>NW_024387174.1:2304816-2525941 GCF_900408965.1 Simochromis diagramma
GGCATCACTGATTACATTAGCTGGTCCGACACCTGCTGAGGTCACTGCTCTGCATCTGAACACATACTCTGTGTTTGGCTTCAGATCTCTCACTGTGACTTCTTCAGCCTTTGCTTCTGTCTTCTGCTGCCATCCATCCTCTCCACTGACACAGTACTCAACAGAGTAGGAGGTGATGTTCTCTGCTCCAAATCTGGGTGGAGAAATCTTCAGTGTCACACTGTTGTGGTTTATGTCAGCTGCTGTCACAATTTCAGGCTTTGAAGGAGGCTCAAAGTTCTCACTGACAGCAAATCCACCTTCATAAAGGTAGATGCTGGAACCTTCCTGGGTCTCATTAGTTAACCCCACTGTCAGGAACTTAATGTTCTTGTTCTCCTTGTTGGCCTCTGCAAAATCACTGAAGAGTTTTGCTTCCTTCCTCATATCATCTGCTACTTCTTTTGAAAGGTACCATTGTTCCTTCTCTACATTGTAAGTATGATAAACGTGAACGTCTGTTTTGGTTGTTTCTTTCAGGTAGTCTGATAAAGCTGAGAGGTATGGTTCATCCTTCCCCAGTGAGGTGAAAACAAAACACAGGCCATGCTCTGCACTGAGAAGTTCCTCATGTAGATTATTCTGAGATGGGACAGTCTTGGTGTTTTTCATCATGTTGGTGAAAGACTTTAAGATACTGATTTCTCTCTCTTTACAGTCCATCCACTCAGTCAGGTTTTTGCTGTTGAAAGGTGAAGAATGTCTCTTCTTCAGGATCTCAGCGAGTTCAGCCTCCTCTTCTCCTCCCTCTGATTGATGGTAGTCTCTTTGCTAACATTCGCTGAAATCCCAGCTTGAACTCTGAACACATTTCTTTAAAACTTGTCAGTTTTTTGCTAATCTGTGGGAACTGTTGGACAGTGGAAGTTCTCAGTGCATCGTTACACCTCATTTCCAGTTCACTGAAGTCCTCCAGGACGCTCTGTGATTCCTGAACTAATCTTATACTTATCTGACGGACGAGTTTCGCAGCACAAGAATCTAAACTGGTCAAAGGTAACAGCCAGACCTTCATTGGTACAGCCTTTTCGCCATGTTCCTAGTAGTGTTGGAAGGCTTTTGTAGACTTCTACGCGCTTCCGAAATGTTGTTGGAGGTTTCTGAAGGCAAAAGTCTCCATAGAATCTGCAGGAGAATTTCTCAACACTGTTTTTGTCCTTGTCTTCCATTTTCAGGGACCCTTCACCCTCTATGGAAAGCAAGGGGATCTTCTTGATCATCACCTTCAAGCTGCCCTGGATGTCTTGATGAGTTTCCTCTTTAGAAACCTCACGGTCAAACAGAAAGAAAGCTTGAGCCCCATAAAGGATACCTGTGACTACATGTGTTGCTATTCTTTTCTCAAAAACATCACGATACCTTATATTTTCTCTTCAAGGTGATTCATTGACAGTTCCTGGAACTTTGTTGTAGTTTTGTAGTTCAGTGTCACTCTGGCCTGATTTTTGGATGTTTTGTGATCATTGAGGTATTTGGCTGATCCTCCAACCTCAACCAGTCCACCCAAGAAACTTGCCTTCAGGGATGCCTCAACATTTAATGCTGAAGATTTGTCCTCAATTGATTCAGATGCCACTATTTCAGATTCAGTGTTAGGTTGTTCTTGTTCTCGTCTATCTTTTTCCAGGCCATTACAGTCCCACAGTGTCATTCCTGTAAAATATGTTACCATTTATTTTTGGCAAAAATAGATAGAAACAAAAATACAAGTAACAACTGCCTGTCTAAAAAGTCCTCTGTGTTTTATAGTGAAGTGATTATCAGTTAAATTAGTAAAAGACTTCCACAACATCCCATAAGTGTATGTTTCTAACTCAGAGCCCACTGACAATTTGAATCCAGCCCATAAATTACATTCATTGTCACAAAAAAGGTAAGTCTGTACATTACATTTAAACTATGATGTTTTACTTTTACGTTTTAAAAATTTATCACCCCCCCTTTGACCTAATTTTTAAAAAAAAGAGTCAGTACATTTGTACTGAATAACTGCTTTTGTCTTTACTAACACCAGGAATTCTGGCAACTTATATATATACTTTCTATGCTTTGGCGGAAAGATGTTGGCGTGCACAGCTTCAGTGGCTCCAGGCCCCCACTTGGGTGCTCTACTTTTCCTTATTGCATAGCAAATCATCAGATATAACTGCCAGATCCCTGTTACCAGTGATTATCAGCAGATCAACAACATCTCCCTGGAGAACATCGGGTGCTCCGTGGATTGTTATCGGCTCTGCCAAGCAAAGGAACCGGTGGAAGGAACACAAAAAAAAGCAGGGCTGCCGGTCAGGCCTGCTAGCCAGGCTAAAGAAGCAGCCTTTTACACCACTGCTTCTCAGCATCTTCTTGACCAACCATGGTCGGGCGTCAACAAAATAGACGAACTGAACCTTCTTCTCGCTGCACAGCCACTCGTCCACAACTGTTGTGTCTTGGTCGTCACAGAGACATGAAACTAGCAGGCTGCACAATGCACCTGAGCGACTGATTGGCTACAGTGGGGAAAAGCAGAGTTTGTGCAAAAGCATTTACACACATAACAACTGGTGCACAAACACTAAGATCATCATCATAGTCTGTTCCCCGGACATAGAGGCAATGTCTGTCATGTGCAGACCTTTCTATTTCCCCAGAGAACTTCCCGCAGTGCTAATAACAGCAGTCTATATACCACCAGACGCAAATGTTAGCTCAGCTTTTGCCTACCTGCATGACTTGATCTCTGACCAGCAATGGACATATCCAGAAAGAGTACACATAATCGTAGGGGATTTCAACAAAGCATGCTTAAGAACTGTGACTGTGCTACCTAAATTTGTTCAACATGTGGGTCCGGGCCTACCCCAACTGTAAACCCTGGATAACAAGTAAGGTTCAGGTATTGTAAAAGGCAAGTCTGCAACTGTGCACACAAATCTTAGATAACAACCCTAAAAAGGTATGGGAGGGCCAGAAACACATCACCAACTCCGCAGGTAACAGGACAAATACAGATAACATGGACATCTCATTGGCAGAGGAACTTAACCACTTCTTTGCCTGCTTTGGGAGAACTGTAGACACCCCTACGATGCACACCACCCTGCCCATAGCCTCCTCTGAGCACAACCCACACACATTTACTCTCCAAGAACACCAGGTTTGCAATGTGTTTAGAGCAGTTAATATGAGAGAGAAGCCACAGGCCCACATGGAATACCTGGGAGCGTGCTCAAAGCCTGCTCCTGACCAGCTGGCTCCTGTGTTCACCAGGCTATTCAACCTCTCCCTGTTACATGCCACTGTCCCTCACTGAAATCAGCAGCAATAGTCCCAGTCCCCAAGACCACCACCATCAGTGGCCTCAATGATTACAGACCCATTGCACTGACTCTAGTGGTTGCTAAGTGCTTTGAGAAGCAGCTTCCTATAGCACATAAAGGACTGCCACCCACCCAGCTTTGACCCCCACCAGTTTGCCTATAAGGCAGGATGCAATCTCCACTGCCCTCCACTCTGCTCTGCATCACCTGGAGAATCCTGGGACTTCAGTAAGGATGCTCTTCATTGATTTCAGCTTGGCTTTTAAAACCATCATCCCAGAAATCCTTATAGCCAAGCTGGTAAACCTGGACTTCTTCCCCCGCTACATGTGGATGGATCAAAAACTTTCTTACAGACCGATCATAATCTGTCAAGGTTGGCAACCGGAGATCATCCTCCCTGTCACACAGCACTGGCTCACCGCAGGCATGTGTGCTGAGTTCTCTCTTATGCTGCATCTACACCAGCGACTGCACCCCCACGCATCATCAGATTTGCAGACAGCACTGATCACCAACAATGATGACACCGCTTACATAGATGATATCCAATGTCTGACAGAATGGTGTGACCACAATAACCTGACCCTCAACACCAGGAAAACCAAGGAAGTGGTCATAGACTTGCACAAGATAAAAACTGATCCCTCTATCCCCTCTATATAAGGCAACTTTGTGGAGCGGGTGTCCTCCTTTAAGTTCCTCTGTACCCACATTTCTGAGGACCTATCCTGAAGTACAAACACATCAGCCTTGGTGACGAAATCCCAGCAGAGCCTCCATTTCTTTAGGGTTCTAAGATAGAACAGGCTGCAGACTGACCTACTAGTGTCCTTCTATCAAGCAACAATTGAGAGTGTGCTGGTGCACACCATCCCCGTGTGGTACGCTGGTTGCACAACAGCTGATAAGAACAGACTCCAGAGAGTCATCAGAACTGCAGAGAAGGTGATTGGCTGTCCACTCTCCTCCCTGGACTCCATTGCCAGCTCCAGAGTCAGGGCAAATATAAAAGACCACCTCCATCCAAGCCACCATCTATTCAACATCCTGCCCTCTGGAAAAAGGTTCAGTTCCATCAGGTGTGAAACCAATACACTAAGGAACAGCTTCTATCCATGGGATGTCAGAACCATAAATGCAAGTTAAGAGTGGGAGCAGATCTCTCCCATACAATCATTCTGACCCTGCTATTTGCCATTTATTATGTTGCTGCCATTTTTTTCCCCTCCGTGCAATATTTTGGCAGATGTGCAATTTCCATCCCTATCCTTAACAACCAAAGCCCTTCCACCCTTATTTATTATTTATTATATTTCATTACAATGCCCTTGTACACCCCCCCAAAATACTTCCTGTAACCCAAAAATTGTGCATATAGTGTTGTTATACTGTTTTTTTTCTTTTCTTGTATATTGTTTTTTTTACTTTCGCACCTTTGTGGGCTTGCTACCTAATTTCACTGTGCAAGCAATAGTACAATGACAATAAAAGTTTCAAGTTTTTTCAAGTTCCATAATATTCCTGTGAAATTCTACCTTTAATGAAATGTACTTACAGATGGATCTGCTTTTTTGATTTGGTTCATTTTCTTTGTCAGACCCCCTTCCCCATGGAGGACCTCTACCCCCTGATTACCAACTTTTCAACAGTTTGTAAGTTGTACCACCAGAGCACTACGCCAGCTATAAGCAAATTTATACAGTGCCACTGCCCTCACCCCACCCGATTTGAAGAGCTGATCATTAGCTCGATCTGCTGATATGAAAGTGTGTTTGTCTTGTTAAGCAACAACCTGTATCTACAGTCATTAGGACACACGAGAGGTTGTGGAGATACTATAGGACAGAGGTGGCCAACTCCAGGCCTTGAGGGCCAGTGTCCTGCAGGTTTTAGATCTCACCCTGGGTCAACACACCTGAATCAAGTGATTAGTTCATTACCAGGCCTCTGGAGAATTTCAAGACATCTTGAGGAGGTAATTTAGCCACTTAAATCATCTGTGTAGGATCAATCACACATCTAAAATCTGCAGGACACCAGCCCTCGAGGGTTGGAGTTGCCCACCACTGCTCTAGGACTACTTTAAGACTGGAATCTACTTTGTGAACCACATGGAGGGGCCAGAGCAGGCAACATTGAAAGAACCTGAAACTACTGGCTAAGGATAATAGTAGATTTGGTAAAATCATAATTCACAATGGCAGTAATGAAACCACTTTGCCTTAATTGAAGGTCACCAAAATTAATATTGAGTCAGTCTGTAACTTTACCAAAAAATGTCTGACTGTAGTTTTATCTGGTCCTGTCCTCAATCGGTCAGAGTTGTGATATGTTAAGCTGCATATTCTCTTTAAATTACCAATTGAGTGGTATCCAAAATTTTATATAGGCTTTATAGATAATTAAAAAAATTACTGAGGAAAATCTGGTCTTGCTAGAAGAGACCACATCCATCCAACTTGCGATGGAGCAGCTCTCATTTCTAGAAATTTGAACAGATGTATTAAATCCCCCAAACATCATGACTATTCAGAGTTAGGACCAGGAAGCAGAGTTGCAATCTTACATGCCTCACTCCAACTTCTCCCCCAACCCCCCTAAAACACCCTATTCCCATAGAGACTGTAATCTCCCAGACCACCACAAAACAAATCAGCAAAAACATTTTAAACATAAAACTTCACAAAGAAGAACAATATAGCATCTTTAACTGCACCAAAGAGTAAACTATTTAAATGTAGATTATGTAGATTACTAAACAGTAGGTCTGTCATCTAAGTAGTAAACGGTTTAACCATTGATCAACATATTGATTTGCCCTGGAATACAGAAACCTGGTTACAAGATGAATATGCTAGTTTGAATGAATTATCACCCCTGAGTAATACTAAATCTAAGAACACTCAAAGGGCAGGCTAAGGAGGACAAGTGCCAGTGATTTTTCATTACAGCTTATTAATGAACTAGAGACCCTGACAGAGTTTTGGTTGATTTGAAAGCCTAACTCTTACCCTTGTACACCTGAACTGGAAAACTCAAACGCTGGTTTTATTTGTTGTCTACTTTCCTCAGTGTTTTTAGACTTTTTAGCAAAAAAATCTGTTTTAGTGCTCATTTCAGATAAAATAATTATGGGAATTATAGTTAGCAATAGCCTCAACACTGCGTTTAATCTTTTATTTGACTCAATCGGGTTCTCTCAAAATGTAAATGAGACAACTCACCACATTAATGACTCTAGGTCGACTGTACACTGTGATCGTGTTTTCCTCCGAAACAATAAGTTCCGTTGGAGCAGTCTTTCAATGCCTCTCTCTGTCTCTCACTAGCTAAGTTGACCCAGAAAACAAAGTAAATCTAATTTTTGTCTACGAGTCCGACACGGTGTTCTGACAAACCATTCTACTTTGGCAAAACGTCCTACCATAAGTAGTTAATGCACATTTCTGCTGTCTGAGTAATTCCAGCACAAATGTAAGTAGGTATGACGGTTTGCCATGTAACTTTTCCCATCAGAGTATGCTTGTAGCTCATATTCATAAAGCCAGGACGGGTTGCCACTTCATTTTACCTGTTAAAGTATGCTTGTTGGTAACATTCACGAAGGTAGCATGGTTTGGCACTTAATTTTACCCATCAGAGCAAGGGCGTAGATTTGGTTTTGGCATTGGTGGGGACAGCTGATTCAATCACCGAACCCTGCCGTGTTTCTTTTTTTTCCTTTTTGTCTTTGCTTCTTGATCAGTCTGTCAATCTCCCGTTCCCTTCTTCCCCAAAATGAACCAAAATGTTTTGAAAGTAGGTCGATGGACCATTAAAAAAATATCTTGAAAAGTAGTTGATAGATGAAGCTAAAATTTCACAGGACTCACATATATTCAAACTTTGTACCATTAAATATTTATGCAAATTGGAAATGTTCGAGCAGGAAATGGTCTAATAATTGGCTGATTTGAGGCTAAACGAGCCAGTATGAAGTTATTTCGTCAATGAAATACAATGGTCAAACTAAAAACTTTCCACAGCAGGTTTTGTAAAGTATAGCATCTCTTCCTAGGAGAATCCTGATGTTTAAGGTCTGTGTCATACATGTGTTTCATGGCCTGGTCTCCTTTGAAAAAGAGATTTGATCTTAATGGGACTTCCAAGGTAAAGAATAAAAAAAGCAACATTATATTGCATTAATAAAGTGTAACATCAATTCACTATTATACTTATTAAAACAAATGTATTTATCTTTCAAATATTAGAACCAGAATAAATATTTGGTTAATCCAAAGAGGTAAATTGCTTATTTACAGAGGTGATGCAAATGTGGATTATGGTTCAGTTACATTTAGTTAATACTTGTGAATCCTTACCAGGTATGACTACATCCTGGCGGCAGTCATACAGCATCCCAAGGCTGAATGGGCGGCCAAGCGCCGCAATTTCCATCGTTCTGCTGGCTTCAGTGTCCATCTCTTTGTCTAGACTAGACAACACAGACACTCTGGTTTAGTTTGATAATAGTTCAGTTTTTATTCTCCTGCTGTTCAAAATGTTAAGCGTGGCATGTATACATCCCAGCCACTCAGAATAGGCCCTTGGTATATTACAGCAGGAAAAACACAAGTACAGTTATTTATACACTGGTTCTGTGAAACAGCATACCAGGGCCATCTGAAGTGAATAGAGCCATAATTATTATTAATCACACTTTCATATTTGTATTTTTTAAAAAAAATCTTATAGTTATTTAGCCTCATTCTGGATTTACGGACTTAATAATTAATCTTGAATAAATAAGGTGGAGTAACTTTTGAATATTTCACATTGCCGAATTCTATTATTACAGAACAAAAACACATTTGGCTTGTAAATTACACTTGAACCTTTACACATGTAAGAGATAAAATGTAAGATAGACCAAAGATAAGCTCCATTCTTTACACATGTCTTTTTTTTTTCTGTTTAACACAGACCTTCATGAAGGTCTGTGTTATCAGTTTCAGCAGCTCAGTGTGTAAAGGACAGAAGCCCCTGAACTGACACACAAAAACCTCAGCAAAAGTCAAAATGTAGGGTCCATCGTTTCTAAGCGATTACTAGAGATTTAACCTTTAAGTTACACACAGCATTCACTATTGGCTAATTTAAGAAACAAAACAAAACAAAAAACATTTAAAGTATATCCAAAATCTTTGTCTAAATAATAACAAAAAAGGAAAAAAATACAGATAAAAAAACAGCCACCTGCATAAATCTAATTATTTATCTAAGACATACAATAATGCATGCAGGAGAATATCAAAACAATATTGCTGTACTTACAGCTGATATATATGTGAACTTCTGAGGGAGTGCTATTGTTTCAGACATTATATACTCTGTGAGAAACACCCACCCCTTTAGCTTTACTTGGGAGGCACCACAGAGGAAGATCAAGCTGAGTTCACAGAAATCACATGATCTGCATAAGGACAAAAATACTACTTCTGTCTATAATATAATACATTTAAAGTTATTTGGCATTTTCCACAAGCCAAAGATGTGCAAGGTGTATTTATTGAATTTAATGGGGTTCAGGTTAAGACTGCAACTTTTTTGATGTAAAGATTTATTTTACTGAACATTTTTGCTGAAAACATTTATGCATAGGGTCAACATGAACTCTGATACGTGTGTAAAAGAACTTTGGTCTTTATGGTCGCTATAAACATCACTGTTCAAATATAAGCTATTGTTTCACTTTCAGATTTAGGTTTAATGACGCAAAGGTCAGGTCAGTTGATAAGTGACTCAAAAGAAACTACAATTGTTTATTTTAGGGACAAAAGCAGAACTAGATGCAAGAAAGCAAGAAACGTATCTTTCATATCCTTGTCCTTTAAAATCTCATTTTCTGGTTTTGATTATATAGAAACTCTAGGGCCTCATCTCAGAAGTGTAGCCTTTGTTAGAGCACAGGTGCTACACCTTAAATATGATGCACTGAGAGAAGAAAATCAGGTTTAAAAATAAATAAATAAAAAAAAAAAAAAAAGAGAAGAAAACAGAAGAAAATCTGGATTTCATAGTGTTACCAGTGTGCACCGGAGAGATGCTTCACTTAAAAAAAATAACACATTTGAGGTTAAAGTTTTTTGAAACATTATTGTCACTCTAAGTGTATTTCATGGAAAGATTCAATTAAAGACAAAATAGATGGTAGAAGCCAAAGGGAGAATGCACCCCTGGGACCCAAACGTTTTTTGGGTCATCTAAGAAAAGTGCACTAATTTATATATAAAGAAGTCTTTTTTGTTGTGTGTGTGTGTGTGTGTGTGTGTGTATGTTTAAAGAAACTACATGAAAATCACACTGTGTACAGTGCTGAGATGTTTTAATGTGCTCTATGGTAAAAATGTGACAAAGAAACTAAAACACAGTTCAGTTAAGTTCAGTTCCTCTTGGATTTACCAAAATGAAAGGGACTTACCTCTGAACATGCAGGAAAAGACTCAAGCAAGAGTTCAAGGACAGAGACAAAATTTTAGCACTGTACTCATTTATCCACAGTTGTTTTCCTGAGAAAACACTATTGATAGAACTGTCTTGCAACCCTGATACAAAACCCTGTTACTATACATATAAAACAAACATTACAAACATGAATACAAGAATATAGAAATATTATTATCCTAACATTTCTGTGGTCTTGAATTTTTTGGGGGTCTTGATTAAAAGTAATGTATCTGTCATGGGGAATTGGGTTAAAGGACTCAGGTGCGAGACTCCTTGCAGAGTGACAGTGAATTTATTCACAGTGAAAAGGTGAGTCAACAGTTCGAGTATGTAATCCAGAAAGGGCAGTGCAGTGATACGGTGACTTCTCCCCGCGGTGACAGTGCAGTGACAATCCAAAACAACTCCTTGTGCCTGCTCCTCCTCCGATCCCTGAATCCTGGAGGCAGATGAGAAAAGCACACGCACAGTAACGAAAATGTTCTTTCCTTCACAAACTGGGTATGCTAGTCGCGACTACGCTACCTGGTTTAGTTCAACGTTCCAGCGTTGGTTGTGACTCGACCACACCGTTAAATAGGTCTGCTTCAGATTAGTTGTAGCCGGCGAAGTGATTACGCACAGGTGCGACGATTCCAGCTCAGGACACTCCCCTCGGGTCAGCTGCCGTTCTGTGCCACGGCTTCCGGAAGTACATGTTCCAGCAGAAAAACACATGCACAGGATGGAGAGGAGAACACGACACAGTACACACAAACACCACCAAAAATTGGCAAGGCGATTGGTGAGGACTGTCTAGCCGTGACAGTACCCCCCCATTAACGGGAGCCTCCCGGCGACCGACCAAACTTGTCAGGGTGCCGGCGGCGGAATTCCTTCACCATAGCATCATCCAGAATCGCCGACCGCGGCACCCAAGCACGCTCTTACGGACCGTACCCCTCCCAATCCACCAAAAACTGGAAGCCCCTACCGCGACGCCTGGCATCCATAATCCGCGTGATGGCATAAGCAGGAGCGCCAGCAACAACCCGGGCGGGCGGCGGGGGCCTGGAAGGCGGGCACAAAGGGATGGTCCAGACCGGTTTCACCTGGGAAACATGAAACACATTATGAGTTCTCATGTTGTGAGGAAGGGCCAAACGAACAGTCACTGGGTTTAGCACAGCCTGGATCGAAAAGGGCCCAATGAAACACGGGGCCAACTTCTTGGATTCAGTTCGTAAAGGAATATACCTGGAAGAGAGCCACACCTGCTGTCCAACACGAGGGGCAGGGGTGCGGCGACGATCGGCCAGCCTCTTATTCTGTTCCGCCGTCCTCAACAGAGCCGCCCTGGTGGCGCGCCACGCTCGCCTGCAGCGTCTCATATGATGCTGAACGGAGGGGACGGCCAGCTCACCTTCAGTGATGGTAAGTAGTGGTGGCTGGTACCCCAGCGACGCTTCAAACGGAGACACACCAGTGGCTGCCAACGTGCTGGAATTGTGAGCGTACTCAATCCAAGCCAATTGGTCACTCCAGGTGGATTGGTTCGAGAAACCACACAGCGTAACATGGTTTCCAACTCCTGGTTCGCCCTCTCCGCCTGACCGTTCGTCTGAGGATAAAAACCTGAAGACAAACTCACTCGGGCCCCTAGTTCTGAACAAAACGCCCTCCACACCCGTGAAGTAAACTGGGGACCCCGATCAGAAACAATGTCCTGTGGAATTCCATGTAATCGAAAAACATGCTCGGTAAGGAGCCGAGCACTCTCCAAGGCAGTCGGGAGCTTGGGCAATGCCACAAAGTGCGCTGCCTTGGAAAAACGATCTATAACAGTGAGTATGGTCGTGTTACCTGACGATGACGGTAGACCAGTGACAAAATCCAAAGCGATATGCGACCAGGGGCGCTTGGGGACCGGCAGAGGTTGCAAGAGACCAGCCTGGGGGGGCACTGGGAGTCTTATTCCAAGCACAGGTAGGGCAGGCCGCAACGTAGTCCCGAACATCCCTGAGGAGAGAGGGCCACCAAAACAAACGTTGCAAAAAACTAATGGTGCGGTTCTTACCAGGGTGGCAGGAGAACTTCGCTGCATGGGCCCAGTGTATAACTCTGCTCCGGACCGTTGTGGGGACGAACAGCCGTCCATCAGGGCCCGTCCCTGGGTCTGGCTCCTGTTGCTGGGCCTCTTTGACTATCTTCTCGATCTCCCATGTGATAGCTCCCACGATGCATGTGGTGGGCAGAATGGGTTTCTGCTTCTCTCCGTTGTCCGTGTGTGGTGCAAATTGGCGTGACAGAGCATCGGGTTTTGTGTTGCGTGATCCTGGTCTGTAGGTTATAGTGATATTGAAACGTGTAAAAAACAGGGCCCACCTGGCTTGACGAGCTTTGAGACGCTTAGCTGCCTGGATATACGCCAAGTTCTTATGGTCTGTCCAAATCACAACGGGGTGTTCACTTCCCTCCAACCAGTGCCTCCATTCCTCCAGGGCCAGTTTGATGGCGAGGAGCTCCCGATCGCCCACGTCGTAATTCCGTTCCGCTTGAGTCAGCCTTCGAGAGAAGAAGGCACATGGATGCAGCTTGTCCCCCACCCGCTGGGAGAGAACGGCCCCCACCCCCGAGTCCGATGCGTCCACCTCCACCACGAATGGTCGGGTGAGGTCAGCCTGGATCAAAATGGGAGCAGAGGAAAACAGTTGTTTCAAATGAGCAAATGCCTGCTGTGCTGAACTAGACCATAGAAAGGGCTGTTTGGGAGAGGTGAGTCGTGTGAGAGGAGAAACCACCTTACTAAAGTTCCTGATGAATCTCCTGTAAAAGTTGGCGAACCCAATAAACCTTTGCAGTTCTCGACGCGTCTTGGGCTCGGGCCACTCTACCACTGCCCTCACTTTAGCAGGATCGGCTCGCAGCTGCCCCTCCTCCAACCCCAAAAACGGCACAGACTGAACATGAAACTGGCATTTCTCACCCTTGACGAAAAGCCGATTCTTCAGCAGACGCTGCAGCACCAGTCTCACCTGTTTCACATGTTCGGCTCGGGTCTTAGAGAAAATGAGGATGTCGTCTAAATAGACAAACACAAAATGATTAATAAAGTCACGCAGAACATCATTAACCATAGCTTGGAAGACAGCGGGGGCATTGGTGAGTCCGAACGGCATGACCAGATATTCGAAGTGCCCCAAATGGGTGTTAAACGCCGTCTTCCATTCATCCCCCTCACGAACACGAACCAGGTGGTATGCATTACGGAGATCGAGTTTGGAAAAGATGGTCGCCCCTTGGAGTAGTTCAAACGCTGAGACAAGAAGAGGGAGGGGATATCTGTTCTTGACTGTAATCTTATTCAGGCCCCGAAAATCTATACAGGGGCGGAGAGACTTTGCGAGTCCTTTTTCTGTACAAAGAAGAATCCAGCCCCCAGAGGGGATGTGGATGGGCGAATTAGACCGGCAGCAAGGGAGTCTGTGATGTAGCGCTCCATTGTCTCACGTTCGGGTTTTGAGATGCTGTAAAGCCAGCTGGTGGGTCATTACCCACCAGCTGGCGCCGGGGTGCAGATCTATCCCGCAATCATAAGGGCGATGAGGCGGGAGAGACACTGCTAGGTCTTTGCTGAATACTTGAGCCAGTTCGTGGTACTCCGGAGGGACGGCTGAGAGATCAGGTGCCTTCACTTGAGCCGCTGGATTTAGGGGCACTAAACTGGGCACCGCTGCACGTAAACAATGTTCATGGCACCACTCGCTCCAACCTGTCACGCGTCCCTGAGCCCAGTCGATCTGCGGGTTGTGCTGTTTGAGCCATGGGAACCCCAAGACCAATGGTGTGCCGGGGGCTTTAAACAGAAACAGGGAAACTCTCTCAACATGGTTACCAGAAAGAACTAAGGTCAGATCGACAATGCAATGAGTTATTTCCGCTAACGGGCTGCCGTTAAGAGCCGAAACTTGAAGAGGCTCCTGGAGAGGAACTTCCTAGCAAGCGATTCGTCCAGAAAACTTTGTTCGGCTCCAGAGTCCACTAACGCACAACACAGGTGAGTGTGAGATTGAAAAACCAACTTAGCAGAACAACTCAGATGGGAAGCAGTGTTCATGGTCGCACCCGTCAGTATTCCCACAGCTACTGACGGGCTTGGTCGTTTCCCCGAGAGGGGCATGCGTCAGCAAAATGTCCCTTCTTCCCACATGCAAAACACTCACCCGTCTGGCGTCTCTTCCTCCAATCTGTGGAGCTCAATCGTGCTCTGCCTAACTGCATAGGCTGCTCCTCCTCCTCCGCTGGCCGCGGGTCCGTCCCCTTCCACTCCAGGGCCGGTAATCCTGTCCGCCACCCAGCGCCTCCCGGTGTCCGCTTGCTGAACTCCCGAAGGTGATCGTCCAACCTAATACATAAATTAATTAATGCACTCAAGGTCTTAGGCAATTCTTTGGTAGCCAACTCACGCTTCAGTCCCTCATTCAGACTGTTCAAGAAAGCTCCCCGGAGCGCCGTTTCCTCCCAACCAGTCTCCTCAGCGAGGATCCAGAAATCCACCGAGAAGTCAGCGACACTCCTCCGGCCCTGCTTTAAGGTAAACATCCTATGTGCTGCACTGTCAGGGTTAGTTCCTTTATCAAAAACACTTCAAAATTTGCTCAAGAAATCAGTGTAAGAAATCTGAGGCTGGGAGTTTAGGACCGCTTGTGCCCACTGCAAGGCTCGACCTGTCAACAGCTCTACCATCAAGGTTATTTTGGAACAATCAGTGGCGTAAGCCTGAGGCTGCTGCCTAAAAATGAGGGCACACTGCGTTAAAAAGTCCCCTACTTTTGTCTAATTCTCCAGAAAATTTCTCTGGGACAGGCAATGAATGTTCATGCTGTGGCGGAGGAGGTGAGGGGGGCAGTGGGCAAGCAGCAGCGACGTTGATCGGAGGTGGCACTGGTGAAGGCCCCCCAGCAGCTCCAGGTGGAGATAGCAACATACCTTTTAGCTCCGTCACAGCCTGGATTAGCGCTGATTGCTCCTTGGAGAAATGGTGTAACATTTTCTCATGGCGTTCTAGTAGCTCCACCTGGAGCGACAGCTCGCGCCGCCAGGGTGACGAGTCCGCTGAGTCCACTTGGCTGGAATGTTCTGTCATGGGGAATTGGGTTAAAGGACTCAGGTGCGAGACTCCTTGCAGAGTGACAGTGAATGTATTCACAGTGAAAAGGTGAGTCAACAGTTCGAGTCTGTAATCCAGAAAGGGCAGTGCAGTGATACGGTGACTTCTCCCCGCGGTGACAGTGCAGTGACAATCCAAAACAACTCCTTGTGCCTGCTCCTCCTCCGATCCCTGAATCCTGGAGGCAGATGAGAAAAGCACACGCACAGTAACGAAAATGTTCTTTCCTTCACAAACTGGGTATGCTAGTCGCGACTACGCTACCTGGTTTAGTTCAACGTTCCAGCGTTGGTTGTGACTCGACCACACCGTTAAATAGGTCTGCGATTCCAGGACGATTCCAGCTCAGGACACTCCCCTCGGGTCAGCTGCCGTTCTGTGCCACGGCTTCCGGAAGTACATGTTCCAGCAGAAAAACACATGCACAGCATGCACAGGATGGAGAGGAGAACACGACACAGTACACACAAACACCACCAAAAATTGGCAAGGCGATTGGTGAGGACCGTCTAGCCGTGACAGTATCCATGTTATCTTATCTACTCTGATCTGACTTGCTGTAACAGGGTTGCATAAAAACTGTATCTCTGACACCTAACTGTATGAATATACTTTTTTGATTTTTTTTAAATACATATTTAAGCTGAAAAATCATGTTCATACTTTGCAACTTTAAAGAAACTGAAAATGACTGACTTCACTGTTTACCCAGTGAAACCTTATATTTAAACAACAGAAAGAATGACGACATATCAAAAAATTAAATAAATAAATTAAAGTTCTGCTCCCACAATAAGTTATCCTAGATGAAAAATAACGTGGGAGTTTAAGGTTAATGATAGCCACGAATATGATTGTGAAAAACAGGACTTTTTCATTCATTTTCAGGTTCACTATTTCTGGGAATCACTCAGATTCCCAGATGGGGCATGTTCAGAAACAGCTCCGATGATGATGTCAACGTGTTTACGGAAGCGGTTGTGGGATTCATCGGGAAACTAGCGGATGATACCGTGGAGACAAAGACTATCACAACGTTTCCCAACCAGAAGCCGTGGGTGGATAAAACCATCCGCGACGCTCTGAGATCCCGCACCGCTGCCTACAACACGGGACTCACGACGGGGGACATGGACCCGTACAAAGCCGCGTCATATAACGTGCGGAGGGCGGTGAAAGAGGCGAAGCAGCGCTACGGGAGGAAACTAGAGTCACAACTCCAACAGAGTGACTCTAGGAGCCCGTGGCGGGGACTAAGGACAATAACGGACTATAAAGCACCAACAACCGGTATGACGAACGCGGCCGTGACTCTGGCAGACGAGCTGAACACTTTCTATGCTCGCTTCGAGGCTGCAGCTAAGGACTCCAACGATGCTAGTGTTAGCGGCGCTAACGGCTGCAGACAGGAAGATACTGCCAGCACCGGAAACGTGCTCGTCGTCTCCGAGCATGAAGTAAGGAGAGCCTTCAAGAGAGTGAACACCAGGAAAGCAGCAGGCCCAGACGGCATCCCAGGTCGTATCCTAAGAGACTGCGCATACCAGCTAGCTCCTGTGTTCACTGAGATATTCAACATCTCTTTATCTCAGTCGGTGATCCCCACATGCTTCAAAGAGTCCATCATTGTTCCTGTCCCGAAGAAACCCCACCCTGCTTCTCTCAATGACTATCGCCCTGTAGCCCTCACCTCAGTAGTGATGAAGTGCTTTGAACGCCTGGTCAGAGACTTCATCATTTCTTCACTACCAGACACACTGGACCCACTACAGTTCGCTTACCGTCCAAATCGTTCCACAGACGATGCCATCTCTCATCTCCTCCACACATCACTCACTCACTTGGACACTAGAAGGGGGAATTATGTTAAAATGCTCTTCATAGACTACAGCTCTGCATTTAACACCATAATTCCCTCCACACTCACCACCAAGCTGGAGCATCTGGGACTCAGCTCATCTATGTGTCAGTGGATCTCCAACTTCCTAACTGGCAGACCACAGGCAGTAAGGATGGGCGGACATGTCTCAGCCTCCACCACTCTCAGCACTGGAGCCCCCCAGGGGTGTGTTCTGAGCCCCCTGCTGTACTCTCTGCACACATGACTGTGTGGCCACTACCAGCTCCACCACCATCATCAAGTTTGCTGACGACACCGTCGTGGTGGGCCTGATCTCTGATAACAACGAGACGGCCTACCTGAAGGAGATTAGGAATCTGGAGAACTGGTGCCAGAGGAACAACCTCCTTCTAAACGTCAGTAAGACAAAGGAGCTGATAGTGGACTTCAGCACTAAGCAGGAGAGGAACTACCAGACCCCTGTCATCAACGAGTGCCCAGTGGAGAGAGTGGACAGCTTCAAATACCTCGGAGTTCACATCACGCAGGACCTGTCATGGTCCTGTCACATCAACACCGTGGTGAAAAAGGCCCGTCAGCGTCTCTACCACCTCAGACGCTTGAGAGACTTCCAACTGCCCTCCAAGGTGCTCAGGAACTTTTACTCCTGCACCATAGAGAGCATCCTGACGGGAAACATCTTAACCTGGTTCGGGAACAGCACCATGGAGGACAGACGAGCTCTACAGAGGGTTGTGCGATCAGCTGAGCGCACCATCCGCTCCGAGCTCCCTGACCTGCACTCAATCTACAGCAGGCGGTGCTGGACCAAGGCCAGGAAGATCGTGAGGGACCTCAGCCATCCCAACAACAGACTGTTCTCTCTGTTGAGGTCAGGAAAGCGATTCCGCTCCCTGAAGACCAACACAGAGAGACTGAGGAGGAGCTTCTTCCCGCAGGCGATACGGTCTCTCAATCACACCACCACACAGTACTGACCCACACATACAGTTCTTACACACACTGGACATTCTGGACATTGTTTTCACTTCATTACTTAAATCACGCTGCTGTTATTGTGTATATATTTATTTATATTTCTTCATACATTCTTATATAGTTCTATATTGTGTATTTTGTTGTACAGTTATTTTATTTTCAACTTTAATTTATATATTTTATCTTATTCTCCCAGTTAAATTTACCCTTCATTCTAATTTGTGTTGTACAGTTATTTCATTTTTAACCTTAATTTATATTTTATTCCTTCCTAGTTAAATTTACCCTTTTTAATTTTTCATATTTATTTCCTATCTTATTCATAGCCTTTTCCTTTTTTGTTTTCTTTAGGTCACGAGCAGTTGTCCAAGCATTTCACTACATATCGTACTGTGTGTGACTGTGTACGTGACAAATAAAATTTGAATTTGAAATTTGATTTGATTCCTGTCACAGTTCAACTTATTGAGGTTAGAGGTAAGCTCCCCTTATGTAAGAGGCTTATATCGTTAGATACTATTATCAGAGGAAGAAGAAAGTACAATAATATTTTTCATATTTGTTAAGGTCTCTCATATATGAAATGGATTCTCATATAAAAATGGTTAACTGTCTTTATCCTGTCTTCCTTCTCTCACCCCAACCAATCACAGCAGATGGCCCCGCCCCTCCCTGAGCCTGGTTCTGCTGGAGGTTTCTTCCTGTTAAAAGGGAGTTTTTCCTTCCCACTGTCGCCAAAGTGCTTGCTCATAGGGGGTCATATGATTGTTGGGTTTTTCTCTGTATCTATGAAGCGCCTTGAGGCGACTTTTGTTGTGATTTGGCGCTATATAAATAAAATTGAATTGAATTGAATTGAATGGGAGGGTATTTATCTATCTATCTATAGAAAGATAGTGTAGTGGTAACACTACTCATCTACCAGTTCGAATGTCACCCAGATTAACAAGGTCCACATCAGGTCTCTAGGACACACTGTTGAGAAGTGGGCTTCTGGAACAAGAAGACACAAGTGAGCAAGGGATGAGAACAGAGAGCTGTTGGAATCTGAAGTAAGGAAGTAATCCCAGTAAAAGAGGATGTCAGACCTATGGAGTCTTTGACACCCAACACCCAACATTAGTGAAACAACTAGTAGCTCAGTGTTTCAACATCTGGAAGATGCAACTGCTATCACAACTAGAGACTGATGAGGTACAACACAAATGCTACAGCAGAGGGGTGCCAGTGTGTGTGATGCAGAAAGGGATGCTTAAGAAGAAGTCCATATGGAACTTGAGGAAATTGAGGTATAAGAATAAAAACTGCTTACCCAGCAAAGCGAGCCACATTTTAATAATCTGGGGGAAAAAATATTTAAAATATGACCTATGAGACTTTTGAATGTTATTATTGATCAGTCTGTTTTAATTCAATGTGCTTGCGACATGTGTATCAAATGTCTTCCACAGCAGATCGAGTGTCTGCTCTGATAACCATCTTGCCAACAACTGATAACATTGTGGAAAACTTTGAGTTTGAGGTTAATGATAGCCACGAATATGATTGTGAAAAACAAGACTTTTTCTTTCATTTTCAGGTTCACTATTTCTGGGAATCACTCAGATTCCTGTCACAGTTCAACTTATTGAGGTTAGAGGTAAGATCCCCTTATGTAAGAGGCTTATATCGTTAGATACTATTATCAGAGGAAGAAGAAAGTACAATAATGTTTTTCATATTTGTTAAGGTCTCTCATATATGAAATGGATTCTCATATAAAAATGGTTAACTGCAGAAGTGGTTAAATTGATTGAACCAGCAGGCAGGGAAGACTGTGTGTGTGTGTGTGTGTGTGTGTGTGTGTGTGGCTTCTTTCTATCTTGGTGGCCCTTGTTGAGACCAAAATCCAGGTCTCAACAGAGTTGAAGACATTTTTCACACTCAAAATGTGTTTTTAATGTCAGGATTACAATTGAGTTATGGTTAGGTTTAGAGTATCGCTGTCAGCATTAATCTCATTAAAATGACGTCAACGCCATAACTGCATTAACACGGTAAATCTCTGTTGGCTTCCCTTCATTGGCTTCCTGTTAAATCCAGAATTGAATTCAAAATCCTGCTCCTCACATACAAGGTCTTAAATAATCAGGCCCCATCTTATCTTAATGACCTTGTAGTACCATATCACCCTGTTAGAGCACTTCGCTCTCACACTGCAGGCCTACTTGTTGTTCCTAGAGTATTTAAAAGTAGAATGGGAGGCAGAGCCTTCAGTTTTCAGGCCCCTCTTCTGTGGAACCAGCTTCCAGTTTGGATTCAGGAGACAGACACTATCTCTACTTTTAAGATTAGGCTTCAAACTTTCCTTTTTGCTAAAGCATATAGTTAGGGCTGGACCAGGTGACCCTGAATCCTCCCTTAGTTATGCTGCAATAGACGTAGGCTGCCGGGGATTCCCATGATGCATTGAGTTTTTCCTTTCCAGTCACCTTTCTCACTCACTATGTGTTAACAGACCTCTCTGCATTGAATCATATCTGTTATTAATCTCTGTCTCTCTTCCACAGCATGTCTTTTATCCTGTCTTCCTTCTCTCACCCCAACCAATCACAGCAGATGGCCCCGCCCCTCCCTGAGCCTGGTTCTGCTGGAGGTTTCTTCCTGTTAAAAGGGAGTTTTTCCTTCCCACTGTCGCCAAAGTGCTTGCTCATAGGGGGTCATATGATTGTTGGGTTTTTCTCTGTATCTATGAAGCGCCTTGAGGCGACTTTTGTTGTGATTTGGCGCTATATAAATAAAATTGAATTGAATGGGAGGGTATTTATCTATCTATCTATAGAAAGATAGTGTAGTGGTAACACTACTCGTCTACCAGTTCGAATGTCACCCAGATTAACAAGGTCCGCATCAGGTCTCTAGGACACACTGTTGAGAAGTGGGCTTCTGGAACAAGAAGACACAAGTGAGCAAGGGATGAGAACAGAGAGCTGTTGGAATCTGAAGTAAGGAAGTAATCCCAGTAAAAGAGGATGTCAGACCTATGGAGTCTTTGACACCCAACATTAGTGAAACAACTAGTAGCTCAGTGTTTCAACATCTGGAAGATGCAACTGCTATCACAACTAGAGACTGATAAGGTACAACACAAATGCTACAGCAGAGGGGTGCCTAAGAAGAAGTCCATATGGAACTTGAGAATAAAGACTGCTTACCCAGCAAAAAGAACCACATTTTAAAAATCTGGGGGGAAAAAATTCTGAAAACTTTTCTTATAAAAAAAAAAATTGAGGCAGTCTGCGAAAGAAACTGCTTTAAAATATGACCTATGAGACTTTTGAATGTTATTATTGATCAGTCTGTTTTAATTCAATGTGCTTGCGACATGTGTATCAAATGTCT
This sequence comes from Simochromis diagramma, assembly GCF_900408965.1. Lineage (NCBI taxonomy): Eukaryota > Metazoa > Chordata > Actinopteri > Cichliformes > Cichlidae > Simochromis > Simochromis diagramma. The sequence goes on from NW_024387174.1 coordinate 2,326,016, forward strand.
TCCACAGCAGATCGAGTGTCTGCTCTGATAACCATCTTGCCAACAACTGATAACATTGTGGAAAACTTTGAGTTTGAGGTTAATGATAGCCACGAATATGATTGTGAAAAACAAGACTTTTTCTTTCATTTTCAGGTTCACTATTTCTGGGAATCACTCAGATTCCTGTCACAGTTCAACTTATTGAGGTTAGAGGTAAGATCCCCTTATGTAAGAGGCTTATATCGTTAGATACTATTATCAGAGGAAGAAGAATGGTAAACGGCCTGCATTTGTATAGCGCTTTTCTAGTCCTTAAGGACCCCAAAGCGCTTTACACAACCAGTCATCCACCCATCCACACACACACATTCACACACTGGCGATAGCAAGCTACATTGTAGCCACAGCTGCCCTGGGGCGCACTGACAGAGGCGAGGCTGCCGGACACTGGTACCACCGGGCCCTCTGACCACCACCAGTAGGCAAACATGGGGTTAGTATCTTGCCCAAGGATATTTGGCAAGCAGCCAGGAGGCAGCGTGGGATCAAACTACCGACCTTCTGATTAGTGGCTGACCTGCTCTGCCACCTGAGCTACAGCCACCCCACCCCTGCCGTAAACTACAATAATGTTTTTCACATTGTTTTGCTTTGAGGTTAATCCTATAATGCCCTTTATATCATATTTGATACATGAGTCTCTGAACTTTTTTGGTCTAAAAATAACATTGTTTTTAACAAACACTTGCCAAAAATGCCCAAAGTATCCAATGCGATACAAAACTGTATAATAAGTATATAATAAAAATATGTCATACACAGCATGATATATCAAAATAATTGTTGTGGATTTTCTTATAAGGGTTAATAAACATCTCAGAGTTTTCTGGCTATTTTTTGATGGGTTGGGTCTTACAGGGTTAATGATAGCACTAAATGTGACTGTAGAAAATTGTTTCACTTTCAAGCTTACATATTACATCTATAGCTACATTACATATAGATATTTATTGGTATTATCTGCTTATTCCCTGCCTAGTTCCACCCATGTGCCATAAAATTCTTTTCTGCTTTCGTTTTGAAGATGACACGAGTAAGGAGGGAAAAAAAGTAACATCAGAGCAGATAAAGTTGGGGAGTGGGGACGTGACAGATAAAAGGAACCACAGAGTGCAGTAGAGCAGAACTTGTGCTGTCTTTCTGATCAGAGAAGTTGCCGTAAGTAGTTAAATACTGATCTGTTTTTTCATTACTGATTCATTTTCATTTCACTGAAATCAAAAAGATGTTGACATTTATTAGTGTTTCTATGTTGCAGGACTAAATGTTAAATCTACACAAACACAGATGAAAGAAAATATTAGTGTATACATTCTGTGTGTAACCCATCACACTTTTAGAGTTAAATAAATTAAAACTCCAAGCATGAAGTTGGAAAAGAATAGCAACTTTTAGTTTTGCAAGATAGAGAATACTATTATGATTGTTTGCAGTTTTGATTTGCTTCTCCGATTGAAAAGTATGTTGACTTACTGCTGGCTGCGTCACACACACACAGCTGTTAAATAAATTCAAAGAAGATATTTTGACTGACCAAATCTGATTCTTCTTACCCCATCCTACCAGGTGTCTATTGACAGCTTAATTTTAAAGGGATTTTTCTGTAATGTATTAATTATTCTTACAAAGTTAGTTGAGCCACATTAAAGCAGATTAGAAGAGTTGTTGCATCATAAACATAATATATGTTTCATGTGGTTTTTTGTTGGCCTTTTTCTTTTTAGATTTTAGGAGTTTTTAAAAGACTCATCTGAATGTAAGCCAACAAATCATATCAACTCTGTGGCTAATGGCAAGGAGCCTAACAGCGTAAGAGGTGGGTTTTAATTAATTTCTATCCTTAAAGCCTTCAAAAAAATAAAATAAAATAAAATAATAAAATGTTACATGTCATGAAATTGTAGTTTTTGTTATGTATAAACTGATGTGAAAATTACAGCTGTAAATTTAAGACACTATTATTATTAACTCTGCGTTTTGTATTTTAGGAGGAGTTTTTTTAAAAGACCAGTTTGAATCCAAACCAATATATCTCAACGTCTAAAAGCACGTGACTGAGAACAGGTAAGGAGCCTAATTTTCAAAAGTGAAAGATTTTTTAATATAAAAATGGATTTTTACTATATTGCACGATGTTTGTAATGGTTAAAGTATAAAAATAAGACTTGTAAATGTGAAGAAAAACAATCAGTGGCCACCGGCTTGGTTTACGTTTTCTTGTTTCAGGGCCATCAGCTCATTGGTTGTTTCTGAAACATGAACTGGTTGTCAATTACTTGTTTTCATATTGCTTTTTGTGCTACAGTGCAGCTAAACTCAGCTGGTTTTCTGTTTTTATGTCTGTTTAATTATGTCTTTTTTTATATGTCTGTTTAACGTACAAACTAGATGATGCTTTTCTAGTTAAAAATAGAGTTGAATTCTGTGTATTTTAATTTTTGAATACATTTTTCATCTGCAGATCAGGGGCTGAAAGAACATCTTAACAACACAAGACCCTGACTGCGCAGAAGCCACTATATTTGTTCCTGAAAGAAGAAAAATTTAGATCTTTGTAGTAAATTTAATAACTGACGTACAACAATAATGTTGAAATATTTCAAACGAGAAGAAGAGCCCAAAAAGCTTTCAGATGCTATAAAAAAAAATTGCAAACAATCAAAAACACATACAGGGCCTCTCCCTGTTTATATAATTCCACTGAAAAAAAATAATTTCAATGTCGATGGATGCAAGAGTTTCACTTTTGGGAAAGAGTCCAGTAAACCTAATCGCACCATAATGGTTCTCGGAGCGACTGGTGCTGGGAAGTCAACTCTCATCAACGGGATGATCAATTACATTTTAGGTGTTAAATGGGAGGATCCATATCGATTTAAGTTAGTTGATGAGGGTGAGTTAACTTCACAGTCCGAGAGTCAGACCTCTGAAGTCACTGTGTACAAAGTCAACTACCAGGAGGGATTTGAAATTGAGTTCTCTCTGACCATTGTGGACACTCCAGGCTTTGGAGATACAAGAGGCATAGAAAAAGACAGAGAGATCACAGAGCAGCTACGTAATCTCTTCTCTGCTCAGGGTGGTGTCAGTGAAATCGATGCTGTGTGTTTTGTAGCTCAGGCTGCTTTAGCACGACTCACAGCAACACAGAAATATGTGTTTGATTCAGTGCTCTCAATCTTTGGCAAAGATGTGGCAGAAAACATCAGGATTCTGGTGACATTTGCAGACGGTCAGCGACCTCCAGTTCTAGAGGCGATCAATGCTGCAGGAGTCCCATGTCCTAAAACAAAAGACGGACTGCCAGTTCACTTCAAATTCAATAACTCAGCGCTGTTTGCAAATAACAAATCAGCTGTAGCAGAAAGCATGAGTGATGACGATGAAGAAGAAGGTGGCTTTGATCAGATGTTTTGGGAGATGGGGACAAAAAGCATGAAAAGGTTTTTTGCTGCTCTGAATAAAATAGAACCCAAAAGCTTGACAATGACAAAGGAAGTCCTCAGAGAAAGAAAGCAGCTCGAGAATTCGGTTGAGAATCTGCAGGAGCAGGTGAAACTTGGGTTAGCCAAGCTTGAGGAGATAAAAGAGACGAGTGAAAAACTTAAAGAACATGAAGCAGAGATCAGCAGAAATGAGAACTTTGAGTTTGAAGTTACTGTCAAAAAGCCTTATCATGATGACATTTCTAGGACTGGAAACTACATCACCAACTGTCAGCAGTGTCATGCCACCTGTCACTACCCTTGTGCCTATGCAAATGATGCAGATAAAAGGAGCTGTTCAGCAATGGGGCCAGATGGATATTGTACTCAATGTCCAGGAAAATGTATTTGGAATGTACACTTTAACCAGAAGTACAAATGGGGCTATGAAGATGTTAAAGAGAAAAGAACAATAAAAGAGCTGGAAGAAAAGTATCGGGAAGCCACAGGAGAGAAGATGACTGTTCAGAAAGTGATTGATAAACTGAATGCTGAGTATGACTGTTTGCAGGCTGACGTAGTGAAACTGATGGAGAGATCTTCCAAGTGTCTGAACAGACTCAAAGAGATAGCACTGAAGCCCAACCCTCTGTCCACTCCAGAGTACATCGACATGCTTATTGAAGGAGAGAAATCTGAGGCCAAACCAGGCTGGAAGCAACGAGTTCAGTCTCTGACGTCCATGAAGGAAAAAGCAGAGACAATGGCTAAAATAGAGCAAGGCAAGAAACTCCTGCGTCATCAAGAATCACTTGATGTTAATCCTTAGCCAAATCCATGAAACAGCACATAGTCACAGGCAGTCAGATAATGATAGAGGGTAAAATCACAGCCAGCTGCAGCAACCTCTGAATGATTTTAAAGTTTCACCACTTTTTGTATTTATGATTCTGAAAGTTTAGAAAGAATATGTACTTGACCTACTACAAGCAACTTCAAAGTTAAATAAAACATAATAAAATTCATTGGTTTTTTAATTTCCTGATCAACTGTATTTTCTTTTCTACTGGTTGACACGTCATTCTCATCTTCATGCTCATTTTAAAATTTATATGTTTTCTTTTTATTTATCTAAGGTTGAATCATTTAATTTAATCAAAAACAATTAATCATGTCCTTTCTAATCTTAACTCTTCAATGAATTTTCTGATTCTAAGATAAATAAAGTGGTAAATATGCTTTGTGAAGTGAATGCATATATTTGAGCCTGTATAAAATCCAAAATAAATTAATTGTGATTCAATTTCTTCTTCTTCTTTTTAAAAAATATGTATACTATATCATTCCACCTTGGAAAAACAAGTTCAAAGATAATTAAAAGCAAACTATTGGCAAACATTCATGGCCCTGATGAGTGAAAGTAAACTTCTGAGCCATAGTGTTCGAACAGTTTGAGCCTCTTCAAGCTTTCTTAGTACAGAGTGTTAGAGTTGATTCTTTAAAGATTGTCATTGTGCTAATATATATATAACCATTGCTTGTATGTGTTTTGATAAAATGTTTCTTCCATATTAGGTTGCGTACTTAAGATGTAGGAAGCTGTCTCGTCGCTATAGGTTTCCATTGTACATTTAGAAACCACAAGCTTCTGGTTTTATAAGTTTAGCAGGACTGCTCACTTCTGCTTTTGTACATGTTGGTTCGTTGAAAGGTCACGCCATAAACGGAGTGACTGAAGATGTCGTTAAAAGGTCGAGCCATATATGGTGTAACAGGAAATAACACACACACACACACGCACGCACACTCACTTGCTGGGATATTTGTGTAACTGCTTATTGTCTTTTTTTTTTTTTTTTTTTTTTTTTAAATGACATCAGAAACAGCAGTATGCGACATTACGTGATGGCAGAGCTTCAGTTCATCCTTTGTCATTTTTTTTTTTTTTTTTTAATTTTTTTTTAAATTTTTTATTTATTTATTTTTTTAATAAATAGGACAGGGGGAATGAATGAGAGAAAGAGGGGGAGAGAAAGAAAGAAAACCAAAGGGGAGAAGAGACGGTGAGAAGGGGGGGGAAGAGAGAGAGAGAAAAAAAAGAAAAAAAACAAACAAAAAAAAAAACTCCTGGGTCACCTGTATGGAGAAAAAAACAAACAAACAAAAAAACAAACAAACAGAGGAGACAGCAAACAACAAAGAGCAACATAATAATAGAGAAAACAAAGCACCATCACAATAAACTAGCTAGTCATAGATATCAATAGTTACTAAATAATAAACGATATTGTGCAGCACGCAAGATAGACAGCGCACAGTGTGCTTTGAGGCAGCAGCCAAGAAAGCTTTAGTCCGCGTCTGTGAATACCCGTGTGTACACCTGTGTGCATACCTGTGTGGATCAGCATGCTTGCATTCCAAAGGTTTCTCCATGTAATGATCTGCTAGGGAGTGTGGGGGGGCCACAGCCCCGTCCTCCAGGGTGTGAAGCGGGTATGGAGGAGATCAAAACTCCAGACATCCAGAGGCCCCCAGAACACAAGAGACCATGGAAGACCAACAGAGGGGCAGCCGCGCCACTGTCCCAGAAAGAGCTGAGGAGAGTCCCAGATGAGGGCTCACCCAGCAGCCGCGGAGCAGAAGCCAGGGGGAGTTGCAGTGACGCGCCCGTGAGCTCCGCCGGCCCCCAGCTGTGCCTGAGTGACCGAGCCCCAGGCCGAGAGGCCGGGGGCACCCCATCTCCAAAGGGGCCCGAGCGAACCCCAGGCCCCAGGCCCCGACAAGCGGCCGCCAAGGAGTGAGCCGGTGTGTACCCGGACGCCCACCCCCAGACACAAAGAACCACCAACACACCGACACCTGAGGGAGTCTGCCACCGGCAGGGGAAGTGGTGGTGGGTGGAGATAGGCCTCCATACCTTGGAGGGCCTGAGGTGTCCCCAGAGAGGTGGCGTCTGATACCCAACCTGACATATAGACACAGACATACAGGCACACACAGACACAAACATCCATTCCCACCCTCATGCTCTCATATGCACTCACTCCACACTCAACCAACGTGGAGACAGACATAAAGAGACGCTGTACACACAATCACACTCCCCAAGCGTACTCTACAAACCGGGTCTAGGTACCCTTGCCCCTGGAGGGGGGAATTGCACCCAGACCCAGGTGGTGTTACCCTTTTCCCTGCGGTGGGGAGAGGCAGACCACCCCGACTCCGCAGCAGCAGGGAGGCCCCACACCCCAGACCGCAGTCGGACGGCCAACTCCTCCTACTAGCCCTCCCGCTCCAGCAGGCCGCAGAGAATGGGGGTGGGAGAAGACTCCAAACCTCCCTCCACCCGCTCATTGTAGTGTTGATGCATATGTGTTCTAAGGTGCAATTAAAACCCAGGAGGGCATGGGGCTACCTGCCAAGGAGCAGCAGGTAAGCGCATAGTCTCTCCTGCTAGCCCTCAATGACTAAGTGTATTTAAAATTGAGAGGTGGGCAACGACGTCAGGGGTGAGGTATACACCCTGATGGTAATTTGGACTCCGTGATTGTGCCCACCCCCAAGATCCTATATGTATGTGTAATGAGAGTGTGAATAATGTGAATGTCTAAGTTGTGGGATAAAATTGAGGCAGAGGCAGCCAGAAGGGGACAGAGGGGGGGTAGCCTCCTCTGCACCCTGGTGACATACCCCTACTCCAAGGCCCTGCATGTGTGGGTGGTTGTGGAGGAGCGGGAAGAGGGAGGCAGCTGGAGATGGGGAGGGAAGGAAGGGAGGGGCAGGTAACCCCTCCCTGGGGCCAGCTCCCCCGCTGACCCCAGTAGGCACTCCCACCCTTCGCGACCCGCCAGGGAAAGGGGGCCCAGGCCCATCAGACCGTAACTGCTTATTGTCAATAAAAGAGATGACGAGGGAGGTCAGGTTCGGAGTTGGCTGAGAACCTAGTTAGTGCTCCTGGGACACAAGCTTTTCAGAAGCTAGAAAATTTGTTTTCTAGCACAGGCAACTGTAGTTAGCACACCAAAAGGTCCAGAGTTTGACTCCATCACCTGGATGGAGTGCATGGAGTTGGCATGTTCTCCGCGTGTTAGGCGTTACTAATCACTTTGTTTGATTTCTGACTTCTAATGTGTTCATACACCTAGTCACTGATTAAAACAGCAGAAAAAAAAACAAGCCTTTTAAGTTAGCAGGAATCATGTGTTCTGATTCTTTTTTTGTAGTTAAACTCTTGCTGCTGTTGCTGCTGCTGACTGTATTCACAGCAGCATGTGGCTTTAGCTTGTTTCCTGCTATCTTCTTATAGGCATCTCTATTACAGCCTACTGCAGTAACATACTGACTGGATTGAAGCCTCATATTTCTGCATTTTCAAAAACTGAAAAGATCTGATCAGTTGGAGAACCACTGTGTTCTACTTGTGCTTTGTACTTTTAGTGTTTTTTTTTCCTATTCTCCCCATTCACCCTTTTTTTGCTCTTTCATTCCCCCATTTCTTTTCCTCCTTCATCTTCTCTTTATTACTTCTCCTCCTCCTGAGAGGAATGAGAGTGGGGGGGGGGGGGGGGGGGGGGGGGGCGCTGCCCTTGCGGTGACCAGCAGTTTGTGTCTGTCAGTCAGTGTCAGTGTTTTAACTTGTTTTATTTCATTTTTAAGTTATGCTTTTTATTTTTTGAGCCTAAGGAAATCCTAAAGCTTTGGCTTGTGCTTTGTGGAACTCTCTTTTTAATGAAGATAGGTTTTTTAATTTCGCATGGTTTTATTTTCAATCCTGACGGTTGTTTGGAGTCATTGCTACTCACAAACAATTACATACTGTAACAGCAGTCTGGCGAGCAAGGAGCGGCTAGCAGGTCCAGCGGGCATGTGGTGTGGAGGTTAGCCGGAAAACTCAAAGCCAGTCAGTTAAATTAAACAACAGACCTTTATTCATTGTCAGCAACATAAGACCATACAAGCCAGGTCTCCACGGCTCTACTCTGTCCGTACATACACGTGCGGGGATCGGTAGTCGCCGGCGCCAGCCCCTTACAATGGTAAGGTTTCTCCTGAGAACAGAACATGAGCAGCGTGTAATGGCTGCAGCTCTCCTGCTGCCAGCCGTACACATGAACACCAAAAACAACAACAGCACAAGAAGCGCACAGGTTTTAAGCCGGTGAGGCATGATTGTAGATGCCGTGAAGGTGAGTCGATCTCACCTGCAGCGCCATCGCAGACCACAACCCGTCACAATAATAAAGCATTTTTTTATTTAATTATAAATAAATTATTTCTCCTAATTCTGTCCTGGGTTTTAACTATTTAATAATAAAAAATAAAACGTCACAAAGAACACTTAAGGTCATTAAAATTAATTGCGATTTAGCAATTCAATGACGCATCCACCTTATTTATTGAAAAGTATCGGTATCGGCGATACTGGCCCGTATTTACTTGGTATCGGATCGATACCAAAATATGCAGTATCGCACACCACTAATACTCATACACCCACTAGGAGACTCCCACAGCTACTACGATAAGATAAGATAAGATAAGATAAGATAAGATGACCTTTATTAGTCCCACAGGTGGGAAATTTGTTTCGTTACAGCAAAAGTGCAAAGTTATGCAGCAGAAATTAGAAGACACTGGAATGGAATAAAATTGAATAATATATACAATAGAATAAAATTGAATAATATATACAATAGAATAAAATAGAATAATATATACAATAGAATGAAATAGAATACAAATGCTATATACAACTGAGTGAGAAAATACAAAAGTGCAACTTTGTCAGAAAAAGAATTGCACATATAGCAGTCTTATTGCACATGTGTGTGTTTGATCAGTTGAAGTCTTTGTTGTGGAGTCTGACAGCCGTGGGGAGGAAAGACCTGCGAAATCTCTCCATCCCACATAGTGGGTGCCGCAGCCCCTGAAGGAGCTGCTCAGTGCTGTCAGAGTCTCTTGCATGGGGTGGGAGATGTTGTCCAACAGGGATGAAAGCTTAGCCACCATTCTCCTGTCACTCACCACCTCCACTGGGTCCAGAGGACATCCTAGAACAGAGCTGGCCCTTCTGATCAGCCTGTTCAGTCTCTTCCTGTCCCCAGCAGACCACACCATAAAAGATGGCTGAGGCCACCACAGAGTCATAGAAGGTCTTCAGGAGTGGGCCCTCCACTCCAAACGACCTGAGTCTCCGCAGCAGGTACAGCCTGCTCTGCCCTTTCCTGTAAAGGGCGTCTGAACTATGAGTCCAGTCCAGTTTGTTGTTCAGATGAACACCAAGGTACCTGTAGCTGTCCACAGCCTCAATGTCCATACCTTGAATGTCCAGTGGTTGCAATGGAGGATGTTTGTGCCTAGGGCAACCCCCCCCTAGTGGTGCTATAACACAATAAGGGTTGTTACAATACTCACAGGAGTTTCTTCTGGATCTTCGGTGGAACGGCCCGTCTCTGGATTATGAAGGGAGGTCTACATCAGCGATTGAGGAAGCAAATACGATACAATCGTATTCCTTTACCATCAATAATCCTGGCTAATGTGCAGTCTCTGAGGAGTAAATCAGATTAACTGCATTTGAATGTTGCACATTTACGTGACTACAGGGATACATGTCTAATGGCATTCACAGAGACTTGGCTCGGGGATTCGGACCCTGATTCTTCTCTGGAACTAAATGCTTCGCTAAATGCGAAGAAGACTGTACAGACTGGTCGGTGTTTACAGAATCATGCAGAGACATTAATGAACTGATGGACGTGAACTGTCTGCAGCTATATCTCCTTTTGCAGAGATATGATTACTCCTTCAAAAGTTGTGCATTTTTTCCCTAATAAGAAAACCATGGTCTTCAAAAGCTCTTATGAGGCTTATTCGTGAAAGGAAAAAAGCTTTTATTGAAGGGAATATCTTGAAAGTTAGAGAAATTAGGAAGTAAATCAGATCAGAAATTAAAAAAGCCAAAATAAAATAAAAGGATAAGGTAGAGGCAAAGATGGGTAGAAATAACTTTAAATGACTTTAGGCCTGTCGCTTTAACATCTTTAGTGATGAAGCCCTTTGAAAAACTTATCAGGAAGGAGATCCTGCAGCAAGTAGAAAAGCTAATCGACCCACTACAATTTGAATACAGGCTTTGTAGAGGTGTTGATGATGCAGTGGTCACTCTGTTGAATTTCCTGTATCGCCATCTTGATGGCGCCAAAGCTCATGCTCGGCTCTTATTTATTGATTTCTCTTCAGCTTTTAATACTATCCAGCCACATCTTTTAGCTGATAAACTTCTTCTTCTCGTAGGTTGGATTTTAGACTTTTTAACTGACAGATCTCTGTGTGTGAGAGTAAACGGTTGTTTTTCCAAACAGCTGAACTCTTCTACTGGCTCACCACAAGGTTGTTGTCTCTCTCTTCTACTGTATATTTTTTACACTAATGACTGTCGCAGTACACAGGCCAACAGGCATTTCATTAAATATACAGATGACACAGTCATTGTAAGCCTCCTTCATGGTGAAGAGGATTCCCATGGGCCTGTTGTGGATGAGTTTGTTTCATGGTGTGATCAGTCTTTCTTAATGATCAACACCTTGAAAACCAAGGACATGGTTATTGACAGAGACAGAAGGAGCAACTGGGGTCAAAAGCCACCTCAGAACAGACAAAACACAGAAGAAGATGCAGGTTTCACCTGCAGCGAGCATGGACACTGGAGAAAGGACTGCCCCGACTGGGGCCAGAACCAGGATGGACAGAAATTTGAGCAGCAGCAGCAGCAATGGTAGCAAACAGAGTGAAGGAGGAGAGCAGGACCCCAGGGCACGCTTCAGGCTGTGGTTTATCCAAGACACCAGAACAGGAAAGTGATGAACACACACACATCTACACACACACTGACTCAGCATGATGTAATATACACATTTTCTATGATTGAGATTTAATTCCTGGAGGAACAAAATTCCAAAACAATATTGTTCCCTGAAGAGTGAAAATTTTCCTGTGAGTTTTCTGTTGATTTTTCTTAGCACTAGGTTGATTTTATCAGTGAGGTTTGGGTTGTTTTCTTACTCTATCAGAGATAGAGACAGTTTTATGCTTGGACATATTCTGGAGCTGGCCCTAGTAGTTGTTATTTTATTATTTTATTGTTTACTTTTGTTTTGCTTTTGTTACAGTGGACTGAGATAAGAAATCTGAGAGGTGTGATCCACCGGTGGTGATATTTTCACGAGTTCATGATTTAAGAATCAGCTCTCGTTTATCCAGGCCTGGAGGATTGAAATTTAATGTGCTATGAACTATTCTTACTGGAAACAGCCACAAAGTGTGCTTCTCCACGATTGTAATGGTCTTTGGAGAAATTCACTTATATGATGGGACACTGACCACATGAGATGGTAAGTCCTGAGTCTAAAAGGATTGCAGCGAATCAATCCAGTCCAAAATCGTAAAGAATTGTTTTCCTTTTAAAAATCTGATGTGATCTTGCTGTTGATGGAGACTGGACTAGGTTGCACGTGGGACTCCATTATCAGCAATACCTGGTATGGATGTGTGTGAATGAATGTGTGTGACTGGACTGTGATGCACTGACCACGTAGACTAAAGTTTTGACTGACTTGATACTGAGACGAAGACTGCACCAACTTTAGGATTAGTAAATGTTGACAAACAGCTGGTAAGAAAAGGGTGGATGCTTTGCTTTGTTCTGTTTTTTTGCAGGAGCAGGAGGACGAGAGAGACTGGAATGGGAGACTGTAGCTTCTCATGAGTGTGTGGAACTGCAGACTTAACCCTTTGGCTGCTAATTTTGAGTTATTGATTTTTACATGAAGAGAACTGTGTTTTATTGGCTGTGTTTTGATTTGGGTATCACATTGCATGGTTTATGAAACAGAGGTGTGGACTCGAGTCACATGACTTGGACTCGAGTCAGACTCGAGTCATTAATTTTATGACTTTAGACTTGACTTGAAAAAATGTTCTAAGACTTGTGACTTGACTTGGACTTTTACACCAATGACCTGGGACTTGAATTGGACTTGAACCGGTTTACTTGAAAAGACTTGATATTTTACCCCAAATATAAAATTTAACATGCATATTATATAGAGATTGAAAATGTGACGTCATTCACGGGTAGAACCGCAAAGGATTCTGGGAACTCGTGGCAAGCGGTACTAGCGCACGCAGGCTTTCAATTGAAATCAGTTATACAGCGATAAAAAGAAACACAAAAATGTCAAGAAGCTGTTGTGTTATTAACTGCAATAGCCGGTCGCATGACAGCCACGGGAAGCCGACGGGTAAAGAGATCGGTTGTTATCGGATTACGTCGTTGAAGAGAAATTGTTCAAGCCATGTTTCCGAAGTAACAAAGAGGCGACTGGATTGCAGCCATTCAAAGACAAAATATTACGTCCCAGAACACTCCAGCTCACAGGTTAGTCTGCTCAAGCATTTCCACACAGGTCAGTCTGCTGTTGTAGTTAATGCGTCATTTTTCTTAACATAATTGGTGATATAGGTTACAAGCAAGTCTGGCGCTGAACAGAAATTGTCGCGCTATGCTCCTTTGTTTATTGTGCATAAATAGTGAATTGTCCTGACACAATATTGCGTTTCGCTTCTGTTATTATGGTACAGTGACAAAAACATATACTTTTATTCACAGGGTAAAACAGTTGTTTTGTATCACCAATTGCCCAGTACGATTACAGCATACAATATTATTGTCACTGCTACATTTCTGTGATGCTACCAGAAATTATTTTCACTGCTAATTAATTACCATTGAGCTCAAAGGTCCTATTAATAAACGGTTAAGGAATGTGTATTTATGACGACAATTTGTGAGACTGGTAAACTTATTATACGTACGATGGTCTTTACTTTCTACACGGTGCATTTCAAGGTCCTGCACCCATCCGTCGGTAAACTGTACCTGGGCTTGTTGCAGTGACCTGAAGTTACTAAACTTCACGAGTGTATGCACTCACTCCAAGAACCGTATAATTATAAATATGCATATAAATATGCTACGATGAGATAGCTGACTTCATCTAACTAGCAAATGTTTTCCAGGCTACGTTGGTGATGCAGTTTTTTTTAATGTGTATGATATTTTTGTCATGCGATTTTAAAGCCAGTCCTACAACCGCATCCAAGAATAACATGCAGCTTATCTCAGAACTGTCGGTGAAAATTATTCTAGGAGCTAGGTTTAATTGAGCTGCATTTTAAATCAAATCAAATTCAAAAATTCAAATTTTATTTGTCACGTACACAGTCATACACAGTACGATATGCAGTGAAATGCTTGGACAACTGCTCGTGACCTAAAGAAAACAAAAAAGGAAAAGGCTATGAATAAGATAGGAAATAAATATGAAAAATTAAAAAGGGTAAATTTAACTAGGAAGGAATAAAATATAAATTAAGGTTAAAAATGAAATAACTGTACAACACAAATTAGAATGAAGGGTAAATTTAACTGGGAGAATAAGATAAAATATATAAATTAAAGTTGAAAATAAAATAACTGTACAACAAAATACACAATATAGAACTATAGAAGAATGTATGAAGAAATATAAATAAATATATACACAATAACAGCAGCATATACACAATAACAGCAGCGTGATTTAAGTAATGAAGTGAAAACAATGTCCAGAATGTCCAGTGTGTGTAAGAACTGTATGTGTGGGTCAGTACTGTGTGGTGGTGTGATTGAGAGACCGTATCGCCTGCGGGAAGAAGCTCCTCCTCAGTCTCTCTGTGTTGGTCTTCAGGGAGCGGAATCGCTTTCCTGACCTCAGCAGAGAGAACAGACTGTTGTTGGGATGGCTGAGGTCCTTCACGATCTTCCTGGCCTTGGTCCTGCACCGCCTGCTGTAGATTGAGTGCAGGTCAGGGAGCTCGGAGCGGATGGTGCGCTCAGCTGACCGCACAACCCTCTGTAGAGCTCGTCTGTCCTGCATGGTGCTGTTCCCGAACCAGGTTAAGATGTTTCCCGTCAGGATGCTCTCTATGGTGCAGGAGTAAAAGTTCCTGAGCACCTTGGAGGGCAGTTGGAAGTCTCTCAAGCGTCTGAGGTGGTAGAGACGCTGACGGGCCTTTTTCACCACGGTGTTGATGTGACAGGACCATGACAGGTCCTGCGTGATGTGAACTCCGAGGTATTTGAAGCTGTCCACTCTCTCCACTGGGCACTCGTTGATGACGGGGGTCTGGTAGTTCCTCTCCTGCTTAGTGCTGAAGTCCACTATCAGCTCCTTTGTCTTACTGACGTTTAGAAGGAGGTTGTTCCTCTGGCACCAGTTCTCCAGATTCCTAATCTCCTTCAGGTAGGCCGTCTCGTTGTTATCAGAGATCAGGCCCACCACGACGGTGTCGTCAGCAAACTTGATGATGGTGGTGGAGCTGGTAGTGGCCACACAGTCATATGTGTACAAAGAGTACAGCAGGGGGCTCAGAACACACCCCTGGGGGGCTCCAGTGCTGAGAGTGGTGGAGGCTGAGACATGTCCGCCCATCCTTACTGCCTGTGGTCTGCCAGTTAGGAAGTTGGAGATCCACAGACACATAGATGAGCTGAGTCCCAGATGCTCCAGCTTGGTGGTGAGTGTGGAGGGAATTATGGTGTTAAATGCAGAGCTGTAGTCTATGAAGAGCATTTTAACATAATTCCCCCTTCTAGTGTCCAAGTGAGTGAGTGATGTGTGGAGGAGATGAGAGATGGCATCGTCTGTGGAACGATTTGGACGGTAAGCAAACTGTAGTGGGTCCAGTGTGTCTGGTAGTGAAGAAATGATGAAGTCTCTGACCAGGCGTTCAAAGCACTTCATCACTACTGAGGTGAGGGCTACAGGGCGATAGTCATTGAGAGAAGCAGGGTGGGGTTTTCTTCGGGACAGGAACAATGATGGACTCTTTGAAGCATGTGGGGATCACCGACTGAGATAGAGAGATGTTGAATATCTCAGTGAACACAGGAGCTAGCTGGTATGCGCAGTCTCTTAGGATACGACCTGGGATGCCGTCTGGTCCTGCTGCTTTCCTGGTGTTCACTCTCTTGAAGGCTCTCCTTACTTCATGCTCGGAGATGACGAGGTGCAATTTCACAATTTGTGTATATTTTCTAAGTTCACTATTTTGTCATGTGTTGAGAAAAACACAGATTTAAAAATTACATGGTCTAATATTTACATTTAGCATATAACTGCAACATGCTTTTTTTCGTTTTTTTTTTAAAGACTCGAAAGGACTTGAAATTCAAAATTTCAGACTTGTGACTTTACTTGGACTTTTACACCAGTGACTTGAGACTCGACTCTGACTTGCCTGACATTACTTGAGACTTGACTTGAGACTTGAGGATAAAGACTTGAGACTTACTTGAGACTTGCAAAACAATGACTTGGTCCCACCTCTGTTATGAAATGCAAAGGAGGGGACTGCCACTCTCAGTGTGGAGGTTTCTAAAAAATACGAAAGTGTAAATGTCGTAGTTTTTCAGAAAAAGGAGGGAGATTGGACAACATGGAAAATGGACAAGAAAATCAGCGGAAAATCTAAATCAGCATACTTATACAGCCGCAAATCACCCATGGCACGCAAGTAATCAACATGGCTGAAGGAGACATCAACAACATGACTGCAAAAGAAGCTGTTATGGACATCAGATTGACATCAGATCTATAAACTGAGCCACTGGTACAGCCAGATCTTGAGAAAGCTTGCTATGGTTAATTAGAGCCTTGAAGGAAACATCACACAATCTGCCTTAGCTCAGGTGGCAGAAATTTTGTCTCTCACCAAAGGCAATACAACTTTCAGGAGGAGGAAGGAGTAAAACATCTATACAGACTCAGCAGACCTGACAAATGAATGCGCTAACAGAGGAGTCATCACCATCATTTGACAGAAGATGACATTAAAACAAAGAGGCAGCAGCCTACAAGATCAGTGAGAGGATGGAGAAACAAACAACACCGAATAGTGGACGTACATGGTGAGAAATCAAGTTGCCCCAACAAAATGTTGTCAACTATTGTTAAAACAACCACATGGTCCTTCACATGAGAGCAAAAAACAGATTCAGAAGAACATGGAAGGCCTGTAAGTGACACCCACACATGGAAGAGATGGTGGAGAACTATGTGAGGGAATGGAACACCTGCAATGAACACAACCAAAAGCAGCTGTACCAGTGTTTAAACAGGGAAGTTTCCAACACTGGAGGCTCCTTTTAAGGACATTAAAATGGATTCTAAAGACATGAGGAGCTGACAAAAAGACAACAAAGTATATGGAAATCTTTTTTTGACGGTGGACAGATTCAGCAAATAGGAAGAAGCGACACCCTGCAGAGATAAGATGCAAACCCAGTCATAAAATGGCTGTGAAATGAACTGATACCGGAACATGAAGTACCGAGAAACGTTAAAAATCACACAAGAGATTCCACTGTAACAACGAACATCGGAAAGAAGTGGAGAACAATTTCTGACATGATTAATCACTGGAACATCTTACCAGTCAGCATCGCAGGCCATTGTAAAAGGCCAATTAAATATTTTACAGGAAAATCGCCAAAACCAAAACAATAACAAAGGGTATGGTATGATTTGTCACGTCCAAAATAGAGCTGTGTAATGATAAACCCTGGTCCTATAGCACCCACTTGGCCACACCACCAGTTTTTCGCAACCAAAGGAGGGTAATTACAAATGTTCGAGGGAGGAATATCACCGAAAAGTGGGAAAGGTAAGCCCTGATGGGTGTGATAACACCATAAATGTCACTTATGGTCAAATTCTTAAACTGTGACACCAAGCATAAAATTTAGAGACAGAGAGAGAGTTCTAGATAAACATAATTTAGCAAACCCCGTAGGGATTGAGGGTGAGAATCTATACTATTTTGAAATAACACTAAATATAATGTTGACCATGTTGATTATGTTTATTCCGATGTGCAGAGATTGGCTAATGTGACCAGGGAATGTAATACACAGGACTGTCAGAACAGTCGGCGTTAAAGTCACCTTTCACAGTCCAGACTTGGATGGCGTTGGACATCCTCAGGATTGAAAAGGGTTGGTGTGATCAAGGTGTGGTTTGGCTAGTTGTATGTATATTTCAAAATCATACAGCTCTGGAGGGGCCAGTTACCAGGGCATGGAAGGATGACAGACATTATCAAATGAGGAGAAGGAATTTTCTGGGATTGAAGATCCTCTGGATGAGTGGTTGACTGATGCATGCAGAAAATAAAAGCTATTATTTTATCATTGACTGGTAACTGAGAATTGGCCATATTCACAGCTGTACTGACTTGTTGTGGACGCACTCTGTTTCATGTTAAATTAATCTACGTGTATTTGTTGATGAGTAGTGATGGGTCGGTCGTGAACGAAATGGCTCTTAGAGCCGGATCTTTGACGTGAACGACGCGAGCTGGCTCCTTATTGCCAGCCGTGGGTTTTTTTTTCTTTCTCTCACCCTCTCTCTCTCTCTCTCTCTCGCACATTTTTTCTGCTTCACGCTGGGACGAGGGGGGAGTATGGGCTCAAAATGTGGTCATAAATATTTTGTACGTGTAAATCAGGCTTTGTATGTGTAAAAAGAATTTGTGTGTGTGCAACAAAGATTTGTGTGTGGACTTAGCCCAAAAAAACTCCCTGCAACCCTATTTTTCTTCCTTTAATCTGATTGGTCAATGTCATGTCAATCACAAATGTAACAATCCAATCAGAGAACAGATGCGTTTGGCTGTCGAAGGGGCACTTTTTTGAACTGTAGTGTAGAAATGTAATATACAGATATAAGTGATTAGAAATTAAAAAAACAGCTTGAGACAAAATACAGCAGCACATATCCAGCAGGATCATTTATTATCACACCTTAATCATAACATTTGAGCTCACATGTTTTAATAATCAAATTTAAATGGGATTTTAATTCAGCATTTGTAGAAATATTTCTGATTCACATTGAATATATAAATCACAAAAATATGTGTTATGATTTCAAAAGTGACAACATATTTCACAAGTAAATTCTGCATCAATCCAAACAACCGAATGATGTAAAATGAACAACAAATGATCCTAATTACAAGACACTGCCAAACCCTTAATCCAAATTTATTTACATTTTCAGTGTATGTGATTCTAAAGATTCAATGTTCTAAGTACTATAAGTTGTATTACTACAAAAAGCAGGAAATGTTACTTAAGTTCAGCCTTTAAAGATCTGTCTAGAACCAATGCTACACCCGTCAGAGACTATTATATGTTTTAGATATGACATGGCATTCACATTCATTTGGCTTTTGATCTATTAAGTGGCTGTGGAAAAATTACAATGAAAGTCTTTTCACACCCTGAAAATGGAATTTTAAGTCCTGGCATCATGATAACTTTAGTTTGACTTGGACAAAAACTTCAATTGTAACATATTTATTTAATCCAGGAGTTTTCTTTTAAATCATTTAATGTCCTCTTAATGCTGCTGACATATCTGTAGACCTTCGTAATATTAACCTGAATATCCAAATAAATTTAGAACTTTCTTAACAAATGCCTTTCTTTTCCTTCTTCTCCTTTCTTTCCTCGGATAATTCCTCCTCCGTTTTTGAAAGTTTGTCTCGTCGCGTTACCTTGGAGATAAGATTTGCCCTCTCCTTCATTGCCTCCAAAGATTTGATTCGAGCCTGGTAACCCTCTTTGGCCTCTGATCTTTCTCCCTCAATCATCATGTCAATGTACTCTGGGGTGGTCAGAGGGTTTGGCCTCAGGCTGATCTCTTGAAGTCGAGTTATACACTGAGCTGACTGATCTATGAGGGACACCATCGTGTCCTGAAGGTGAACAATCTCTTCTTCCTGCCTCTCAATCAGTTCCTGAACAGTCATCTTTTCTTTATTAGCTGTTTCATACTTGCGTTTCAGCTCTTGCACTGTCTGCTTCTCTTTCACTTGAACATACTCCCAGCTGTATTTCTGATTGAAATGCACACTCCAAATGCATTTTCCAGGACAGACATTGCACATCCCGTCCATATCCATTGATGCACAGCCACGTTTCTCACTATCTTGTGCTATTGCACATGGGTAGTGACATGTTATTGAACATTTCTGGCAGTTGGTGATGAATGCTCCTTTCTCTGTGATTGGCTTTTGGACTGGTTTAATAACATCCACCTCAATCTCAAAGTTTTCATTTGAAGTTATGACTGCTTCATACTCTTTGATCTTTTCTTTGGTTGTCTTAATTTCTTCAAGCTTTGCTAGTCCAGTTCTAACTTGTGGCTGCAAACCTTCGATGGCTGTTTCAAGCTGTTTGCGCTCCTTTAAGACTTCTTTGGTCATCAGCAAGCTTTTGGTTTCCATTTTACCCAAAGCAGTGAAGAACTTCTCCATACTTTTGGCTCCCATCTTCCAAAACATTTCATCAAAGCTGGCATCATCTTCATCAAAATCCACTTCACAGTCTCTGTTGCATCTGTTGTCTGCAAATAATGCTGAGTTATTGAACTTGAAGTGAACCGGAAGCCCTAACTCGTTTTTTGGACACGGGACTGCAGAAACGGTTATTGCCTCAAGAACTGGTGGTTCTTTGCCATCAGCAAAAGTCACCAGCATTTCAATGTTCTCTGCCACATCTTTGCCAAAAATGGAGAGCACCGAGTCAAACACATATTTCTGTGTTGCTGTTAGTCGTGCAAGAGAGGCCTGAGTAACAAAACACACTGCATCAATCTCACTGACTCCATTAGGAGAGGTGAAAAGCCTGCGGATTTGCTCTGTGATCTCCTTGTCTCTTGCTACTCCTCTTGTATCTCCAAAACCTGGAGTGTCCACAATGGTCATGGAGAACGGGATTTTAAAGCCTTCCTGGTGGTGGATTTCATACACAGTGACTTCAGATGTCTGACTGTGAGCTTGTGAACTGGTTGGATCCTCATCAACTAACTTAAATCTGAAACTGTCGTTCCACTCTACACCAACAATGTAGTTGATCATTCCATTGATGAGAGTAGACTTTCCTGATCCTGTTGCTCCAAGAAGCATTATTGTACGATTCTGCCTCATGCTTTCTTTGCCAAAGATATACCTCCGACATCCATCTATGTCCATATCTTCTTCTTCCAGGGGCAGTTTGTAAACTGAGGGCAGCTTTGAGTTTGTTTTCTTGCTGATATGTTTTAGGTACTCAGCCAGACGTGCAAATTCACGCTTTGTTGTGCAGACATTAACAATGATGCTTTCCTTGCTTCTTCCATCTACACCACAGTCACATCTGACCCTGACTGCATATTGTGTCTCTGACTGAAGCCCTGAAATGATGGCCTTCTCACCTCCTGAAATTGCTTCATTCCACTCAAGGTCATTTATTGTTGAGCTGCTATCTGTTTTTGCGTATTCCACTATGTAACTCAATATCTGGACATCCTCTCCAAGCTCAACAGGCTTCTCCCAGCTAACGGATATCTCACTTGAATATGGCTGAGCTTGAGGTTTTCCAGGAGGGCCGCATGGTAAAGTTTTAATGGCATCACTGATTACATTAGCCGGTCCGACACCTGCTGAGGTCACTGCTCTGCATCTGAACACATACTCTGTGTTTGGCTTCAGATCTCTCACTGTGACTTCTTCAGCCTTTGCTTCTGTCTTCTGCTGCCATCCATCCTCTCCACTGACACAGTACTCAACAGAGTAGGAGGTGATGTTCTCTGCTCCAAACCTGGGTGGAGAAATCTTCAGTTTCACACTGTTGTGGTTTATGTCAGCTGCAGTCACAGTTTCAGGCTTTGAAGGAGGCTCAAAGTTCTCACTGACAGCAAATCCACCTTCATAAAGGTAGATGCTGGAACTTTTCTGAGTCTCATTAGTTAACCCCACTGTCAGGAACTTAATGTTCTTGTTCTCCTTGTTGGCCTCTGCAAAATCACTGAAGAGTTTTGCTTTCTTCCTCATTTCATCTGCTACTTCTTTTGAAAGGTACCATTGTTCCTTCTCTACATTGTAAGTATGATAAACGTGAACGTCTGTTTTGGTTGTTTCTTTCAGGTAGTCAGATAAAGCTGAGAGGTACGGTTCATCCTTCCCCAGTGAGGTGAAAACAAAACACAGGCCATGCTCTGCACTGAGAAGTTCCTCATGTAGATTATTCTGAGATGGGACAGTCTTGGTGTTTTTCATCATGTTGGTGAAAGACTTTAAGATACTGATTTCTCTCTCTTTACAGTCCATCCACTCAGTCAGGTTTTTGCTGTTGAAAGGTGAAGAATGTCTCTTCTTCAGGATCTCAGCGAGTTCAGCCTCCTCTTCTCCTCCTCCTCTGATTGATGGAAGTCTCTTCGCTAACATTCGCTGAAATCCCAGCTTGAACTCTGAACACATTTCTTTAAAACTTTTCAGTTTTTTGCTAATCTGTGGGAACTGTTGGACAGTGGAAGTTCTCAGTGCATCGTTACACCTCGTTTCCAGTTCACTGAAGTCCTCCAGGACGCTCTGTGATTCCTGAACTAGTCTTATACTTATCTGACGGACGAGTTTAGCAGCACAAGAATCTAAACTGGTCAAAGGTAACAGCCAGACCTTCATTGGTACGGCCTTTTCGCCATTGGTTCCTAGTAGTGTTGGAAGGCTTTTGTAGACTTCTACAGCTTCCTGAAATGTTGTTGGAGGTTTCTTAAGGAAAAAGTCTCCATAGAATCTGCAGGAGAATTTCTCAACACTTTTTTTGTCCTTATCTTCCATTTTCAGGGACCCTTCACCCTCTATGGAAAGCAAGGGGATCTTCTTGATCATCACCTTCAAGCTGCCCTGGATGTCTTGATGAGTTTCCTCTTTAGAAACCTCACGGTCAAACACAAAGAAAGCTTGAGCCCCATAAAGGATACCTGTGACTACATGTGTTGCTATTCTTTGCTCAAAGACATAGGGATGTTTTACGTTGCCTCTTCCAAGGTGATTCATTGACAGTTCCTGGAACTTTGTTGTAGTTTTGTAGTTCAGTGTCACTCTGGCCTGATTTTTGGATGTTTTGTGATCATTGAGGTATTTGGCTGATCCTCCAACCTCAACCAGTCCACCCAAGAAACTTGCCTTCAGGGATGCCTCAACATTTAATGCTGAAGATTTGTCCTCAATTGATTCAGATGCCACTATTTCAGATTCAGTGTTAGGTTGTTCTTGTTCTCGTCTATCTTTTTCCAGGTCATTACAGTCCCACAGTGTCATTCCTGTTAAAAAATACAAGTTAAAATATTTTTTTTATTTTGGATAGAAACACACTGTGGGGATAGGTTAATTGATTAATCCAAATTGCCCATAGGTGTGAATGCGGGAGTGAATGTGAGCGCGAATGGTTGTCTGTCTCTGTGTGTTAGCCCTGCGACAGCCTGGCGACCTGTCCAGGGTGTACCCCGCCTCTCGCCCTGTGACAGCTGGGATAGGCTCCAGCGCCCCCCGCGACCCTGAAGAGGATAAGCGGAAGCGAATGGATGGATGGATGGAAACAATGAAAAATGACAAGAACATCGATGCTTTTGTGTTTTTCATTGTGGAGCTTCAGAATACTGGATATTTTCTTTGTAGCTTTAACCAGATGGGTTGCCTCTTTATTTTTAGTAATAAGAAAGTTGTTTTCAAGCTCAGCAAAACAAATTACATGTTTGAGAACATGAAAAATGATCTTTTCAAAAGTCTACCTTTAAAAGCAACAAAACTTCACTAAATAGCACCTCTTGCCACTGGAATGCAGATGGTGGCTTAAAATGAGCATCTGTGCACTAAAGTTAATATATTTAACTAAAATTGAACAAAGACAAGTCGTGAAGATAAACTCCAGTGAGCTAAAAAAAAAAAGGCATTTAAAAAGAAAACTGAACTTGTAAAGCTAGCTAAAATAATAACAGTACAGGAAATATTCTTAGTTTTAAGTATTTGTTAAAGTGTATAATCTTTACTTTTGTAAGTTGCGTGACACATGCTTATGACACTTTGGGTGTCTCCAAGCCTGGTAAACACAGCATATTGTTCACAGACAGCTGGCATTAGTCTAATTTTTTTCCACATTGAACAATTTTCTCATCCCTCCCTCTATACATCCATTTTCCAGTTCTACTTATCAGTTCAGTGTTATATGTCTTATCTGTCATAGTACACTGTGCTGGAGGACCAACACATAGGGACAGACAACCATTCATGCTCACATTTACACATGGGGCCAAATTAGAATCACCAGTTAACCTGACATGCATGCCTCCACTCAAAAAGGGCCCGGCCTGATTCAAACCAAGTACCCTGAGGCTACAGGGCTAACCACTGAACCACAGTTTATTAAAACAAATGTGTTTATGTCAAGAACAATATTTATTTCTATTCAGAATTGATGATGGGATGTCGATTGTGGATTTTAGTTCACGTACTGTGGAAAGTTTGGGAACCCCTGATAATTTTCATGATTTTTCTTCATAAAGCATTGGTTGTTTGGATCAGCAATTTCATGTAAATATATCATATAGCAGATGAACACAATGATATTTGAGAAGTGAAATGAAGTTTATAGGATTTACAGAAAGTGTGCAATAGTTACTTAAACTATAAGCAAAACTTAAAATATTAGGAAGATGCATAAATTTGGGCACCCTTGTCATTTATTGATTTGTTTACCTTTAGCACTAATTATTGGTAAACAAAATTTGTTTGGTAAGCTCATTGACCCTTGACCTACATACACAGGTGAATCCAATCATTAGAAACGGTGTTTAAAGTGGCCAATTGCAAGTTTTTCTCCTCTTTGCATCTTTGAAGAGTGGCAGCATGGGAACCTCAAAAAAACAGCTCTCAAATGACCTGAAAACAAAGATTGTTCAACATCATGGTTTAGGGGAGGATACAAAAAGCTGTCTCAGAGATTTCAGCTGTCAGTTTCCACTGTGAGGAACATATTGAGGAAATGGAAGACCACAGCACAGTTCTAGTTAAGGCCCAAAGTGGCAGCTCAAGAAAAATCTTAGATATCAGAGGCGAAGGATGGTGAGAACAGCTACAAAGACCTAGAACATCACCTTGTTGCAGATGGTGTCACTGTGCATTGTTCAACTATTCAGCGCACTTGACAACAATGTTCAAGAATCAGTGACATAGTTGATTTTGCACTGAGGCTGGATATTTCAACAAGACAACGACCCGAAACACTGCTCAACATCCACTAAGGCATTCATGCAGAGGAACAAGTACAACGTCCTAGAATGGCCATCTCAGTCCAGACCTGAATATTATTGAAAATATATCGAACCTGACTGAACTGGAGATGTTTTGTAAAGACGAAAGGTCCAAAATACCTTCAACCACAATCCACACTCTCACTGGAAGCTATAGGAAGCGTTTAGAAGCTGTTATTTCTGCAAAAGGAGGATCTACTAAATATTGATGTAATTTTTCTGTTGGGGTGACCAAATTTATGCACCTGCCTGATTTTGTTTAAACAATTATTGCACACTTTCTGTAAATCCAATAAACTTCATTTCATTTCTCAAATACCATTGTGTTCATCTGCTATATGATATATTTACATGGAATTGCTGATCCAAACAACCAATGCTTTATGAAGAAAAATCATGAAAATTAATTAATTAAAAGTTAATGAATTAGCTTTTGCATACCACTGTATATTGAGTTACTACGCATGAATCCTTACCAGGTATGACTAAATCCTGGCGGCAGTCATACAGCATCCCAAGGCTGAAGGGCCGGCCGAGCGTCGCGACCTCCATCGTTCTGCTAGCTTCAGCATCCATCTCTGTATCTGAGCAGATAATACAAAGTACTGCTTCAACTTCTTTACTCAAGTACAGGCTCTGAAATGTACTCAAAGTAAGAAAGTAAAAGTAGCTCCTTAAAGCTGAGTACATTTTATTTCTAAAAAATGCACTCAGCTTGAATCGGTTAAGTAGAACATGAGCAGAGAAAAAGAAGGAAAATAAAACACATCTCTATTTTCTGTTGCCTCCATTGTAGAGGGTCACTTTGCCTCTAAACAGGAATTTGAGTAGCCTAAAATCAGCAGTAGTGGCTCAGCGTGGGGAAAAGAATCATAACTCACAATAATTTCTATTGAGAGCTCCAGTAGATTTCCTTAGTGTGCAGGCTGTGATCAGCTGACCTGCTGCTGTTTGTGGATGTACACAGCTGAATTCAACCAGATGTCAGCAGATGTTTCACGAGTTCTTTTGGCTGATTTCCATCCTCCACACTGACAGTACGCTGTTTATGCTGTTTATGTTAAACACTCTAAAGTTGAAGGTGGAATTCAGCCAATGGATCTCAGCATCATCAGCTAAAAATCATATGAATCTCTGCTACAGTTGATGTAACCGAACTCTGACCATGAAACCACAGCCACTGTGCACCAGTCACACATTGTAGCAACCTAACCTGTTTATCCTGCACTAACCTGCAGAGGATTTTCATGTAACCTTTAAATAACACAGTTAGTCTGCCCCAGTTTGTTATATGAAATATATATATGTAATATGAAACAACATAATGTAACTTGTACAGACCCAACATCTGATTTAAACACATAAGGACTTGTAAGCTTTACATGTCCAGTTTATCAAACACCACGGAGCAGTCTTATCTTTAAATCTAAGCTCTCTTCTTCCTCGCCTGTCATGTCTTTCTTATTTTTCTCCATCTCTGACTGAAGTGAGCTCTTTCTTTTCTCTCCCTGTGAAATACAGCAGCTTGACCTTGAGCTGGCAACACACTGTGACACAAACGGCACACAAACAGTTTGTGTGTTTGCTGTTGTTTGTTGAACTGATAGAAACGCTGCACTTCAAATTACCTGCCACAGCGACAAGACGTCACTGCCTTTCGTCTTCAGTAGGGGTAGCTGTGCAGAAGTAACTTAAGCTTGCAGTTGTTCTTGTGTTGTGCCAAAAAAGATAAATTAAACAAAAACACCAGCCCACTTTAACACCCCCCACTAACAACCCAATATGGCACACGATTTGGGGTCTTTCATTTCTTTTTATGCAACATCTCCTGGTGATTAATACACATTCACAGGAACACATTCATGTGTTACTGTTTAGGCTTAAATCGTCTGATCTTTGAAGGCTTGGAGTAAATCCGTCAAACCAAAATTAATGGGCCTGTTTTCAAAAAGTTAGGAGTAAATAGGGAGTAAAAGTAAAAAGTTGTCAGAAAAAATAACAAAAATTCTACTTAAGTATAGTAACAAAGTAACAAAAAAAAAAAAGGTTAATATATGCTATTTTTGAGACAGTATGCAAAATACCAGGGCCATCCAAATGAAACGTTTGAGCGTTTCAGAGGTGAAGCATTGAGTCTGCATGTGGTCTTTTAGGGATTTTATTTTTTTTAAAAATGACCAGATTCTCTACGCTGTGTTCGACTTCCTATTCTCATCATTTGATATTGATAAGTATTGTGATTCTGATTGATTTGGTTACTGTATATAAAAGAGACCCAGTGCTGGGCTAGAATAATGTTGCCTCTGCTGTAAAATATGTTTATAGTTATTTATATAACTTACAAAAGGTTTATTTTCTGATAAACCTCAGTCTGTAAACTCAAACACATCATATTGTAAAGGTTACATTAAACATCGGTAACTGTTAGTTATGTTCATGTATTTTCTGACATATTTGATCAAAGAAGAGAAGCAAAGAGATCAAAGAGAAGCAATTTGCATAGGAATTGCATTTCTTGTCAGTCAGGTCAGAAATATTAAAAATCATTTTCATAATTACTAATGTAGAGTACACTTTTTCCTTTTTCCATTGTGCCAGAAAAAGCTAGTGAGTGAAAATACGACATATTTTATGCTTCCTTAAGTCTAAACTACAAAAAAATCCATAATATCCAAAAGTAGTTTATTTTTTCTACAGCTGACACCAGAATATCATTCATCAAATATAATAAACAGTAAATTGTGTTTTAGTTAGATTTGTACATTTTTTTATAAGCATTACTCTTAACCAGAAATGTTCAACCATTTGTCTGAATGTCAGACTGTTCCCCGCTGATCCTCCTACACATTTCTCTTGACTGGCTGATTTCTTTAAACGACACCATTTCATGACATACGTCAGTCTTTAGTCTTTAGAGTGAAGATCACAATGACTCACGCTGATCCAAGCACAAGGAGCTATTAGTGGTGAACACAAAAATAAACCAATATCTTAAGATTTGAAATGCTCACCTACTTCAAAGTTCCAATGATCAGAGATGATGCTAATGTGCATGTGCAGGACCAAAATGAGAGTTCAGGTTTGTTGCACATGTGAGTTAGATGACCCTCTGTTCCAACTGTGCTCAGTTCATCCTACGTATAATTATTTGTGACAGAGTAAAAGTGGCAGAACTCACAGCACAGCTAGTGTACGTGATGAACACACTACAGTCATGGTGTGGTTCAGTCTAAGTCTAATGAATAAATAATTAGCTTGGCATAAAGAAGATGGAGAATCTTTTGAATACTGCACCGTACATAACGTCTGTATAACAAACAAAAACAGATTTAAAAGCAAGTTGTGCTTTAAAATGTAAAATGTAAAATAAATGAATAACTTAAGATACACTTTAGCTTTAAAAAACTAATTTTGATATAAAGCTCTCGTGCACATTTCTTTTTTAGATTCAGTCCTTACCTTCATCAAAACCAATGGAAACGTTCAGCAAACACTAAAACGATGCATATTTAAGTAAGAACCAAAACACCAGGTTACACACAGCATTCACCTTTGCCCTGTGACCTTTGTGAAATGACTTAAATGATGACAGAATTTAGCAAAGATCCACAGCAGTGTGTACAGGAGAACATTAAAAAGACGGAGAGAGCATCAGCGTACTTACAGCAGGAATGTTTGAGTGTCCTAGGGAAGGCTGCAGTTTCACACACTATATCCTCTTTCATAGGGACCGCCCCCAGATCTTTAATCAGGTGGCAGGACAGAAAAATCACATGACATGCTGACTGTACAAAGAGAAAAGCAATAATATATTTAAACTTTATGAGCATTATCTGCAAACTGAAGATGCTCAGACAAAACTAAAATGTGAACTTTCTGGAAAACAACATGGTTTGGGGAGTGGATTCTCTAACTAAGAAACAAAGGTTTACATTATTGAACATTCATGCTGATCAGTTATTTGTCCACAGGTTCAATGTGCCATATGACAACTGCGAAAACAAGATTTATTTTTACGATTGTTATAAACATGACGGCGGAAAATGAAGCAGTTTCTTTCATTTTCTGTCAAAGCCGACGGTCTTCTAACGAGGGTTTTGTGGTTTTTACTCTTAAGTTCTGTTGTTGGTAAATATCTTCGTTTTGTTTCTTAGTTTGCTTTTGGTTTATTTTTTTCACTTTTCCATCTTTCTGCTTCGTTTGTTCTTGAAAATGTAAACTTTTTGTAATTACAGTTCGTTTCCTGAGTTTGTTTTCCTGTCCTCTTGTTCTCTGTGTCGAGTCCACTTTTCTGTTCCTGTATTTTGTGACTTCCTGCTTCATCTTATTAGCATTTTGTCTCTTTGCTTTCTATTCAGACTGACATCCCTTGCCTTACTTCTCAGTTAGGTTCAGCTGCCCTCCCGGATGCTTCCTCTCCAGTTTTTTCTTCGCTCACAGTTTTGTGCTCCCTTGTTGTGTTTTCTCCTAGAAAAACACAAAAAGGTCGTCCAGTCTTCCTCCCCTAACCCCAACCAGTTTCCTGAGCCTGGTTCTGCTGGAGGTTTCTTCCTGTTAAAAGGGATTTTTTCCTTCCCACTGTCACCAAAGTGCTTGCTCAAAGGGGTCATATGATTGTTTTTTTTCTCTTTTTGTTGCTTTGTTGTGCGATCTTTACCTTACAATATAAAGTACCCTGAGAAAACTGTTGTAGTGATTTGGTGCTGTAAAAATAAAACTGAATTTGAAATTCAAAACTACTTCTAGTATTTCAATTCCTGCTTTCAACACTGTCGTTATTTTTAATTTAAAATATTTTACAATTATTTTTAGATTTTTAAAGTTGTTTTGAGTTCATTTGGCCTGCAAAACAGCCATTTATGACACTTTCAGGTTTAAGTGCAATACTGGTGGAGTGTACCTGAAACAGTGGTAAAGTCAGTCTAACATTTAGTCATTATTTGTGCAGTCTATTATACCTCGTATGTAAACTTCTCCCTGTGATTTGTTTAAATAGGCTTAGAAAGCCACAGCTTGTCAGTGAACCCTGGTTCTTAAACATGTAACACAAAACCTGTGCATGAGCAACATTAACATTACCTTTCAGCATCTTTTTACAATATTTTAATCATTTACATAGTAAATTTAATTATGATTAACAAAAATCAGCATATCCATGGTTTTACACATAGTCTATGGACAGTGTAAGTAAGTCCTTTATATGTTTTCACGAGCTTTTACTCGTGTAACTCTCACTGCATGTAAAGCTTTTTTCCTGAGAGTGAGACACATAATCTAATAAGGAATAATAACTCACTGTTTGTAGGTATACATTAACTTAATGTTACAATTTCATGTGTCAACAGATAACAAAGTTTGATGGCTTTTACAAAAACTTTGTATGCTGAGAACAATTTGGTCTTTTCAAGGCACCAAAGTGCATCAACAAAAACAGTGATTTTATTATTATTATGATTATTTTATTAAAGTTAGTAGTCGGTTTCTGGCCTCTGGTTTGTGTGTTTAGACCCAACATAAGCCATAAAGACAGGAGAACAGCACAACCCCCCTCAAAGCAGCAGTAAACTGTTTTGTGAAATACAATTATTTTGTCACTGGAGTTTGATTGAGTAATAACATCCTTGAGCACACATTTAAACTTGCATTCATTCTTATATGTGCTTAAAATCTTGCAGCTGCTGCATCTACAGCAGTGCATATGTGGTTTTAGTTGGTTTTAACTGATGCTGCTGCCCACCTGCGGGCAGACGCTACAGCAACCTGCTGCAAATTACACACTGACTGTGGATCAGAGTCAAACTACCCCCACTTACCATACGTAGAAAAAAAGAACTAGTGTATAACCAGCTGTGGAAACTGTTTACCCAGTGAAATAGAGAATTAGAGAATTTAGAGGAGAAACAGACAAAGGGATTCTGACTGGAAAAACCAACTGTCATTTATGACTTTTTGTCTTATTTATATGTTTCAATTGAAAATTCTTGTCACATTTCAAAACAAATGAAAACAAACAAAAAAAGACCAAAGTGCTCCTCCAACAGCAGGTCCAATGTCTACTCTGATTATCAACTTGCCAATAACAAATGACTAATGACTCTCCAAGTGAGGAAATCAAGTTGAAATTCAATAGTCAGTGTAGAGTGTCACAGCCTTATCTATGCTTTGACATTTAACCATACTGTTATGTTCATTTCTCAGGGACAGCAGTAATTCCCCCCCCCAAAATTTAAATAAACATTATTTATATTTCATTATTAACTCAATTACTAACTGTTTCAATCAATATTTAGTGCAGTGGTGTTATGTACTTCTCACTGATCATGATTAATTGAGGATATATGACGTGATTTCCATAAAACAACCCATTCCTCTGTCTCCTTCTTGGTCTGTATGCTTGTTGGTCTGCCCTAACCTTCAGTCTGAGTGTTGTCTAACCATGATAGCAATCACCTTGTCAGCATGTAAGGTACTCTGTTTTTCTTCACTCATCTTCCCCTTTGTTAACGATGTCCCAGTGGAGGTTATGGGAGAGAGTTTTTGTGTGGCTAAAAAGGAGGAATTAGTTTCTGGAAATGCTGGAAACCTGCATCCGTTGGAGGTGATTCCAAGAGTGTTTCAGTGTATTTTTAGTGTATTTTAGCGTACAGAGTATTTTACAATGTTAAGAGGTAGCTAGTTAACTATGACAAGGAATTGTTTTTGATGAAGGTCATGAGAAAAAACCTTGTAACTAATGATAATGGTGAATGTTTGAAGACAAACAGCTGAGTTAATTCCTGGTGACCAGGCCTGGTACTTCACTGAAGACATTAAGCAAGTCATCCTAGAGTCTGCAACGTCTTCTGGCCTAATTTCTGTGTCTTGCCTGGAATTTGGGCAAAAAAAACCCTGAATGATAAATTGTAACAGTGATAATAGTATAACTAATGTAATTCTTTTTTTGCTTAGATTTTTTTGTCAGTCAGTTGGTTAAACTGAATTGTTTTCATCACTGTTATAAATAAAAATGCCCAGATTCTTAAAATGTTGTGTTTCAGAGACAAGAATTTGTTGCCATGGAAATATGTTCTTTAACAGTTACCCTACTAGTGTTTTTGTCAGTAATTTCTAATAACAATAAAATACATTTAAAAATTGAGCTCTACTCTTACTTGTTGTATATCGGTAAAGAGACTTACTCGATTTGAAATATTATTAAAAATGTGTATAAATCATTTTCATGAACTTTTGTTCATTTAATGTGTTTCTAAATTTGTGTAAATCTAAAAAAAATCTTTTAAAAAATTGTTTGTGGGATGAACTGGATGCTTTAGCTTTACCTTCCCCCACTGATGATGTGTTGTTGCACTTGTAATGCTGCTGGTGTATGTGCTTGGCTTTGGGAGTCAATGGTGCGAAGCTACAATCTGCAGGATTATGACTGAATGCTTCTAAGTCAGAATCCTGGGTAGACGCAGTGATACCGTAGCGCTGTGGATCTTCGGTTGGTCTTGGATCGTCAGCCGGCCGGTAAAGGAGAACCATTTGTGATTGGGCTGGGGGATGGCCAAATGATGGTCGCCCCTCTCCAATCGCACACTGATGTTTGTGGAGAATCTGGTGCTAAATTACTTGTAAATGACCTTTTGTATGATCCTCTAAATTTGTGACACGCCATGTCCTCTCCAGCTTACGAGTCATCTGCTTTAGGCTACGTGTTTGAGAATTATACCACGGAGTCAGGTACTTATGGTTTGAGGCCTTAGTTTTCACAGGAGCTACAGTATCCAGAGTCGTACGTAGTGAGGAGGTAAAATTATTAACAAGATAATCGACCTCTGTTGGAGTAGTATTCAGATAGCTGCTCTGCTCTATGTTGGTACAGGGCATTGAAGATGATAACAGTGGGTGGATTATATTCTTAAACTTAGTTACAGCGCTTTCAGAAAGACATCTACTGTGATAAACGTCTACTCTCCACTGCTGGGGAGCTAAGCTGGTGAATCCCTAAAGACATACTGAGTGAACACAGTGATTATATTTAACAGAGAGTGTGCTTTGGATAAAGCAAGTGAACATTACACTCTGAAATAAGACATTATATATAAAGTTCTTAATTAGATTGGCTACTCAGATAAGCGCCACAAAAAACCCCCACTGTATTTTAACAGGAACAGGAAGTGATACTCTGCCACAGAGAGAGCCACCATCAAGTGAGCGCACCACCCACAGCCAGGAGGACAAATGCTTCTTCGAATGCTGGATCTCTCGTTGTCTTCGTCTTTCTTATCCTTGGGAGGAGTTCAGTCCTGATTCAGACAACTTATTAGAAAAGAGCTGCCCCAGAAACTTTTGGATGAACTTACCTTGTTTTATATTTTCATTCATGGTTTTTTTCCTATTTCTCTTTTCTTACTTTCTTGTTGTTACAAAAAAATAAATAAATCACTAAATTGTAAAACCTGGTCTGTTCATACTTCTCAGTTTGCTCTCCCTGTATCATATGTGTGTATCAGATCTGTATAACATAAGTGTGCATGAGGGGATGTGGCAGTGGGATGGTGTCGTTTCCTTTTTTAAATCTTTTGGTTTGTCTTCCATGTAATAACTACTGTCCTAATTGGGAAGAATGAAAACAGAGCAAAAAAGTTAAAATAGTAGTAGTATTAATAATTATACAAAGTGAGTTGCACATACTGATAATATTGGGGTGTTGGTGTTCTTGTTGTTGTTTAGCAGACAAATGATTGTATCAAACAAAAGGGGCAAAGAAAAGAAACCCTCATAAACACTAATATTGCTGTCAACCCCCCCAAGTACACAAACGTACAACACACTGACCACAAAGAATTCCTTTTCTGGAAACGTTGAATCTCTAGAAAACCTGGAAGCATGAAATCACCTCCCTTGTTGGACCTTGTAAATAAGAGACTCTTGAACTGTGAATAACTAGAAGATTTTATAAATAGCACAACTCACCTTCACTGTAAATAAAATCACTTTACTTGCACAACTGAGTTTCTACGTCTGAATCTGGTCGACACGTGACAATATTTTTGTAACACTGATTTAGAAAAGAAAGTATTTAATAGATGCGAGCTTGTCTCTCAATTATCAAATCGATTACTCTGGAGAAAATACGAAGTCTCCAGAGACATTATGGCACAAAGTAACCACAGACTGGCTGTCGATTCAGCCAGGATTACGACATCTGTCCTTCCAGACTAATTTGAATGAATTAGAGAATTTCGTGATTCTCTGTACCGATTTGGGGATGACGAGCTCGAACGCTGACTTGACGCGTGTCACAGAAGTTCCTGCCAATCTAATGTGTTTCAAATTTGAAGATTTTGAATTGTACATGTACAAATGTTAAATATACATTTTAAAAATTATCTTATTGACAAAATTATTATTTTAAATTAATAAGTATAAAAAGGAACTCTAAACTCTATGTACCTCTAAATGTGATTACTTTTCTTTTTGTCTTTCTTTTTTCTCCAAGTATAAAAATCAGTTGCAATTCAGTCATCGCTGAAGAGTCTGCACAAAGTGAGTCTTTTAACTCATATGTTTCACTTTTTCTTTTTTTTTCTTTTCTTCCCCAGCACAAACAAAGATAGAAATGTGTTCTGAAAACTTCCCTGAAAACTTCAGGTTCTCTCGACAGCTGCTTTTAAATATGACCTGTAACATTTTGTGATTTGACAAAATGTGTCAAATTACACATTTTGTCAATCATGACAACTTGAAAAAAGTTCCAAAGTTCTCCTCCAACAATTGTCTACTCTGCACTCTCTATAGCTACTGTTATCACTAGCTTGCCAATAACTGATAACTTGGATTGGCAATAGTTAAACATGTGACAGTGGACCTCTTTCAGGCTTCGATGTAGTGCTGCTGGAGTGTACCCAAAAAACACGTTTTTCACGCTGCATGAAATGAGCACACTACACACTGTGTGCACACTGCATAAAAGCCCAAAAGGAGCCACAGAGTAAAGCAGACTTGCTCTCCCTTACTGGTCAGAAGCATACTAAGTGGTAAGTTGACAAATAAACTGAGGGGTTATTTTACTGTTTATCTGTTATTGAGTTGTATAAACTGAAAAAGGGGCTATTTATATAGTAAGGGGTGCCTGAGCACCACGTGCCAGTGGAGGTTAAGATCAACACAAGGTTTATGTAAAGTTTGTATTGTTTGGATAGGTTTTCTTTTAACATTGCATGCTACAGTAATTACAAGCTTTATAACTTATAAGATTTTTTGTTACAATTTAATGTAATAAATATTTTATTTTCACTCCATTTTGTGTTCTGTAATCTTGTGATAATCAAAACTAAAAGGAATCCTAATGATAAATGAATCTGATGGGTTTTTCAGACAGGACAGAGTTAGACTGAAAGGTGACAACTGATGATGTTAGCTTATGGCATAATGCACTAGCATGAAGTTAAGTTTGGTTAGAAATGTACTACCCACGTAAAAGTGTAAACATTAAATATTCAAAATGAAAACAATGCTAGTGCTGCTTGTTTCTGTACACTTTTAATCTTACAGAGGCAGGAACTTCACTGATCTGCATGTGGAAAATCTGCTTATAAAATTATTACATTCAGAGGTTTCAGGATAAATTACAATACAAATGACTATGTACCATGTGCTGCCAGGCACGTTTTAAACAGACATTACAAGACACTCGTGGTTATAAGTGGATAAGATACTTTAGTTCTATTGCAGCATATTCATGTTTACACATTTTCCTTTCCACATATAAATACACACACACACACACTCCTCGTGCCTATGGTACGACAACTTTTCTCCATGCCCCTGGTACACTGCGTAGAAGCACTTTGCCACCCACCCACACACACACACACACGCGCACACACGCGCACACACACATGCACACACATGCACACACACACACGCACACACACACACACGCACACACACACATGCACACACATGCACACACACACACACACACACGCACACACCCACACACACACACACATATACATATGCAGATCAAAATAAAGATCTAATTGATAATAATGATACAATCAATAATAATAATCATCATCATCGTCATAGTGTCACCAATAACAATAACATTAATGGGGACATGAAATGCTACACACATAAAGGCTAGTGACAGAATCGATAACTCAGAGGAAAATAAGGACATTAAAAGTAAAAATCAGTCTAAGGGGATCACTTACATGCTGCTCCTGGCTGAAACAATAAGTTTTATGCTAAGAAAGAAACAATAGACTGTCCACTTTTACTTTCATGTCTCTTTAGTAGTGATGTGCGGATCGATATTGAAATATCGATTCTTCCGATACTAGTAATTTATGTTCTAGAATCGATTCTCATATTAAAATATCGATATTTTAGTACTTTGGGGTAAATTTGTAGTTTTTCATTTACAGGAACGCAGTGGGAAGAAACTATAACATTCGGATCATCTAAATTGGAAGGAACTACTTCCTCTTCCGCCATTCATAGTCGTGTGCGAAATACGGCTGTATAAATGTGTCGAAGCCCCTGCTGGCGTGCGCACTCACAACAATGGCTGAGCGTAAACGGAGTCACATGTGGACGTAAAATACGTCGAAATCAGTGGTATCACACATCACTACCCTTTAGCAGTAAGTAGGTATGCGCCGTTTGGCTAGCTGCACTCATATCGTACTGTGTATGACTGTGTACGTGACAAATAAAATTTGAATTTGAATTTGAATTTGAAACAGGAAAATCCAGCTGTTAATAGTAATGTTTGTTTGGAGAGCACTTTAAAAATAAGAACAGTGTAGACGAGAGCCTGTTTGAGTCAGGTGACAGGTGGTTCACTGGACAGAAAATGATTTTTCCTCCTTTGGCCGAGGAGCTGCACAATTAGCCAATGCAATCAGTCTAATCTGACTCCTGCAAATCGGTGCCTGCTACACGGGCTGCCTTGACAGAAAGACATGACCACCATCGACCCAGCAGACTCTAGTTTGTTTGAGAGGATTTGAGTAGGATGCCTAAGGTCTGTCAGTCTCCCGGCTTGGAGAGCTCATTGTACATTGGACTTAACAGCATATCTACTTTAATAGAGGAACTCTTTTATTACTCCAGTTTCCTGAGACCTCTGTTTTGATCAGCACTGATGTTAAAGAGGAACTACAAGCCAGGGACCTGGCTCTCTCCTTTGCCTCCTTTGAAGTCAGCAAGAGTCTGCTCCTGAAGTTTGTGTTTCTAAGCTGGCCGCTGTATTTTTTGTTAATGAGCCACTCTTTTACAAGAATGTGTCTTTGATTCCTCGTTGGTGCGTCCCATTCAGAGACTGTAACTCTGCCCTCGGCCTCACCAGAGACTGGGCTGGGCTCAAACTTCTGTCCAACTAGATCTCTATGTTGGGTCTAGCACATGGTGCTAATTATCATTGCAATAAAACTGTTTTAAAAAAACGGTCTTTTTGAGTAAATAGAGATGACACAGCCTTTACCAACCAGTAGCTCTGGTAATACCTGATATTGCATTTTTTCTGATAGGCCACACCTGCTCCAGCCTCACCTTCAACTTGTCATCACAGCCAAGTACATATGCCATTCAAGGACCCCAGGAAGCAATATCACAACTGATCTGGTTTTATCGTCACAGCCAGGTAACAAGTGTTATTTTTTCTATAATGTCAGAGTTTTTTTTATCGGGTGCAGCATGTGCTGCTAATGCTAACTGCTAACTCAAAGCCAAGGATCCAGGATTTGTTGCGCTGGCTGCTGAGCTCTGTGGGTTTTTGCAGCAGCTCTACCTGTATTAGATGCACCTGCTCCTTGTCGTTTCCATCTCTGACTTTATGTCCTCTACAAGAGTTTCTGTTTTTTTTATCTTCAAATGTTCAATAAAAACATGTATCGCTAATTCATAACGAAGAAAGCTTTGTAACTATCCCCACTTGTGAAGACTGTGTCATTTCCACAACACTGCCCCCCCAGGTCCGCAGCGCTGTTGAAAAGGCTCTGGAGGTCCCTGTATTAAACACGTAGTCCTGTGACACAAAAATCACCAAACTCAGACGACCACAGACTGTTTTCCTTCCTGGTGATGAAGGAAAACGCTGGGCTGGCATGTAAAGGGCATTTATTCCCTTCAAGGACCTGAAGCTCCATAAAGCACCCCTCCAATAGCCAAACCCATCTGTTCTCTGATTGGATTGTTAAATTTGTGATTGACATGACATTGGCCAATCAGATGAAAGGAAGAAAAAAACTTATCTTTTCATTAGCAAAGCACCCTTGCAGAAAACAGACAAAAGTAAAATTTTACTGCATGCTTTGAATGGTAAAAGTCACACCACATTAAAGAATAATATATAAATTTAAAACTGAAAGTGAGTAGTCCAAACTAAAATCTTAACATAAGATTTTATTTTCAGTGGGGATAATTTTTGGGCTTAGAATAAAATGTGGTGGTTTTTGTGTAGTTTAGCCATTTTAAGCTAATTTAAGGATCTAAGGCGACAATTCTACATAAAAAAATAGATCGTTTTTTTCTTCGACATCTCCATGAGTACAGCGATAGAGCAGAATGCCATTCCCTCAATATCGATATAATGTCTTCCCTCACTTAAGATACACAGTCATTGTTAAGCATAGATCATTCCTATTTAAACTTGATGACTCTAATTCTGTGTATTTATATTTTGTACATTTCATATTTCTTCAGATTTGGGCCTGAACAACACCTCCAGAGCAGAAGATATTGATGCTGACTGCACAGAGCGAGAAAGATCAACGAAAGATCAACGTCTTCATAGTAACTTTAGTAATTAATATAAAACAAAACGAGAATGTTCAGCCGCTTTAAGGGAGAAAAAAGCCCCATAAAGCTTTCAGATGCTGTTAAAAAGATCAGCAAACTGCTGGAATCACATTCAGGACATCTCCCGGTTTATGTCATTCCCCTAAAAAATGATAAATTCAATGTCGATGGATGCAAGAGTTTTAGTTTTGGAGAAGAGTCCAGTAAATCTAATCGCACCATAATGGTTCTTGGAGCTACCGGTGCTGGGAAGACAACTCTCATCAACGGGATGATCAATTACATTTTAGGTGTTAAATGGGAGGATCCATATCGCTTTAACTTAGTGAATGAAACTCAGTCAACATCACAAGCTCACAGTCAGACCTCTGAAGTCGCTGTGTACAAAATCAACCACCAGGAGGGATTTCAAATCCCGTTCTCTCTGACCATTGTGGACACTCCAGGCTTTGGAGATACAAGAGGCATAGAAAGAGACAGAGAGATCGTAGAGCAGCTACGTAATCTCTTCACTTCCTCACATGGTGTCAGTGAAATCGATGCTGTGTGTTTTGTAGCTCAGGCTGCTTTAGCACGACTCACACCAACACAGAAATATGTGTTTGATTCAGTGCTCTCAATCTTTGGCAAAGATGTGGCAGAAAACATCAGCATTGTGGTGACATTTGCAGACGGTCAGCGACCTCCAGTTCTCGAGGCGATCAAAGCTGCAGGAGTCCCATGTCCTAAAACAAAAGACGGACTGCCGGTTCACTTCAAATTCAATAACTCAGCGCTGTTTGCAAATAACAAATCAGCTGAAGGAGACAGAATGAGTGATGATGATGATGAAGGAGACTTTGATCAGATGTTTTGGGAGATGGGGACAAAAAGCATGAAAAGGTTTTTTGCTGCTCTGAATAAAATAGAAACTAAAAGCTTGACACTGACACAGGAAGTCCTCAGAGAAAGAAAGCAGCTCGAGATTTCAGTTGAGAATCTGCAGGTGCAGGTGAAACTTGGGTTAGCCAAGCTTGAGGAGATAAAAGAGACGAGGGAAAAACTTAAAGAATATGAAGCAGAGATCAGCAGAAATGAAAACTTTGAATTTGAAGTTACTGTCAAAAAGCCTGTTCAGGAGGACATTTCTGGCTCTGGAAACTACATCACCAACTGTCAGCAGTGTCATGTCACCTGCCACTACCCTTGTGCCTATGCAAATGATGCAGATAAAAGGAGCTGTTCAGCAATGGGATCAAATGGATACTGTAATCAGTGTCCAGGGAAATGTGTTTGGAATGTACACTTTAATCAGAAGTACAAATGGGGCTATGAAGATGTTAAAGAAAAAAGAACAATAAAGGAGCTGGAAGAAAAGTATCGGGAAGCCACAGGAGAGAAGATGACTGTTCAGAAAGTGATTGATAAACTGAATGCTGAGTATAAAAGTTTGCAGGCTGACGTAGTGAAACTGATGGAGAGATCTTCCAAGTGTCTGAACAAACTTAAAGAGATAGCACTGAAGGCAAACCCTCTGTCCACTCCAGAGTACATCGACATGCTTATTGAAGGAGAGAAATCTGAGGGCAAACCAGGCTGGAAGCAACGAGTTCAGTCTCTGATGTCCATGAAGGAAAAAGCAGAGACAATGGCTAAAATAGAGCAAGGCAAGAAACTCCTGCGTCATCAAGAATCACTTGATGTCAATCCTTAGCCAAGTCAACAAGGCAACTCGTCCAGAGTCAGAGAACGACTTCACCACAGTTCAGTTTGAACTTGTTTTGCAATGTAAGTGCGTGCTTCACCACTTGGCTGTACTACTGCAAGTAATTTAAGATGTAAACACAGCACAATGACAAAAATGATTTTTTATTTTCTGGTTGAATTTGTTCTGCTCTTCTCCACAGTCTGCTTGACACACGCTACTCTCAGCTTTGTGTTTATTTCAATATCATTTCTTAATCTGTTTTGTTTACATTGAACTAAATTGTAATTATTAATTTTCTAACCTTAACTCTTCAAAGTAAATTTGGGATAAAAAGATAAATATAGTGCAAAGTCACATTTGTGCAAATGTAAATGTTACTAATATATAAAATCATTTTATGAGCTTCATTATGTTTTTGTCCATGATAGCATTCACGTCTGTTGTGGTGAATGATGGATGCATCAATAAATGTCAAACTATAACTACGTTTGTATTGTTGTGATGTTTGTGTTGTTAGCTAAGACATCTGTCCTCCGTCCACCCACATTAAAAATTCACTCCTTCACCTACTGGGTCTTCACCCAATCACTGCTGAAAGTTATGATTGTCATTTTACAGCAAATCAAATGTTAAGAAATTAGAAAAAGCCAAAATGAATCAAACTTGTGCACCAAATTATTTTTGTTCACAGTCATACAGAAAAGTCAGAATGCTGTCTAAGGAAGTTTTTCCTGAAACACTACTCCTGCATTTCGGCTTAGTTCTTTAAAAGGCCATGTTACTCATATGAGATTGTATTTACCTCATTTACCTCACCTGGTAAGTACTAGATGAAGTCATAGATCAACATGAAACCAACTCCATATCCAAGACATTACATTTTGGTCCATTGAATATAAACTTGAATTATTTTCCTCTTGGTTTTACTGCGGCTACTGTAAGTGCATTGATGTGAGCAGTATTTATGATGTAATTTAGAAACAGTAATTGTACAGATCTTGTGCTGTGTGCTGTTCTTGGGCCTATGGAAAACATCATTTAGTGTATACATTCTGGAATAAATGAGTTTAGTCCAGTTTTATTTGGCATTATATTTGTCTAAATTTCACATGTGAGTGTTAGTCATGAAGACCCTTTGTGTTCATCTGAAGCTCATGTAGGCATCAGGCGCAATTCTCCTGCAGCAGCTCTTCTTTCACTTTCAGCTTTGCTGTAAATGAGGGTGTGGAGGACTTCTGAGAATTCATACTTGTTTACACAGTCGCTGTCCTGTTCACTTCCACCATACGTTCTTCTTCCTTCCTTCTTCCCAGGTCACACACGGCGCAGATGTTCCTGTATAATATGCCAGCCACTGGGTTATGGCATTTCATGTATGCCCTGCCTGCTAGCATCTTGCACCCTGCTGTTATGTGCTGGATTGTCTCAGGGGCATCTTTACACAGCCTGCACCTGGGGTCTTGCCTGGTGTGATAGACCCTAACCTCTATGGATCTTGTGCTTAGAGCTTGTTCCTGTGCTGCCACGATTAGTGTCTCTTTGCTGTCTTTCAGTCCAGCTTTGTCCAGCCACTGGATGTCAGCCACTCCAGAGGTACATATCGTGCAGGGGCCCATCATTTCATGATGATTCCTCCTCTTGTGCCTCTTATTTCTCAGGTTTTTGGTGCCTGAGGTATTCACTAAGCACATGGTTAATAGTGGCCATCTCGTGATGTACTCATGGATGTTTGTTGTCTCACCCTGGACAGTGCTTCTGACAATCACTAGTCCTTGGCCTCCTTCCGTTCACTTAGTGTACAATCTTAGGGTGCTGGATTTGAGGCAAAACGCTCCATGCATGGTGAGGAGCGTCCTTGTCTTGATGTCAGTGGCTTCTTTCTCCGGCTTTGGCCACATCATTATCCCAGCAGGGTATCTGATCACCGGCAGGGTGTATGTGTTGATTGCCCAAATCTTGTTCTTACCATTCAGCTGACTCCTCAAGACTTTCTGCAGGTATTTGGTGGTTGCAGCTTTAGAGGCCTCATTGTGGTTCTCATTTGCTTGTGGATTCCCAGGTACTCGTCGCTGCCCTCGATGTCTGCAATGTTACCTTCGGGTAGTTTGATCTCCTTAGTTCTTTCTCCATTCCCTCTCTTAGTTACCATCCAAGTAC
This sequence comes from Simochromis diagramma, assembly GCF_900408965.1. Taxonomy (NCBI): domain Eukaryota; kingdom Metazoa; phylum Chordata; class Actinopteri; order Cichliformes; family Cichlidae; genus Simochromis; species Simochromis diagramma. The sequence continues at coordinate 2,368,363 of NW_024387174.1, forward strand.
ACTTCTCCAGTCCAAATGACATTCTGATGTCATTGCTGTAAATCCTAGTGGTGGGTATCAGTGAATCGATGTTTGTTTTCTCCTGGCATACAGCTTGATGTCATTCATGAACAGGAGGTGGCTGATGATGAGCTCCATTCCATAATCAGAATCCGTAGCTAGTCTTGTGAATGATCGCACTCAGAGCATTCAGGCCTATGTAGAACACCAATGGGGATTTCCTTGGTAAATCCTGCACTTGATGGTAACTTGTGCCATTGGCTTGAAGTTGGCCATTCCTGTTGTTTCTCATCCATGAGCAGCTGGTTCGTTTCTGCTGCCAGAGACTCATGGAGTGAAGTCAGCATCTTTAGCCAGTAGGCGCGGATCATGTCAAGGCAAGGTGCTCTCCAACTCTTCATGCTTGAGACTCTTTCTTGGATGTCTACCACAGTGATGGTTAGTTGATCCTGCTCAGGGAGGTTGCTGTGACCTGCTCATACATCCACTAGCCACTGAGCATTGCTGTTATGTGTTGTGTTATGTCATGTGCAGCTGTTTAGTTTCCATGGTGATCGCAGTAGGGACTGTCCATAAGGATGCATTCACATCTTTGACTTTCAGAGGGTTCTTCAAGTAGTCTTGGTAATTGACCATAATGAAGTAGTATCTCAGGTCAGCTTCTCTTACACTCGACGCCCCTTCAGTCACACCTGGGGCTTGGTACCCAATCTCGGGGGGGGGGGGGGATAATGATATCTTCCCCCCTGACCTGATGTCTTGGCTCCCCCTTGCTATAGCATTTGTGTTGTACCTCATCAATCTCCAGTTGGGATTACAGTTCCTTCTTCCGAATGTTGGAACACTGAGCTACTAGTTGTTTCGCCGTCAAACTGGAATTTGGGTGTAGAAGATCCAAGAGGTCTGACATCCTCGTCATGTAACCCCTTCCGCTGGGGTTGCTTGCATAGTAGCATTCCAACAGCTCCCTGTTCTCATCCCTTGCCCACTTATGCCTTCTTGTTCCAGTAGCCCACTTCTCATTAGTGTGTCCTGGTTCCTCAACACATGACGCATACCTTTTTTAATCTGGGTGGGTATGGCTTCAGTTATCTCTCTCTACACATCCTTACTGAAGAATGCACTTAAATGAAGTACAGTATGTACTAGTAATATTAATATATGGCATTATATGGCATTAAAAGTAAAGGTGCTGTCACAAATAATACAATAAAGCATATTTAAAGCATGAGGATTAAAGATAAAATTAGTATATGGTGCCAATGGTTTGATGTTCTCCTCAGTATCCTACCTAACCACATAAGACTCTTTCTGTTTCATCTGGATAAACATAATTTGTTATCACTTTATGACGTATAGCTGCATGTTTCTTGCATTTTGATGAAGAACGAATCTGGAAATTGAAAATTCCAAAGTGGAACAACTTTTGTCAACTTCTGTGCAGTTACAAAGCATGGAGTCCACAATTTTTGATGGCATCACAAAAATGCCCAATATTAGACTGTTGTTGGTCTCCGTGCATATTGTTTCATCGTCTTACAAAATTATCTCTCTGTGTTGTAATGCAGTCTTTTCAGGTTAAATAGAGATCAATTATGGTTAATGATACTGTATTTGAGCACCACTTCATCTTTCTATATGTCATATTGATCTGAGTCTGTGCCAGTTTGTATTATGATTGAATTCTGAGTATTTGTCTTTTTGCAGATTTGGGTCTGGCAGATAGAATAGAATAGAATAGAATTCAACTTTATTGTCATTGCACATGCACAGGTACAGGGCAACGAAATGCAGATCTTCAGTCACTTCGAGACCAGAAGACATTAAGTTGACTGCACATAATTTCAAATATTTGCTTTTTTAGAACTAGAAAAATAACGTTTCCATTAAGTTCACAAAATAATATACAACACAACAGGAAATGTCTGGGCTTTTTAAAGAAGAAGGAGGCTCCATAACGCTTTCAGATGCTGTTAAAATAAAAGTCAGCAAACCACTTGAAACACCACCAGGGTTTCTCCCTGTTTATAGGATTCACCTGGAAAAGAACATGACATTCAATGTCGATGGATGCAATAGTTTCAGTATTGGAGAATAGTCCAGTAAACCTAATCGCACCATAATGCTTATGGGCGCAACCGGTGCTGGGAAGACAACTCTCATCAACGGGATGATCAATTACATTTTAGGTGTTAAATGGGAGGATCCATATCGCTTTAACTTGGTGAATGAAACTCAGTCAACATCACAAGCTCACAGTCAGACCTCTGAAGTCGCTGTGTACAAAATCAACCACCAGGAGGGATTTCAAATCCCGTTCTCTCTGACCATTGTGGACACTCCAGGCTTTGGAGATACAAGAGGCATAGAAAGAGACAGAGAAACTGTAGAGCAGCTACGTAATCTCTTCACTTCCTCACATGGTGTCAGTGAAATCGATGCTGTGTGTTTTGTAGCTCAGGCTGCTTTAGCACGACTCACACCAACACAGAAATATGTGTTCGATTCAGTGCTCTCAATCTTTGGCAAAGATGTGGCAGAAAACATCAGGGTTCTGGTGACATTTGCCAACAGTCAACGACCATCAGTTCTCGAGGCGATCAATGCTGCAGGAGTCCCATGTCCTAAAACAAAAGACGGGCTGCCGGTTCACTCCAAATTCAATAACTCAGCGCTGTTTATAAACAACAAACCAGCTGTGGCAGAAAGCATGAGTGATGATGATGACAATGATAATGATGATGATGAAGAGGACTTCAATCAGATGTTTTGGAAGATGGGGACGAAAAGTATAAAGAAGTTTTTTGCTGCTCTGAATAAAATAGAAACTAAAAGCTTGACACTGACAAAGGAAGTCCTCAGAGAAAGAAAGCAGCTCGAGATTTCAGTTGAGAATCTGCAGGTGCAGGTGAAACTTGGGTTAGCCAAGCTTGAGGAGATAAAAGAGACGAGGGAAAAACTTAAAGAATATGAAGCAGAGATCAGCAGAAATGAGAACTTTGAGTTTGAAGTTACTGTCAAAAAGCCTGTTCAGGAGGACATTTCTGGCTCTGGAAACTACAATCACCAACTGTCAGCAGTGTCATGTCACCTGTCACTACCCTTGCCAGATAGCAAATGATGCAGAAAAAAGTGGCTGTGTAGCAATGGGGGCCAGATGGATTACTGTACTCAGTGTCCAGGTAAATGTGTTTGGAATGTACATTATAATCAGAAATTCAAATGGGTGTATAAAGAAGTTAAAGAAAAACGAACAATAAAGGAGCTGAGAAAAAAAGTACTTGAAGGCCAAAGGAGAGAAGATGACTGTTCAAGCACTGGTTGACAAACTGAATGCTGAGTACGACTGTTTGCAGGCTGAGGTGGTGAAACTGGTGGAGAGATCTGCAGAGTGTCTGAACAGACTCAAAGAGATAGCACTGAAGCCCAACCCTCTGTCCACTCTAGAACACATCGACGTGCTTATTGAAGGAGAGAAAACTGAAGCTAAACCAGGCTGGAAGCAACGAGTTCAGTCTCTGACGTCCATGAAGGAAAAAGCAGAGCTCATGGCTCACGTGGAGAAATTTAATTAAACATTCTTGATGCTACATCTTTGACAATTCACAAATAAAATAAGATAAATAAAGACAGAAGTAGCATCAAATATTTAGAGGCATTAAATCTCAGCCAGCAACAACAATATTAAGTAATTTTAAGTTTTTACAACCTGTGCAATTCTAAATGTTTTTTTTTTACAGTTTAATGCTTTATCATTTTTTACATCACTTTAGACAACATAAAACCTAAATAACATACAACACTGATCACAACATAACTGTTTTATTTCTTCATTCAATTATTTTATTCCCTCCTAACCGTTTATAATGCCTGACACACACACACTGTTCTCCATGTTTTTAAAAGATGGCGCCGGTGAGGTCGGCTGCCGTCACGACTGCTCCGACCACTTTTTCTTTTGTCTTTGTTTTTTAAGTTAGTTTTCAGCGTTTCTAAATCGGCAAAAATCATCACCATTGGGTACATTAGGTATGACAGTGACACTCTTGTTTCTATTGGTTTACAATGTACTCACAATTCGAAGTTTTTAACTCCGGATCCGAGCTGGCCGAGTGAGATCTCGAGGGAGAACAAAGGGAAGCGGAGGCGGCCTAGAGGGAAGCGAGCCGGCGTCAGGAACAGGCTGAGAGCTCGTGCACACCGCACACCTCTGCCTAGCATCCTGCTCGCCAACGTCCAGTCACTGGAGAACAAGCTTGACGACCTCAGGGCCAGGATAAAGTTCCAGAGAGACATTCGGGACTGCAATCTCCTCTGCTTCACCGAGACATGGCTGAACCCAGCGGTGCCGGACCACGCCATCCAGCCGCCCGAGTTCTTCTCGGTTCACCGCATGGACAGGACACGGGACTCGGGGAAGTCAAGGGGAGGCGGCGTGTGTTTAATGGTGAACAACAACTGGTGCAACAGTGCGAACGTTGTTCCTCTCACACGCTCCTGCACACCAAATCTGGAACTACTGTCCATCATGTGTCGTCCTTTTTATCTACCTCGGGAATTTACATCGGTCATTCTAAGTGCGTTTATATTCCACCACAAGCGGACACGGTCACCGCCTTATGCGAGCTGCATGAGGCACTCACACAGCACCAGACACAACACCGGGACGCTGCGCTTATTGTGACGGGGGACTTTAATAGCGCCAACCTCAAACGCGCAGCGCCGAACTTTTATCAACACATCACCTGCCCCACCAGAGGTGAAAGGACACTGGACCACTGCTACACTACGGTCAAGGACGGCTACAAGGCACAATCCCGCCCCCCGTTTGGCAAATCTGATCACGCCGCCATTTTCCTCATGCCAAAATACAAACAAAGGCTGAAACAGGAAGTTCCGGTTCAGAGGAAGGTCGCGCGCTGGACGGACCAATCGGTGGCCGCGTTACAGGACGCACTCGATGACGCAGACTGGGACATGTTCAGGAACAGCTCCGACGATGACGTCAACGTGTTTACGGAAGCGGTTGTGGGATTCATCGGGAAACTAGCGGATGATACCGTGGAGACAAAGACTATCACAACGTTTCCCAACCAGAAGCCGTGGGTGGATAAAACCATCCGCGACGCTCTGAGATCCCGCACCGCTGCCTACAACACGGGACTCATGACGGGGGACATGGACCCGTACAAAGCCGCGTCATATAAACGTGCGGAGGGCGGTGAAAGAGGCGAAGCAGCGCTACGGGAGGAAACTAGAGTCACAACTCCAACAGAGTGACTCTAGGAGCCTGTGGCGGGGACTAAGGACAATAACGGACTATAAAGCACCAACAACCGGTATGACGAACGCGGCCGTGACTCTGGCAGACGAGCTGAACACTTTCTATGCTCGCTTCGAGGCTGCAGCTAAGGTCTCCAACAATGCTAGTGTTAGCGGCGCTAACGGCTGCAGACAGGAAGATACTGCCAGCACCGGAAACGTGCTCGTCATCTCCGAGCATGAAGTAAGGAGAGCCTTCAAGAGAGTGAACACCAGGAAAGCAGCAGGACCAGACGGCATCCCAGGTCGTATCCTCAGAGACTGCGCATACCAGCTAGCTCCTGTGTTCACTGAGATATTCAACATCTCTTTATCTCAGTCGGTGATCCCCACATGCTTCAAAGAGTCCATCATTGTTCTATGCTAAGAAAGAAACAATAGACTGTCCACTTTTACTTTCATGTCTCTTTAGTAGTGATGTGCGGATCGATATTGAAATATCGATTCTTCCGATACTAGTAATTTATGTTCTAGAATCGATTCTCATATTAAAATATCGATATTTTAGTACTTTGGGGTAATTTGTAGTTTTTCATTTACAGGAGCGCAGTGGGAAGAAACTATAACATTCGGATCATCTAAATTGGAAGGAACTACTTCCTCTTCTTCCGCCATTCATAGTCGTGTGGCGAAATACGGCTGTATAATTGTGTCGCAGCCCCTGCTGGGCGTGCGCACTCACAACAATGGCTGAGCGTAACGGAGTCACATGTGGACGTAAAATACGTCGAAATCAGTGGTATCACACATCACTACCCTTTAGCAGTAAGTAGGTATGCGCCGTTTGGCTAGCTGCACTCATATCGTACTGTGTATGACTGTGTACGTGACAAATAAAATTTGAATTTGAATTTGAATTTGAAACAGGAAAATCCAGCTGTTAATAGTAATGTTTGTTTGGAGAGCACTTTAAAATAAGAACAGTGTAGACGAGAGCCTGTTTGAGTCAGGTGACAGGTGGTTCACTGGACAGAAAATGATTTTTCCACCTTTGGCCGAGGAGCTGCACAATTAGCCAATGCAATCAGTCTAATCTGACTCCTGCAAATCGCTGCCTGCTACACGGGCTGCCTTGACAGAAAGACAGACCACCATCGACCCAGCGACTCTAGTTTGTTTGAGAGGATTTGAGTAGGATGCCTAAGGTCTGTCAGTCTCCCGGCTTGGAGAGCTCATTGTACATTGGACTTAACAGCATATCTACTTTAATAGAGGAACTCTTTTATTACTCCAGTTTCCTGAGACCTCTGTTTTGATCAGCACTGATGTTAAAGAGGAACTACAAGCCAGGGACCTGGCTCGCTCCTTTGCCTCCTTTGAAGTCAGCAAGAGTCTGCTCCTGAAGTTTGTGTTTAAGCTGGCCGCTGTATTTTTTGTTAATGAGCCACTTTACAAGAATGTGTCTTTGATTCTCGTTGGTGCGTCCCATTCAGAGACTGTAACTCTGCCCTCGGCCTCACCAGAGACTGGGCTGGCCTCAAACTTCCAACTAGATCGTATGGTGGGTCTAGCACATGTGCTAATTATCATTGCAATAAAACTGTTTTAAAAAAACGGTCTTTTGAGTAAAGAGAGATGACACACCTTACCAATCAGTAGCTCTGGTAATAACCTGATATTGCATTTTTCGGATGGCCACACCTGCTCCAGCCTCACCTTCAACTTGTCATCACAGCCAAGTACATATGCCATTCAAGGACCCCAGGAAGCAATATCACAACTGATCTGGTTTTATCGTCACAGCCAGGTAACAAGTGTTATTTTTCTATAATGTCAGAGTTTTTTTTATCGGGTGCAGCATGTGCTGCTAATGCTAACTGCTAACTCAAAGCCAAGGATCCAGGATTTGTTGCGCTGGCTGCTGAGCTCGGTGGGTTTTTGCAGCAGCTCTACCTGTATTAGATGCACCTGCTCCTTGTCGTTTCCATCTCTGACTTTATGTCCTCTACAAGAGTTTCTGTTTTTTTATCTTCAAATGTTCAATAAAAACATGTATCGCTAATTCATAACGAAGAAGCTTTGTAACTATCCCCACTAGTGAGACTGTGTCATTTCCACAACACTGCCCCCCCAGGTCCGCAGCGCTGTTGAAAAGGCTCTGGAGGTCCCTGTATTAAACACGTAGACCTGTGACACAAAAATCACCAACTCGGATGACCACAGACTGTTTTTCCTTCCTGGTGATGAAGGAAAACGCTGGGCTGGCATGTAAAGGGCATTTATTCCCTTCAAGGACCTGAAGCTCCATAAAGCACCCCTCCAATAGCCAAACCCATCTGTTCTCTGATTGGATTGTTAAATTTGTGATTGACATGACATTGGCCAATCAGATGAAAGGAAGAAAAAAACTTATCTTTCATTAGCAAAGCACCCTTGCAGAAAACAGACAAAAGTAAAATTTTACTGCATGCTTTGAATGGTAAAAGTCACACCACATTAAAGAATAATATATAAATTTAAAACTGAAAGTGAGTAGTCCAAACTAAAATCTTAACATAAGATTTTATTTCAGTGGGGATAATTTTTGGGCTTAGAATAAATGTGGTGGTTTTTGTGTAGTTTAGCCATTTTAAGCTAATTTAAGGATCTAAGGCGACAATTCTACATAAAAAAATAGATCGTTTTTTTCTTCGACATCTCCATGAGTACAGCGATAGAGCAGAATGCCATTCCCTCAATATCTATAATGTCTTCCCTCACTTAAGACACACAGTCATTGTTAAGCACAGATCATTCCCATTTAAACTTGATGACTTGAACTCTGTGTATTTATATTTTTTTATATTTTATATTTCTTCAGATTTGGGCCTGAACAACACCTCCAGAGCAGAAGATATTGACCCTGACTGCACAGAAACAGAGTGAGAAAGATCAACGTCTTCATAGTAACTTTGCTAATTAATATAAAGCAAAACAAGAATGTCCAGCTGCTTAAAGGGAGAAAAAAGCCCCATAAAGCTTTCAGATGCTGTTAAAAAGATCAGCAAACTGCTGGAATCACGTTCAGGACATCTCCCGGTTTATATCATCCCCCTAACAAACAACAAATTCAATGTCGATGGATGCAAGAGTTTTAGTTTTGGGAAAGAGTCCAGTAAACCTAATCGCACCATAATGCTTATGGGCGCAACCGGTGCTGGGAAGTCAACTCTCATCAACGGGATGATCAATTACATTTTAGGTGTTAAATGGGAGGATCCATATCGCTTTAACTTGGTGAATGAAACTCAGTCAACATCACAAGCTCACAGTCAGACCTCTGAAGTCGCTGTGTACAAAATCAACCACCAGGAGGGATTTCAAATCCCGTTCTCTCTGACCATTGTGGACACTCCAGGCTTTGGAGATACAAGAGGCATAGAAAGAGACAGAGAGATTGTAGAGCAGATACGTAATCTCTTCACTTCCTCACATGGTGTCAGTGAAATCGATGCTGTGTGTTTTGTAGCTCAGGCTGCTTTAGCACGACTCACAGCAACACAAAAATATGTGTTTGATTCAGTGCTCTCAATCTTTGGCAAAGATGTGGCAGAAAACATCAGGATCCTGGTGACATTTGCAGACGGTCAGCGACCTCCAGTTCTCGAGGCGATCAAAGCTGCAGGAGTCCCATGTCCTAAAACAAAAGAGGGACTGCCGGTTCACTTCAAATTCAATAACTCAGCGCTGTTTGCAAATAACAAATCAGCTGAAGGAGACAGAATGAGTGATGATGATGATGAAGGAGACTTTGATCAGATGTTTTGGGAGATGGGGACAAAAAGCATGAAGAGGTTTTTTGCTGCTCTGAATAAAATAGAAACTAAAAGCTTGACACTGACAAAGGAAGTCCTCAGGGAAAGAAAGCAGCTCGAGATTTCAGTTGAGAATCTGCAGGTGCAGGTGAAACTTGGGTTAGCCAAGCTTGAGGAGATAAAAGAGACGAGGGAAAAACTTAAAGAATATGAAGCAGAGATCAGCAGAAATGAAAACTTTGAATTTGAAGTTACTGTCAAAAAGCCTGTTCAGGAGGACATTTCTGGCTCTGGAAACTACATCACCAACTGTCAGCAGTGTCATGTCACCTGCCACTACCCTTGTGCCTATGCAAATGATGCAGATAAAAGGAGCTGTTCAGCAATGGGATCAAATGGATACTGTAATCAGTGTCCAGGTAAATGTGTTTGGAATGTACACTTTAATCAGAAGTACAAATGGGGCTATGAAGATGTTAAAGAGAAAAGAACAATAAAGGAGCTGGAAGAAAAGTATCGGGAAGCCACAGGAGAGAAGATGACTGTTCAGAAAGTGATTGATAAACTGAATGCTGAGTATAAAAGTTTGCAGGCTGACGTAGTGAAACTGATGGGGGAATCTTCCAAGTGTCTGAACAGACTTAAAGAGATAGCACTGAAGGCAAACCCTCTGTCCACTCCAGAGTACATCGACATGCTTATTGAAGGAGAGAAATCTGAGGGCAAACCAGGCTGGAAGCAACGAGTTCAGTCTCTGATGTCCATGAAGGAAAAAGCAGAGACAATGGCTAAAATAGAGCAAGGCAAGAAACTCCTGCGTCATCAAGAATCACTTGATGTTAATCCTTAGCCAAGTCAACAAGGCAACTCGTCCAGAGTCAGAGAACGACTTCACCACAGTTCAGTTTGAACTTGTTTTGCAATGTAAGTGCGTGCTTCACCACTTGGCTGTACTACTGCAAGTAATTTAAGATGTAAACACAGCACAATGACAAAAATGATTTTTTATTTTCTGGTTGAATTTGTTCTGCTCTTCTCCACAGTCTGCTTGACACACACTACTCTCAGCTTTGTGTTTATTTCAATATCATTTCTTAATCTGTTTTGTTTACATTGAACTAAATTGTAATAATTAATTTTCTAACCTTAACTCTTCAAAGTAAATTTGGGATAAAAAGATAAATATAGTGCAAAGTCACATTTGTGCAAATGTAAATGTTACTAATATATAAAATCATTTTATGAGCTTCATTATGTTTTTGTCCATGATAGCATTCACGTCTGTTGTGGTGAATGATGGATGCATCAATAAATGTCAAACTATAACTACGTTTGTATTGTTGTGATGTTTGTGTTGTTAGCTAAGACATCTGTCCTCCGTCCACCCACATTAAAAATTCACTCCTTCACCTACTGGGTCTTCACCCAATCACTGCTGAAAGTTATGATTGTCATTTTACAGCAAATCAAATGTTAAGAAATTAGAAAAAGCCAAAATGAATCAAACTTGTGCACCAAATTATTTTTGTTCACAGTCATACAGAAAAGTCAGAATGCTGTCTAAGGAAGTTTTTCCTGAAACACTACTTCTGCATTTCGGCTTAGTTCTTTAAAAGGTCATGTTACTCATATGAGATTGTATTTACCTCATTTACCTCACTTGGTAAGTACTAGATGAAGTCATAGACCAACATGAAACCAACTCCATATCCAAGTCATTACATTTTGGTCCATTGAATATAAACTTGAATTATTTTCCTCTTGGTTTTACTGCGGCTACTGTAAGTGCATTGATGTGAGCAGTATTTATGATGTAATTTAGAAACAGTAATTGTACAGATCTTGTGCTGTGTGCTGTTCTTGGGCCTATGGAAAACATCATTTAGTGTATACATTCTGGAATAAATGAGTTTAGTCCAGTTTTATTTGGCATTATATTTGTCTAAATTTCACATGTGAGTGTTGGTCATGAAGACCCTTTGTGTTCATCTGAAGCTCATGTAGGCATCAGGCGCAATTCTCCTGCAGCAGCTCTTCTTTCACTTTCAGCTTTGCTGTAAATGAGGGTGCGGAGGACTTCTGAGAATTCATACTTGTTTACACAGTCGCTGTCCTGTTCACTTCCACCATACGTTCTTCTTCCTTCCTTCTCCCAGGTCACACACGGCGCAGATGTTCCGGTATAATATGCCAGCCACTGGGTTATGGCATTTCATGTATGCCCTGCCTGCTAGCATCTTGCACCCTTGCTGTTATGTGCTGGATTGTCTCAGGGGCATCTTTACACAGCCTGCACCTGGGGTCTTGGCCTGGTGTGATAGACCTAACCTCTATGGATCTTGTGCTTAGAGCTTGTTCCTGTGCTGCCACTGATTAGTGTCTCTTTGCTGTCTTTCAGTCCAGCTTTGTCAGCCACTGGATGTCAGCCACTCCAGAGGTACATATCGTGCCGGGGCCATCATTTCATGATGATTCCTCCTCTTGTGCCTCTTATTTCTCAGGTTTTTGGTCCTGAGGTATTCACTAAGCACATGGTTAATAGTGGCCATCTCGTGATGTACTCATGGATGTTGTTGTCTCACCCTGGACAGTGCTTCTGACAATCACTAGTCCTTGGCCTCCTTCCGTTCACTTAGTGTACAATCTTAGGGTGCTGGATTTGAGGCAAAACGCTCCATGCATGGTGAGGAGCGTCCTTGTCTTGATGTCAGTGGCTTCTTTCTCCCGGCTTTGGCCACATCATTATCCCAGCAGGGTATCTGATCACCGGCAGGGTGTATGTGTTGATTGCCCAAATCTTGTTCTTACCATTCAGCTGACTCCTCAAGACTTTCTGCAGGTATTTGGTGGTTGCAGCTTTAGAGGCCTCATTGTGGTTCTCATTTGCTTGTGGATTCCCAGGTACTCGTCGCTGCCCTCGATGTCTGCAATGTTACCTTCGGGTAGTTTGATCTCCTTAGTTCTTTCTCCATTCCCTCTCTTAGTTACCATCCAAGTACACTTCTCCAGTCCAAATGACATTCTGATGTCATTGCTGTAAATCCTAGTGGTGGGTATCAGTGAATCGATGTTTGTTTTCTCCTGGCATACAGCTTGATGTCATTCATGAACAGGAGTGGCTGATGATGAGCTCCATTCCATAATCAGAATCCGTAGCTAGTCTTGTGAATGATCGCACTCAGAGCATTCAGGCCTATGTAGAACACCAATGGGATTTCCTTGGTAAATCCTGCACTTGATGGTAACTTGTGCCATTGGCTTGAAGTTGGCCATTCCTGTTGTTTCTCATCCATGAGCAGCTGGTTCAGTTTCTGCTGCCAGAGACTCATTGAGTGAAGTCAGCATCTTTAGCCAGTAGGCGCGGATCATGTCAAGGCAAGGTGCTCTCCAACTCTTCATGCTTGAGACTCTTTCTTGGATGTCTACCACAGTGATGGTTAGTTGATCCTGCTCAGGGAGGTTGCTGTGACCTGCTCATACATCCACTAGCCACTGAGCATTGCTGTTATGTGTTGTGTTATGTCATGTGCAGCTGTTTAGTTTCCATGGTGATTGCAGTAGGGACTGTCCATAAGGATGCATTCACATCTTTGACTTTCAGAGGGTTCTTCAAGTAGTCTTGGTAATTGACCATAATGAAGTAGTATCTCAGGTCAGCTTCTCTTACACTCGACGCCCCTTCAGTCACACCTGGGGCTTGGTACCCAATCTCGGGGGGGGGGGGGGGATAATGATATCTTCCCCCCTGACCTGATGTCTTGGCTCCCCCTTGCTATAGCATTTGTGTTGTACCTCATCAATCTCCAGTTGGGATTACAGTTCCTTCTTCCGAATGTTGGAACACTGAGCTACTAGTTGTTTCGCCGTCAAACTGGAATTTGGGTGTAGAAGATCCAAGAGGTCTGACATCCTCGTCATGTAACCCCTTCCGCTGGGGTTGCTTGCATAGTAGCATTCCAACAGCTCCCTGTTCTCATCCCTTGCCCACTTATGCCTTCTTGTTCCAGTAGCCCACTTCTCATTAGTGTGTCCTGGTTCCTCAACACATGACGCATACCTTTTTTAATCTGGGTGGGTATGGCTTCAGTTATCTCTCTCTACACATCCTTACTGAAGAATGCACTTAAATGAAGTACAGTATGTACTAGTAATATTAATATATGGCATTATATGGCATTAAAAGTAAACGTGCTGTCACAAATAATACAATAAAGCATATTTAAAGCATGAGGATTAAAGATAAAAATTAGTATATGGTGCCAATGGTTTGATGTTCTCCTCAGTATCCTACCTAACCACATAAGACTCTTTCTGTTTCATCTGGATAAACATAATTTGTTATCACTTTATGACGTATAGCTGCATTTTTCTTGCATTTTGATGAAGAACGAATCTGGAAATTGAAAATTCCAAAGTGGAACAACTTTTGTCAACTTCTGTGCAGTACATGACTCAGTTACAAAGCATGTAGTCCACAATTTTTGATGGCATCACAAAAATGCCCAATATTAGACTGCTGTTGGTCTCCGTGCATATTGTTTCATCGTCTTACAAAATTATCTCTCTGTGTTTGTAATGCAGTCTTTTCAGGTTAAATAGAGATCAGTTATGGTTAATGATACTGTATTTGAGCACCACTTCATCTTTCTATATGTCATATTGATCTGAGTCTGTGCCAGTTTGTATTATGATTGAATTCTGAGTATTTGTCTTTTTGCAGATTTGGGTCTGATAGATTCAACTTTATTGTCATTGCACATGCACAGGTACAGGGCAACGAAATGCAGATCTTCAGTCACTTCGAGACCAGAAGACATTAAGTTGACTGCACATAATTTCAAATATTTGCTTTTTTAGAACTAGAAAAAACGTTTCCATTAAGTTCACAAAATAATACAACACAACAGGAAATGTCTGGGCTTTTTAAAGAAGAAGGAGACTCCATAAAGCTTTCAGATGCTGTTAAAATAAAAGTCAGCAAACCACTTGAAACACCACCAGGGTTTCTCCCTGTTTAGGGATTCACCTGGAAAAGAACACGACATTCAATGTCGATGGATGCAATAGTTTTAGTTTTTGGAGAAGAGTTCAGTAAACCTAATCGCACCATAATGCTTATGGGCGCAACCGGTGCTGGAAGACAACTCTCATCAACGGGATGATCAATTACATTTTAGGTGTTAAATGGGAGGATCCATATCGCTTTAACTTAGTGAATGAAACTCAGTCAACATCACAAGCTCACAGTCAGACCTCTGAAGTCGCTGTGTACAAAATCAACCACCAGGAGGGATTTCAAATCCCGTTCTCTCTGACCATTGTGGACACTCCAGGCTTTGGAGATACAAGAGGCATAGAAAGAGACAGAGAAACTGTAGAGCAGCTACGTAATCTCTTCACTTCCTCACATGGTGTCAGTGAAATCGATGCTGTGTGTTTTGTAGCTCAGGCTGCTTTAGCACGACTCACACCAACACAGAAATATGTGTTCGATTCAGTGCTCTCAATCTTTGGCAAAGATGTGGCAGAAAACATCAGGGTTCTGGTGACATTTGCCAACAGTCAACGACCATCAGTTCTCGAGGCGATCAATGCTGCAGGAGTCCCATGTCCTAAAACAAAAGACGGGCTGCCGGTTCACTTCAAATTCAATAATTCAGCGCTGTTTATAAACAACAAACCAGCTGTGGCAGAAAGCATGAGTGATGATGATGACAATGATAATGATGATGATGAAGAGGACTTCAATCAGATGTTTTGGAAGATGGGGACGAAAAGTATAAAGAAGTTTTTTGCTGCTCTGAATAAAATAGAAACTAAAAGCTTGACACTGACAAAGGAAGTCCTCAGAGAAAGAAAGCAGCTCGAGATTTCAGTTGAGAATCTGCAGGTGCAGGTGAAACTTGGGTTAGCCAAGCTTGAGGAGATAAAAGAGACGAGTGAGAAACTTAAAGAATATGAAGCAGAGATCAGCAGAAATGAGAACTTTGAGTTTGAAGTTACTGTCAAAAAGCCTGTTCAGGAGGACATTTCTAGGTCTGGAAACTACATCACCAACTGTCAGCAGTGTCATGTCACCTGCCACTACCCTTGCCAGACAGCAAATGATGCAGATAAACGTGGCTGTGCAGCAATGGGGCCAGACGGATACTGTACTCAGTGTCCAGGTAAATGTATTTGGAATGTACATTATAATCAGAAGTACAAATGGGTGTATAAAGAAGTTAAAGAAAAACGAACAATAAAGGAGCTGAGAAAAATGTACTTGAAGGCCAAAGGAGAGAAGATGACTGTTCAAGCACTGGTTGACAAACTGAATGCTGAGTACGACTGTTTGCAGGCTGAGGTGGTGAAACTGGTGGAGAAATCTGCAGAGTGTCTGAACAGACTCAAAGAGATAGCACTGAAGCCCAACCCTCTGTCCACTCTAGAACACATCGACGTGCTTATTGAAGGAGAGAAAACTGAAGCTAAACCAGGCTGGAAGCAACGAGTTCAGTCTCTGACGTCCATGAAGGAAAAAGCAGAGCTCATGGCTCACGTGGAGAAATTTAATTAAACATTCTTGATGCTACATCTTTGACAATTCACAAATAAAATAAGATAAATAAAGACAGAAGTAGCATCAAATATTTAGAGGCATTAAATCTCAGCCAGCAACAACAATATTAAGTAATTTTAAGTTTTTACAACCTGTGCAATTCTAAATGTTTTTTTTTTACAGTTTAATGCTTTATCATTTTTTACATCACTTTAGACAACATAAAACCTAAATAACATACAACACTGATCACAACATAACTGTTTTATTTCTTCATTCAATTATTTTATTCCCTCCTAACCGTTTATAATGCCTGACACACACACACTGTTCTCCATGTTTTAAAAGATGGCGCCGGTGAGGTCGGCTGCCGTCACGACTGCTCCGACCACTTTTTCTTTGTCTTTGTTTTTTAAGTTAGTTTTCAGCGTTTCTAAATCGGCAAAATCATCACCATTGGGTACATTAGGTATGACAGTGACACTCTTGTTTCTATTGGTTTACAATGTACTCACAATTCGAAGTTTTTAACTCCGGATCCGAGCTGGCCGAGTGAGATCTCGAGGGAGAACAAAGGGAAGCGGAGGCGGCCTAGAGGGAAGCGAGCCGGCGTCAGGAACAGGCTGAGAGCTCGTGCACACCGCACACCTCTGCCTAGCATCCTGCTCGCCAACGTCCAGTCACTGGAGAACAAGCTTGACGACCTCAGGGCCAGGATAAAGTTCCAGAGAGACATTCGGGACTGCAATCTCCTCTGCTTCACCGAGACATGGCTGAACCCAGCGGTGCCGGACCACGCCATCCAGCCGGCCGAGTTCTTCTCGGTTCACCGCATGGACAGGACACGGGACTCGGGGAAGTCAAGGGGAGGCGGCGTGTGTTTAATGGTGAACAACAACTGGTGCAACAGTGCGAACGTTGTTCCTCTCACACGCTCCTGCACACCAAATCTGGAACTACTGTCCATCATGTGTCGTCCTTTTTATCTACCTCGGGAATTTACATCGGTCATTGTAAGTGCCGTTTATATTCCACCACAAGCGGACACGGTCACCGCCTTATGCGAGCTGCATGAGGCACTCACACAGCACCAGACACAACACCGGGACGCTGCGCTTATTGTGACGGGGGACTTTAATAGCGCCAACCTCAAACGCGCAGCGCCGAACTTTTATCAACACATCACCTGCCCCACCAGAGGTGAAAGGACACTGGACCACTGCTACACTACGGTCAAGGACGGCTACAAGGCACAATCCCGCCCCCCGTTTGGCAAATCTGATCACGCCGCCATTTTCCTCATGCCAAAATACAAACAAAGGCTGAAACAGGAAGTTCCGGTTCAGAGGAAGGTCGCGCGCTGGACGGACCAATCGGTGGCCGCGTTACAGGACGCACTCGATGACGCAGACTGGGACATGTTCAGGAACAGCTCCGACGATGACGTCAACGTGTTTACGGAAGCGGTTGTGGGATTCATCGGGAAACTAGCGGATGATACCGTGGAGACAAAGACTATCACAACGTTTCCCAACCAGAAGCCGTGGGTGGATAAAACCATCCGCGACGCTCTGAGATCCCGCACCGCTGCCTACAACACGGGACTCATGACGGGGGACATGGACCCGTACAAAGCCGCGTCATATAACGTGCGGAGGGCGGTGAAAGAGGCGAAGCAGCGCTACGGGAGGAAACTAGAGTCACAACTCCAACAGAGTGACTCTAGGAGCCTGTGGCGGGGACTAAGGACAATAACGGACTATAAAGCACCAACAACCGGTATGACGAACGCGGCCGTGACTCTGGCAGACGAGCTGAACACTTTCTATGCTCGCTTCGAGGCTGCAGCTAAGGTCTCCAACAATGCTAGTGTTGGCGGCGCTAACGGCTGCAGACAGGAAGATACTGCCAGCACCGGAAACGTGCTCGTCATCTCCGAGCATGAAGTAAGGAGAGCCTTCAAGAGAGTGAACACCAGGAAAGCAGCAGGACCAGACGGCATCCCAGGTCGTATCCTCAGAGACTGCGCATACCAGCTAGCTCCTGTGTTCACTGAGATATTCAACATCTCTTTATCTCAGTCGGTGATCCCCACATGCTTCAAAGAGTCCATCATTGTTCCTGTCCCGAAGAAACCCCACCCTGCTTCTCTCAATGACTATCGCCCTGTAGCCCTCACCTCAGTAGTGATGAAGTGCTTTGAACGCCTGGTCAGAGACTTCATCATTTCTTCACTACCAGACACACTGGACCCACTACAGTTCGCTTACCGTCCAAATCGTTCCACAGACGATGCCATCTCTCATCTCCTCCACACATCACTCACTCACTTGGACACTAGAAGGGGGAATTATGTTAAAATGCTCTTCATAGACTACAGCTCTGCATTTAACACCATAATTCCCTCCACACTCACCACCAAGCTGGAGCATCTGGGACTCAGCTCATCTATGTGTCAGTGGATCTCCAACTTCCTAACTGGCAGACCACAGGCAGTAAGGATGGGCGGACATGTCTCAGCCTCCACCACTCTCAGCACTGGAGCACCCCAGGGGTGTGTTCTGAGCCCCCTGCTGTACTCTTTGTACACATATGACTGTGTGGCCACTACCAGCTCCACCACCATCATCAAGTTTGCTGACGACACCGTCGTGGTGGGCCTGATCTCTGATAACAACGAGACGGCCTACCTGAAGGAGATTAGGAATCTGGAGAACTGGTGCCAGAGGAACAACCTCCTTCTAAACGTCAGTAAGACAAAGGAGCTGATAGTGGACTTCAGCACTAAGCAGGAGAGGAACTACCAGACCCCTGTCATCAACGAGTGCCCAGTGGAGAGAGTGGACAGCTTCAAATACCTCGGAGTTCACATCACGCAGGACCTGTCATGGTCCTGTCACATCAACACCGTGGTGAAAAAGGCCCGACAGCGTCTCTACCACCTCAGACGCTTGAGAGACTTCCAACTGCCCTCCAAGGTGCTCAGGAACTTTTACTCGTGCACCATAGAGAGCATCCTGGCGGGAAACATCTTAACCTGGTTCGGGAACAGCACCATGCAGGACAGACGAGCTCTACAGAGGGTTGTGCGGTCAGCTGAGCGCACCATCCGTTCCGAGCTCCCTGACCTGCACTCAATCTACAGCAGGCGGTGCTGGACCAAGGCCAGGAAGATCGTGAAGGACCTCAGCCATCCCAACAACAGACTGTTCTCTCTGTTGAGGTCAGGAAAGCGATTCCGCTCCCTGAAGACCAACACAGAGAGACTGAGGAGGAGCTTCTTCCCGCAGGCGATACGGTCTCTCAATCACACCACCACACAGTACTGACCCACACATATGGTTCTTACACACACACTGGACTTTCTGGACTTTGTTTTTGCACAACACTGGTCACTATATTCTTCATTTCCGGTAATACTTGTACAGCTGCTGTTATTGTGTATATATATTTATATTTAGATTTCTTCATACATTCTTATATAGTTCTATATTGTGTATTGTGTATTTTGTTGTACAGTTATTTTATTTTCAACTTTAATTTATATATTTTATCTTATTCTTCCCAGTTAAATTTACCCTTCATTCTAATTTGTGTTGTACAGTTATTTCATTTTTAACCTTAATTTATATTTTATTCCTTCCTAGTTAAATTTACCCTTTTTAATTTTTCTTTTTAATTTTTCATATTTATTTCCTATCTTATTCATAGCCTTTCCTTTTTTTGTTTTCTTTGGGTCACGAGCAGTTGTCCAAGCATTTCACTGCATATCGTACTGTGTATGACTGTGTACGTGACAAATAAAATTTGAATTTGAATTTGAATTTGAATTTGAATTTAAACCTGCTTAATGTTTTTATGTCATAAATTGCAAATATCATTGATATAAGAGATCTTTATTCTGAGTTACATGTTATGTCTATTCTTGTAATAGCCTGCTGAATGATGGTGACATCATTAAATAATAAACTTTGATAAACTTGAGAGCACATAAGCTGCTGTCTGTCGTGATCCTTCATTGCACAGATTAGCATCTCTCTCACTCTGTACTGCAGTCAGTGTAGAAAAGATGGTAGCTCGAGTTATAAACAGGTGACAAACAGTCACTGTTAATATTTTGGTTTCTGTCCTAGTATTTGTACTTTTTGAGCTCTTTCTGTTCTGTGTCTCTGTGTTCCCTCCCTGTTGCCATGTCTGATAGTGTTAAGCTCGTGTCTGTGCATACCTGTTGTATTGTGTGTACACCACGTGTAAGTAAAGCTCACTCATTGCACATAAGCCAGTGCCTGCATTTGGGTCTCTCTCTCTCCACTTCACACGGCTGTAAAACAGGACAAATTAATTTTGGGGTTTTTTTTATTAATGATATCGTTTCAAATGGTGACAAGTGACATAAAAATGACCAAAATATGACGTAAATTGCTTCATACAATGCCGTGAGAAAAACAAATTTCTGTAAGTGAGTAAAATGTCTGCAGATTGAGTTACCACCAAATAATTATAATAATGTTGAGCTAGTCTGGGAACATGCAGACTAAGGGCAAAACACTGACTTACGCTGTTGCCCCCAAATAATTCAATTTTCACAAATTTACGACAAAGCAAAACTATAAATACTCATCTTCTAGAGTGTTTCCAATGATAATACCTGACATGGACTATTGCCCTGCTGTAAGTTTCCTCATAGGTTATACAGTGCAATAATGATACTTTCTGAAGATGCTTCTCACAATCTAGTTTCTTTTTTTCCTAAAACAGTAAATATTATCAAAAATGTGTCATATCCACACATCCATCCAATTCAGACTGCAGGGAGGCTAAAACCCATCACAACTCCAGTACGGCAAAAACAAGAGGCGCAGAACACAGAACACCTAGTAAAAAGATTTAAAGGCTGACAAACACGTTTATTCAATGAATTTACTTCATTGTATATATATATATATATATATATATACAATGAATTTACTTCATTGTATATATATATATATATATATATATATATATATATATATGGACCCTCAGGCTCCCAGGCCTCTGGTAGAGGACCCGAGCTTGAAGGATTGACCGCCCACAGGGGCGAGTATATATAAAATTTATATATATATATATATATATATATATATATATATATATATATATATATAAAACACATCAACATTGCAATGACAACATGTATATGTACATATACACATAGCTCTACAGCAGGATTTAAGCCTAAAGCAGTCAAACTATATGCCTGACATTACATACACATGCACGGACCACAATAAGTACACTGAGCTCATTACTCGGTCCAGAGTAGATCAACGTTCAACGTTTGTTTAAAATCATCTCTGTCACATTGGTTGTTTACTCGACAGCACGCTCCACGTGTGGTATAGAGTTTCTCCTAAAGGCAGAAAGTCTGGAGCACAGAAGCTGAGTGTGACCTCTCTGATACGGGTTTTCTCTGACTGAGGTTTCAGGTTTTGTTGAGCCAACAAATACCACGAAAGCCTGACAATGTTGACCTGACTTCATGGCTCAGCCCTCAGGTCCAAGATTACAGAAAATAAACAATGCTCATCTGTAAGTGTTTAGCTGTAACCCAACAATATCTGCTCCATCACAGCAAGCTTATTTCAAAAACATGACACACTGCATGTGCTTTAATTATAACTTCATCCTAACAGCACATTTTCAGCAGTGATGTGACAGCATCTCGTTCACATCGCTGCAGCTTAATTATACACGTTAACAAAGGCGACATTAACATAAAGCACCAGCTAGAAATCAACACATGCAATTTCACACTAAAAGAACTAAAGAGGTAGCACTGTAAGATAACAAGAACAGAGTCTGGCACCAGAGTGTTTTAAATACAGATTTGTAAAGCTTGCTCTAAAATGAGCATTAACAACTCTTAGTACCAAAATATTAAGAAGCTGATGAAGTCAGTCCGAGCTCCTACTGCAGATCTGATGGTTTGTTTAATATAGGCAGCATGTTGCTCACAACTTTTGAACTGAATTTTACAGACTGACACACGTAGTGAATCCTCTGGTTGGTCTGCTGGACTGATGACTTTGTAAGAAGCTCATACTGGTTCAATTCAAACAGAATGTAATCTTTAATCTTGGTAAATATATTTTCTTGAGTAATGTACTTAAATGTACTCGGTGAAAATAAGCCTGTATCCCTGCTTCATTCATTACTGCTTCATTTCACAATCAAAGCTGTGATGGTTCATTTGCTTAACAGTTTCACAATCAGCAGTTAAACAGTAATGCTTAAAATGTCTCTTCATTTCCCAAGTTTTTTTTCCCCCTACATCTTTGTTTACTACCACTGTGGATCTGCTTGAATCTTGAATAAATCCTGACCTCCTTCTGTGGGCTCCGTAGCGCTTTAAAAGTCACACAAATACCCAGTTTTTTCTTCTGAAGAGAAGTCAACAGGGAATGTAAACACTTGTCAGCTTTGTCGGGGCTCACAGGGGCTTCTTGTTCCACCTCCAACTCTGATCAGTGGGTCATAAATGGACCATTCACATGTTGCGTGCTGCTCTGTGTGACCCTCCAACAGCTATATTGCAGGACTGTAGCACGACGTTACTTCCTTGTTGTCCTGCTGTAGATTCTCAGTGAGTTTCAGCTTGGTTTAGTCTTCCTGGTGGGTTATCAGTGCAGCATCAGTCTGTGATGAGGTTTGATTTGGCTCCATCACCATCTGGTCACAAAGCTCCTTCTCCTGAGGGCTCATTGGGATTTGAATGTCCCAGTTACCTCTCTGAAGAAAAACAGACCAAGATATGGAAAACTTCACTAAACAGTAGATCATTTGACTTCACACTGAACCTCAAACTTAGTCAGTACGTGCAGTAACACTCTTTACTATGTGTATTTATAATTTAGGTGTCAGATATTCGGTAGAAACAATAATTCACCAGCAGGGTGCGCTAAAGTACTGCTGCTGTTAGGTTTGCTGATATAAATTGTGACTTCCTGGTTCAGATCTTTTACACCAGAGGGTTAGGGTTAGTCTACACTGTCTGTGTAGATGAGAGGTAGCACTGACCAGAGACTGTGGCAGAGGCTCTTTATGGAAATGTGTTTTACAGGTTTCTGGACGACAGTGAACGATGGACCAGAATAAAACAAACAGGAGTCCCGCCGTGATGATGACCGTCACCGTCAGGGTGGTCGGCGTCTTCCAGGCAGGAGCATCTGGATCTGCAGATGAGTCGGGAGTCAAAACCTCAGTGAGCGTGAGCGCTCTTTTAGTTCACTGCATACATGCTGGCTTTAAAAAATGTCTGTTCAGTGATATTAGATCAGAATTAGATTCAGACCTTTTAGTACTGCCTGTGGGTTCTTCCTGGATTTTATTGTTTTTTCTCTGCTTCTAATGTTCAGATATTTTTTAATTGAACATTTAATTATTTTGAATAATTGATGAGGAAACAAGGACCACTGTTTCCAAAACTAAGCTTCCATATTTTAATTTAATTATAAGCACAAATCTTGATGTTTCTGTGAAGTAAAGACTTTATAGGCAGATCATGTGGAATAAGAGAATGGGTTTGATGGTGAAGATCTTTTTCTAAAATTGTGAATGTTTTTTTAAAATTTGGATTTATTTTTTGCAAAGTGATGAAGGTTTTAACTTCAATGCAATACCAGGTATTATGAAAAGAGAAACATCTCTGAAACTAAGAAAATATTTTAAATTAGGAGGATATTTAAGCACGACCTACAGATTTTATTGTAATTTAGAAACATGTTCAAAGTTAAAACATTTTAGGAAAGTAAGAAGTGTGTGTGTGTGTTTACGCCTGTACCTATGATGGACACACACTGGGTGTCAGTGCTGTTGCTGCGAAACCCTGAGTTCAGCACAGTCTGCGCTGTGACGCAGTACACTGCTCCCTCCTGCAGGGCGGCGATGTGCAGCACCTCTTCCTCAGCGGGCATCGAGTACACGACAGCCTAAAAGAGATCAAAATAACGAAAATGTGAGTTTTTTTTATTTTAAACAATGAAACAAAGGATACAACAAATGCATAAAAAACAAAACTTAAGCTGTGTCGTTAAATTAAGTCAGAAAGGAGGAGACACGAAAAAGAAACAGTGTAAGAAAAGGGGACAAAAAGCAAGAGTGTGGGGGAGAAAACATGAAAATGTGAGAATAAAGGTGGATTAAAAGAAATGGAAGGACAGGCGGAAAGAAAAAAGAAAGAAAACAGAAACAAGGAAAGGAATCACAATCTCAACGAAAATAAATAATCAAGGAAAAGAAAAGAAAGGAGCAAATGCAAGAATGAAAACATGAACTAGAAATAAAGAGAAAAGTAGAAAAGGAGATCAAATAACGACCTGCAGCTTTTCGCCTTTTTTCCAAACGGTCACATCGACGGTTGACGTCAGAGGAAGAGTCTCAAACGACACCTGGAGGGCGTCGCCTGCTGACGTCACTGTCATCTTTGGTACCGACAGCTTGGCTGCACACAGGAATCACTCTTTATTACTTCTATTTAAAAATTCAAAAATTCAAATGGACTTTTCTGCACATTTACTCTCTATCAGATATTTTAAAAACAAGGCCTCTTTCTTTCCTTTAGTGCCTGACTTTCTCTTCCTGCCTGACGATACGTCTCAGCTGAAGACAAACATCCATAAACACACCGAACATCAGCCGTAAAACAGACGGAGCTGTCAGCTCTTGTCTTACTTTGTCTCCTATTGAAGGGAGGGCTGAGTTTGGTCCAGGCGGAGCGCTGCGAGCCGCAATGCGCTCTGACCCGGATGTTGTAGTCAGAGTCTGATCCCAGGTCAGAGGTCAGGTCACAGTGACTGAGCGTGATCCGCTGGCACCCCGGAGCCTCCATCCACCTGCCGTTCTGATGCTCCAGCTCAAACTCTCTGCGGACATCGAGCACAGAAAGTTTTAGTTTCCTTTTAGATATTTCTTGGGAACAGAACAGAGACTCTAAAAGTTCATATAACAGTCGTATTTCTTCATCCAGCACTTTATGGATCATTTAGTCATATTTGTGACCAGCTGTTGCATTTCAGTCCAATTATCCCCGTTTTTAATCTCCATATTTTTGTTAATCTGTTGTTTACAGTGCTTTGAGTAGAAGCGATATAAGAATCAGTCCATTTACCATCTTTAGATGCTAAACATGATGCCGACTGTGTGAGCTCATTGTCTCCTGTGGTTGAACTTTCTTCCTCTTTCTGAGAAGCTACAGTGAGGTAATAATAGATTCTTCTCAAGAAAACTATGGTGCTGGAGCTGAGGAGGAACGTAGCTCTGAACAAATACAACCAACAAACTCTCTGCAGTGTAACAGCTTCTTTGAGTGTCACTGTTTATAAATCTGTCTTTCCTGCCGCAGTGATTCCCCTCCTGCTACTCGCTGGGTAATTTTGATAAGGCTGTTTTTATTAGCTTCATTTAAAGGAGTTTGAAACTATTCACATTTAATCCTTTTAAAATACACCTCTGCACGACTCCACCTCCTCCACCACACACGCAGCAGTCCTCATTGCATTTGTTGTTTATTGCACATCACTGAAGATTTAGCACAGCAATGACTCAGGATTCAGAGTCAACCTGTTAGGTGGCATTTATGACATTTATCAGAGGATCAGAGGTGTGGCTGAGCCTGTCTATCGTTAGGTTTTGGTGTGAGCTCATAAAGCTTTTACATCAGGATGATTTTTGTCTTTAAATATTTATAATAAAAAGCAGAGGAGTAATTAAGTTTATGGTTGTAAAACTTTATAAACATCATTGCCTCTGCATGCATCTGTGTGCTTTCACTGTTGGGGTGCATACACCCATACCCGAGCCTTACACCCATAGCCAGGTCTTACACTGCTGCTACGCCTCCAAAGCAGAAAAAGAGGGTGGAACCACAGGTGAGAGTTTTTAGAACAGGTCTTATGATCTCACTGTTAGTGATTTGTTGGAAGTTGTGTTTTTTAGACGTCTCTCTTGTGTTGCAGTGAGAAAAGACACTGAAATTCTCTCAGTTATGAAACTGTTACTGACTGAACAGCTGTAATCTTTGTGGCTTACACTCAGGTGACTTAGAACAAACTGAGGCTGTAATCACTAGAATAAAGCACTAAGCAAAAACACTTCCGTCCAGCTCTGAACACAGACGTACCTGCTGATCATTCTTTGCTCCTGTTGTTTTAGGTCACATGGTTAGAATTACATCAAGAACAATGTCTCCCTGTCAGGATCATTTAGTTTTAGCTGTCGTTGTATACAAATACAAACATGCAATAAATAAACCCTGTTGGTCATTTCTGTGTTTGTCAGTCTGCAGCAAAGACACGAGAGTCGGTGCTGTTTGTCTGCTCTCAGTCTCAACACTGACGTCGTTGTTCTAGTCCAGTCTTCTTGCTCGCCTTTATGTTCAATCAGCCTCTACTCTGCGTAGTTTAAATCTGTGCTCTCAGTCCCGCTTTTAGGCCTTCATTCATTCAACCCACCTCCTCTCCATCTCCACCTCACAGACACCTCAGTCAGAGCTCCATCCAAGCCTCAGTCTTCATCTTCACCACCACCTGCATCTACACTCTGCGGCGTCCTGTCCTAAATCCTCTCACCGTGGAATTCTGACTGCCGTGATGTCTCATCGGAGTCTAATCTCCAAACTCTGCCTCAATAAACCATGTTTCAAGTCTTCAAAGTGATCTCTCTGTATTGAGCTACAGGATGAGGTCAACTGTTCTTACTAAAATTCATATTTTTAAAAGTCATCATCAGTTTGTTTTGTGTATGACTTTTTAATATGGATCATTCAATATGGATGTTCTGTTGGGGACTAGTGTAAGCAAATATTTGATCAGCATTTTTTACATTACTTACCCCTGATACTGGACAGAGTACAGAAGTGTAGTGTTGCATGAAGCCTGCAGGGGGGGCCACCTCAGCATGTGTCTCATGTCGACAGACTCCATGGAAACACTGCCAGGAGCCGGTAGCGTCCAAACATCTGCAGGCACATAAAATGTCAGATCGAATGTTATAAATCAGGTATCATAAAAAATTTAATATTAAGTCAAATTTAATATGAGCAGAACACGTCCTGATATCCTCTGGTGCCATATGACTAATCAAAACATCAGATGGATATTACAAAAGGAAATTGAAGCTCCAGCTGCAGACACGTATAAACCCAATCTAATCTAATACTGTTTGCCTGCATCTCATCGTTACACACACTGACTTATTAGTCAGAAGGTTCACTTTGTGTTTTGCACTTGTGTTTCCAGTTTTCTGATTGGTTTCATTTAGTTTGGGAAAAAGATATCTGGCCTTAACCGTGTGCCTCAAAACATACTGCACTGAAAAATGCCATAACCTGATGCTAAAGCCCAGCATGAGTCATAACGTGCTGAACGTCCATATTTGCTGCATTGCTGCACTGACTGTGCTCAAGCTATCGGTGTTTCCTTCTTACTGGTAGTTACTATTGCCACTCACCTCCCACTGCAACAAGTTAAACTACAGTCACTAAACCATCTTTTGGCACCAAATGGTATTATAGTAAAACCGACTCCAGTTCAGCTGCAGCATAACAAATAGAGGTTTTTGACATTGAGACATAATATTTGTTCTTCATTTTGGAAAATGTATCTATTTTTAAATGCATTCATTATAAATTGTTATCATTAAGTAAAGTTTCAAAAAGCCCAAAATAATAAAGAAAAGCCCCCAAAGTTCATAAATGTCATGCATGTCAGTTTTTACTTCACTTGGCTTGCTGAGCCCAGGTGAGAGTGCACAGCTCTACACGGGTATAACAGGGATAGTAATGATCAGTACTTTGAGGAGCATCCATGAGTTCTGAGCAAAGCACACTCGTCTCGGCTTTGCTTGCATGTACGTGACAGAGCGACTGACTGCATTGGCTCCACAGACGTCAGGATGAGGGGAAATAAGGCAGGTTGGTCTTTTCAAAGCGGGGTTCAGTGAAGAAAATGGAGAAAAGGAAACTCAATCATTTTCATTTATGGTCAAATTAACTGTATTATTAGTTTGTAGATGTGATGAAAACAACATTAAAAAATAACTATTGTAAAAGTTACACTTATTCAAAAGGCTTGAATTAATATTTTTTAAGATCTACTGGATGTCAGACTGGATACTGATGAAGCTGATGATCCTCCTTCAGTGACTGTGGCGTACAAGAATCCAGTGTCTGATACAAGAGTCCACTTACACTTATGTAAGATCTGCAGTGGACTTTCTTGTGTTGGTGTCACTTTTGTATTACTGACGTATTTTCTATTTTCCAAATTTTTTAGGGGGGGAGGAAACGAATATGGGCTGTAAGTATTTAATAACTCATAAATCTGAGTGGTGGCTTAGGCTGACGTGTGTGTGTTTGCACACAGACTACTATAACTTTAGAAGTGGTATATGGTTTTTAGCCTTTTAATGTTTTAATGTTTTCTACAACAGTTTTATAAACTACAATTTTTTAATCAAGTATCCAGATTTGTGTGTGTGTGTGTGTGTGTGTGTGTGTGTGTGTGTGTGTGTGTGTGTGTGTGTGTGTGTGTGTGTGTGTGTGGACTCTCCATAAACCATCCCATTCAAAAAGAAATCCTGGTAAAGCAGCAGCCAGACTCCCTCCTGGAGGATTTTCCAGCCTGTTAGTTGATCTTGTGTGAACAGCACCTAATGCTGCAGAGCCTTCATGTGATTGCGTGTTGGGCTCAGACAGGAATCAGGTCTCTGTGTCAGGTGAATGTAAA
This sequence comes from Simochromis diagramma, assembly GCF_900408965.1. Classification (NCBI taxonomy): domain Eukaryota; kingdom Metazoa; phylum Chordata; class Actinopteri; order Cichliformes; family Cichlidae; genus Simochromis; species Simochromis diagramma. The sequence continues at coordinate 2,396,724 of NW_024387174.1, forward strand.
CTCACCATTTGTGAAATTCAGCAGGGTCATCATCAGCAGCAGGAGACTGACAGTCATGACTGCAGCACTTATCTCCAGACCAGAGGGAGAAATGAGCCCGTCGGTTCCTTCATAGCCAAATCTGAGCAGGTACCTGCACACAGGCGGATCGTTAATATGAGATTAAAAATCCAGATCTCTGTCAAAATAACCCAGATCCTTCTGTGCTCACTCAGGTCTTGAAGACAATTGGAAGATCACAGTGAAATCACAGGTTTCAGTTCGTCTATCGTCTTTCTGCCAAACTCTTGTTTCAAACTCGTAAGAAGCGTCTTTCGTCTCTCTGTAACTCGGCTCTTCTCTGACCTGCAGAGAGGAGCTAGTGTGTCCGGATGCTGAGGGTGTATTTGGAGATCCGGTCTGACCTGTTATGATTTCCCTCAAGGCGCACAGCTGTCAACAGTAAATTACTGGCTTAACTCATAACACGCCTGTTGAGCTTCTGTAACACAAACAAAGATCATCAACGCTGATTGTTATCAGTATTAACACAGTCAGTACATAGTGCTGCTTGTCCAGTGCAAACAAGTGTCTGATTGACACTGAGATCAGATTTTAAATGTACATCATGATCTTATTTTCTGTTCAGTCCACATAGTGAGTAAGCAGATAAGCAGCCCTGACACCAGCATTTTAGAAATGAACGGTTCCTTTAAGTAACATCCTCAGATACAATCTGGGCTAAAGTGACAAAGATAACAAGCACTCGTTTTCAGCTTCAGCAGAGGGAATCCTAATCTCTCCTGGAATACATTTTATCCACTCGTTCACTTCATCCAGATGCTGTGTCACCTCAGCGTCTGGTGGTGTGCAGAGGGGGACACACTAAAAGAGTTATGGCCAAAATGCAAGATGACAAGGCTGAAGTCCGGCCAATAAGAAGCAAGCCTGAGCATGAATCCAAAGCAGAGACCAAAAATGCAAAGAGATAAAAATGCAAAGAGACACATGCAGGGAGTCAAACAAGCAGAAGACAACACAACACAATCAAAGAACACAGCCAAACAGAAGCCTTTAAATACACACAGGAGCTAATGAGGGATGGTGGCAACATAACGGTGGCGACAAAGGGCCAAGTAGGTCTGGATATCTCTGGAAATGCTGTACTTTGATTTACTCGAGGTATCATTGTCTAATATTTTTCAAAAGACATGCTGCAGTAGAAAGCCAGAGATGAATGATAACTACTGATTGAATGCAGAGAGGTGTACAACCACATGATGAGTGAGGAAAGGTGACTGAAGAAGAAACAACAAGTGCTGAAGCCAAAACAAAAAGCAAAAAGCACAAATGAAGATGCTTCACAGCCCTGCAGGGTTTTAAAGAAGACATCTGCAATATTTACACAGCTGCTCATCTTGTTCTTTCAGAGCCAAAACATTTGCTCACAGGATCGTCTGTTTGGATTTGGTGACTGCAGCTTAGAGCTCGGATAACTTAAAACAAAGAACTGGATGAACAGCACCACCCACAGGCAGGAAGCAGCAAAAGCACTGCAAATGTAGGTCACGAGTCATACGAGCTTTGTTTTATTGTCGAGTGATCATATTTCTAAATCACACCAATTTAATTTTCCTGAAAGGCCTTTTAAAAAAATAATATGGTGACTTTGTTGTGACTTATCCATTCTTTTTAAAATACCGTTATAAGTGTTTAAAACGACTAATTAATGATTAAGGCTGAATGTACAGTCGGGGGCTCCTCTCATACATTCATTTTAATATCTGTCCCGTGGTTGTAGTTTGGATTGGACTTTATCCCTGTGATGTTGTGCATTTGCAGTTAGACCTGATGTGATGCAATTAGTTGCCTGAAACTGTATCACAGGCTGTTGTCTCATGGCGTGTCTTCGACGTGCTGAGGGGCTTCAGTGCATGTTGAAAAATGGTTCTCGTGCATGAAATGCATTAAAATGTGATTAACGTTTTGTACACTGTGTGATGAGTTGAGATATAGAGCATCATGGCCAAGGAAGGGCAGAAAAGGAGATGAATAAGAGCTTTACAAACTGAAGAACTGATAAGCTGACCTGCTTCTTCACAGCAGGAGAGGTTTTGCATAGATGTCCATTTAACTGTAAAAGCAAATGTTATTGTTCATTTAAAAATAAGGACATTCAATGCGTGTATCTGGGTGTGTAACAGTTTTTTCCCTTATGTTAAATGTTGTGCACCATGTTCATGATTTACCTGTTTGTTTTTGCCAGTCTGGTGATACAAAGACCATAAAAGTCAGACTTTGGACTCTCATGATGATCAAATATTAACTGTTGTCAACCATAAAACTATAAAACCTCGAGCATCTCATACAACCTGCTAACCTGCCGTCTGCAGCCTGAAATCAGCACGTATGACTCACACACAAACCTTTCAAAGCTAATTGCATCAAGTATGTTTCTATTGCTTTCTCGTGTAGTTAGTGTTACAAAATATGTTTAATCAGGAAGATTAGCGAATTAAATGTTAAAGAAATATAGAGAATAATATTTCTGGTGGTTACACTGCGTGGCTCACGATGGTTTCAGTGAAGATTATGTCATTAGTAGGCACGGCAGGCGACTCTGGTACACTTCTCTTGTTTAGCTGACTCAGCAGTGCAACCGGGACGTTTCTGTTCCTCTCCTGTTCTCATCGACCAGAAACCAGAGAGCACCTGCTTTACTGATGAAGTATGTCAAGTATGAACTTCAGTTTAGGGTTCAGTGTGGTGAAGGATTTTAAAAACAGATGAAGTGGCATAGTTTCACTTCCCTCCAGCACAGGTTAGGTCAGAGCCACACAATAAAACAGCTGGTGGAGGTGATGTTGAGCAGGCATGTGGGGAACTCGGTTTCAAAGCAATAACAGCTGCTCGATAACTGACTTCACTCAGTCTCACTTTCTTTATTTCACTTCTTTATTGAAATTCTTTGACAGGAATTTTAAATTGGACACAGATCTGTGATTACTGATAATATGAACACTGAATCTGTTAGTCGAGGCTGAAAAAGGGGTGAAAAAATTATTCAGCGATTATTTAAATAAATAAAAATACATTTAAGTATAAAAAATAGTTTTCAATTTATGACATGTATGTAAGGTTTGTGCATTACAGCCATAACTAACAACCATTCATCTTATATAATATATATTTATATAATTATAAATGTAATTATAACGATTATGTATTGTATGCAGTAAACGCCCTCTCCCATAGAAATGTCAGTATCAGTATCACTCGCTTGCATAATGAAAACAACTCCAGCACTGGAATATTTTTGTTGACCAACCCAGAGGTGTGTTTTTGTGTTTTTCTGTAGAGTATTTGGATTTAGTGAGAAACCTTCCTGTGCCAGAAATCTTCTGAAGGTGCTAATGTGAGGTTGGCACATTTAGCCTGTGGCTCCGTTACTGATCTGCGGCTGCGGCTGTTTCCTGTCATTTAGCATTAGCAAACGTCTCCTCTGAGATACCTCAAAATTCACAAATAGGATATTTGCTGATATATTTTATCTTGTAGAACTTGTGTTACTAATAAAGCATCAAAACAAAACTCATTGAAAAACAAACTGACATCCAGATGAGCAAACTGAAAGTACAAAATGCTGGATCATTTCTACATTTCTATTTCCTGTGGCACGCTCACAGCAGCGGTTTATCAATTAATTTGAAAATATGCTTGTAAAGAACCACATTACCCTACATGTGATCTGCTAATAAAATAACCTCCAATATTGTAGGCTGTGCAACGTCGCTGCAACTCATCCACAACTTTTTGCATTTTAAAGAAAAAGAAAATAATCGAAAGCTCCAGGACCCAAGTAAGAATACCCAGTGTCCTCTGCAGAACACAAACCCTCTCAAAATAATAAAAACCTGTGGATCATTGTGACTCAGGTGTGGCTGAAGACTCGGCTACATTATCTATCATTGTCATCGATTGGTGTGTGGTCAGGGGGAAACAGAAGGAGTGGCCCTGCAATTTATGGCCCCTGTTAGAGTAAAGTCCCTGTGCTGGAGCACCAGATGTCAGATTAACAGGACGTAACTGAAAGAGCGACACCAGAGCCTCCATCACCTCCAGCCTGTTCCTGACTACCTGAAGGCTTCAGCTTAGAGGACAGAGTTACTCCCTGTTAATGCTCTTGTGAACGTTGCTGTTGTTAGGCTATTTGTGGTCGCTGGATTTTTTGGGGAGAGTTGCTGTGTTTTTTTTAAGTAATTTTTGTGGAAACATCTGTAATCATGTCGACAGCAGTGGAAGCGGTCGGGTTCATCATGTGCATAATCAGCTGGCTGGTTAACGGTTCGGCGCTGGTTAACGACTACTGGAAGGTTTCCACCGTGTCCGGCAGCGTGATCATCTCTCAGAGGCAGTTTGAAAACTTGTGGCACGCCTGTGCTGAGAACAGCGCGGGAATCGCCGAATGCCGGGACTTTGAATCGATGCTGGCCCTCCCCGGTAAGACCAGACACTCAAGTCCTCCTGTTACTTATCTCAAGCTGAGAGTCGATGTCAGACACTCTGATCAAACCCGATAACAAAATAATGTTATCATGTTTTTAGATATTTTATGACATCATTATATTTTGCTTTAAAAGCAGCATTAGTGTCTATGAAAAGCAGAACAGGAGATGAGCAAACAGAATAAAAAAACTTGTTAAACTGTTGACCAATCGTGTCCCAGGAAACAGGATGTGCTCAGAGCTTTTAGGCCCCACCAGACAAACAGTTTAGTTTCTCTCATAAAGCTATAAAGGTGTCGTATCTCTGTAAAGCTCTTTGAAACCTTGTCATACTGGCTGTTTAGAAAATAGGCCAGCGTGTCGCGTGGCAGCATTTCAGAATTTGTCGTCCAAAGGTTGCTGCCGGTTTTACAGCCGGATGTTTCCCGCCTAAAATAAAAATGAAAATAGATACTTATTAAACTGTTTGTTATAAATCTTCAGAGAAATCTTAGCTTGATCAATAAAGGTTATTATTGGATTGTGTTAGGTTGACTTTTTCTCAGTAATTGTTATACAAGGATATTTTTTGGACGCCATTTTGAGTTTTCTCTGTTGAAAGCAAAATGTGCAGAAACAAAGAAACTTCTCTGGAAGGATAAAACCCCAAACAAACAGCTCAGTATGTTTCTTCATTCTTTACTTTACTTGGACCTTAATGTGGGTTCAGCAGGTTTATCTATAAAAGCAGACTGGAGGCTTATATTTGATGGTTTTTTGTATTTTTAAAACTCATCAAATCTCTCGACACTTTTTCCTACATAGTGATAAAGACGTAAAGAGACGCCAGGTTTCCTCCTGCAATTGAGGCTCTAATGAAATACTCCAGTATAAAAGATTCAAAGTTACAATTTTTGAGAGTTTTGAACTTCTTTAGAAAGCTTGTCCACATAACTGGTGTTATAAAGGTGTTTAGTGTCATATATTTATGTACCTGTCTGAGTTTAAATGGCTGTTGAAACCAAACTCATCATCATTACTCGGTGTGACTCCTACCAGCTTACCTACCATTGCTCCTGAAATTCCCTGAAGCTCATAAAGAGGTGTGGTAGTTGTTTCTAATGATTAGCAGAGGTCATCTGGTTAATAAATGACTGCAGCAGCTGTAAAACACACAAATACACACCTAATGTTACAGCCAGTTCCTCCTTTTCCTTAAACAGTTTAGCTTTTGTGTATTTTTAATAAAAGTTTAATAAAGATGTAAACATATAAATGAGTTTTACAGTAACAGGTGGTTATATATTTATATATATATATTTACCTTTGCACAGGTAGTTATTTCCCCGTTTGTTTTATATTACATTTAAAATAAAGAGTCAAGGGAAGTTAGGACTGGTTTTACTGGGATTTATGTCACCAGCTGGAGTATTTTTCGTTCTTTTTGACATTTAAGGTTTGATTACAGCTCGCCTCACGCTTCTGGTTGCCAGGCCTGAGGTTTTGACTGAAAGGCTGCCACATCAACTTTTTTGTCTGCTCTTAGGTCGACTTTGTTTAGCATGAAAACTATGTTCACATATAAAATAAAACAAAAAAACAGGTTTCAGAATAAATTATTTATTGATTCCAACGAGTCTAGATCAGGTTTTGTCACACAGTACAATAGGTAATAACAGGGGGATGAACAGAAAGAACTCAAAGGACAAACCTGTCACTGAAAAAGTTCCCATCAAGCGCTCAGTTTCTTTGTGTTTACACAAAACTGATCATCTATTTGTAACTTGCTGGGTGTGTTTTCCATGAACAGGGCTGCAGAGGCTCTGTTTCTATGTGAATTACAGAATTACCCACAAACCCCGAGTAAGTATGTAAATAATAATTAATGACTTCTTTCTGTGTCTGCAGTCCATGTACAGGCCTGTCGTGCCCTGATGATCATCTGTCTGCTGTTCGGCCTCGGCTCCATGATTGTCGCTCTGCTTGGACTCAAGTGCATCAAGATCGGCTCAAAGACTGAACAATCCAAGGCCAAGATCGCCACCATTGGAGGAATCCTGAGCATCCTGGCCGGTGAGTGTGACGGTTCATCTCTGTCACTTCACATGCTGCAAACACTAACACAGAAAACTTTGTCTGAAGAGAAAGTCAAGAAAAGGTTAATTGATTTTCTATTATCAAGACACTCAGTAAAAATTTACTACAAAATACAAAATACTATCATAAGTTTTCGATATTTGGATATTTTTGCATTCAGTGTTTTTCTTTCCAAGCTCAACAGAGTTATTGTGGATTGTTATATATTGATGTATTACAGATGCTGGAAGTTGGAAGCTCTGCAAGTTTTTTGTTCTTCTTTCTTTCTTTTGTTTCAGTGACGTTTCTTCATTTGTTCACTGAATGCATTTACAGATATATCAAAGAAATGATTCTGCCTGAGCAAAACTGACATGACGTGTTTGCACAGTCTGCAAACCTGGAGCATTTCTCTCCATGTTGTTCTCCAACTAAGCAGATATTTGCAGATTAGTGCTGAATAACACACAAGTTAGATCCTAGTTTTACTCAGTAAAACTGGAGCACAGACTTTTTGGATGAGCTGTCAGTATAACTAAGTGCACCGTGCTATTTATTAGATAATGCATTAAGAAAAGGACCAAAATAAAAAGGATCCTCTTGAGTAACACAGACACGTGGAGGCCCTCATACGATCCCCATGTAGGGTTAAAGCACAAATGTTTTTTGCAGCATGAGATGATGTTTTCATGCTCGGTTCTCTCCCAGGATTAAAGCCAAGCTCCTTCCTCTTTTTCCTCTCTTGTGTAGTTAAAGTTTATTGATTCACGTTTGTGTTTTTTTTTATATAACACCAATTAAACGTAGGAACTGCCACCTTACAGTCGTCCATATGGCAAAGTGAAGAGCCTTCAATAAAACACTCATCAAACTCAAATTTAAAAGAGGTAAACTGAGTGTTTATTGAATGTTATATTTGTAGGAAGTGTTGAGTCAGAGGTATAAAAATAATAAAAAGACATTGAAAGTACAAACTAATACGTGCTGTGTGGTGGAAACGAAACAAAAGTAAAGTGAAACAGAAACATTTTTTAGTAAGAACTGGTGACGCGATGCTGTGAGTGCACTCACAGGTGGTGGAAAGAGACTAAGAAAGAAAGGAAGTGAGGCTGTAATACTTTGTGCTTGTGTCTGCAGGTCTTTGCTGCCTGGTAGCTGCTTCCTGGTACGCAGCCAGAGTGGTTAATGACTTCAACGATCCGTTCTACGGTGGAATGAAGTACGTTCACCACACAGATGCTGAATTTTGATCTCACGAGAAATACCAGAGTTAAAAAGAAAAGATGATTGCCATTAAGGGGCAGCTGAGTCCTTTTTTAATTCCTCCATTAATAAATTTGTTTTTGATGCTATAAACTAATATGACACAGCTGATTTTATTGTGTTATATTTGATCTTTTTTGCATTTTAAATGTAAGTAAAACAAGTAAATCTGAGCGTTTTCTGCCTGAAACTTACGTTTAAGCTGATTTCTGTCTGTTAATAATTCTCACGTCATTTCCAGGTTCGAGCTCGGCACCGGCCTCTACATGGGATGGGCTGGAGCCTGTCTGGCCATGCTGGGCGGAGCTTTTCTCTGCTCGGCGTGTAAGAGAGCGTCGGTGAAGAAAAGGTAAACACGTAACTTTTTATTGTTGAACTCTTGACATTTTCAGTTGTTCCAGTCCGGGGATGTTGCTGCTTTGAGAATCTGTCTGACTTTGTATTTCTTGTTTTGCAGCGGTTATTATGGAAATGCACCACAGAAGGTGTACACGCCCACAGCCAAATCAGAACCAGACGCCAAAGCTTACGTCTAAATGCAAACTTTGTGCTTTGGATGGTCCCCACGATGTCATAACAACACGACCATGCAGTACTGTCTGTATACACCTGATACTCAGACCGGCGTTCTGTGTTTTTCTGTCATTTTTTCTAACTTGTGTTTGAAAGAAAATCTTAAATCTTAAAGAAATCACAAAGATTTACAGATTATATTGATCGATACAACTGTTTGTGATTCTGGAAACCCTGTGTGCAGTTTGTTTTTATCGGAATAAAGTTTGTATTACATAAGAAATTGAGGTGTTGTGCTATTTTTTAACCACAATACTCATATTGAATCCAGATCTTCTGCATGGATGTGGCTTTTCTATACAAACATTCATGTACTGTATATTTATTTGGTATTTTAAAATATTCAGATATGAATCCTGACAGGTACATCTCACCTCTATAAACGGACTTCCTGAAAATCCTCTGATTTGTCAGTAAATTCACCAGTAATTATAAAAACACAGAGAAAACTGTAAAAATGCAATTAATCTAAACCAGTTGTCATTTTCATGAGATGCTTTTTGTACTAGTTTTGCTTCTGTTTGTGTTCTTTTTTCATTGCTTTCTCATCTCTTTTGTTGCTGATTTGGCCTTTTGTGCTTCTTAAATGTGATTTTAATCATTTTGAAAGTAAACAATCCTCCAGAAAACAAAAGGACAGTTAAAGGTGCAATTTGTGTAAAATTGTATATTACTGTTTGAGTTAAATGATGCTTACAGCAGTGTTACATGGAGCTTTTCCACCAGCTGCTTAATGAAGTCCTAATGTTGAAGCCAAACGTGTTTATTAAAGCAGACATTGTTAATGAGGTTGCCTGTAATGAAGTGTCTAATGGCCACTAATACGATGGCAGCTCCAGCAGTTTTTAAGCCAATAACATCCTGGAGTGCATTAAATTCGGACTTTGGATTGTATTGTTAAAGTTTTGCAGCTTCTCCTTCTGTTAAAGATCATAAAGTCATAAATCATAAATAAACATTTAAATGGCAGAAAAGTTCCCGTTTTTTTTTATCATCGTCTGTATAAGTTTGTTTGTTTCATCGTTGGTCTGAACTAAGAAACAACAAGAATTTTTTGTGGATTAATTTTGTGAAACTTTCTCCTTTCCTGTAATTTTACACATCGTTTACATTTTAAATCATGCTCACACACGTCTTTCATTTACGACAGAAACATTTATTCATAGAGAAAAACTGCACCTTCACTGCTACGGTGAAGCTTGTTATATCCAGCCACATGTTACACTACACCAGTGGCTCCCAATCTTTTTTTGCTGGGCCCCCCTTTGTTTTACAAGAAAAATGTTCGCCCCCCCCCTTCTCGAACCACACACACTCATATTTTGCTCCATTGCGGTTTATTTCACACCTCAAACATTTAGTAAACAATTAAGCAAATAAAAGTAAACTGCAATAAATTACAGATAGTAATAAAAGAAACTACTAACTCTGTTACGCTGCGTCCGCACCTACACAGGTATTTTTGAAATCACCGAGAACTGAGATTTTTTAAACTCCTTTTTTGCGTTTACGTGTGGACGAGGAATACAGAGTTGGTCACGCAACGTCAAAGGTATGCGCCTTTTTTCACGTCACGCTGTGCGCCACATTATTGTTTACATGAGATGAGTTGCAGAATGGCAGATAGAGACGAAATACTGTTAATCTGACTGTCTGCAGGTTTTACACGCAGTTACTGTCCCTCCATTTACAAAGGCAGAGGCGGTCTACGGTGTGAATTATTTTACTGTAGTTGTTTTTTTTTTCCCTGTGTCATCTGTTGAATATTATAATATAATATTCAACATTGCTGTCAATTACATTTTCCAACTAAGCTCTCGTGCAAAAATGGGTTTAAAAAAACCTCAAACAGCCGCCCCCACTTTGGGAAGGTCTGCACTAGACAATGATGCATGTTCAATCATCCAGGGAATCCTGAGGACTCAGATTATGTGTGTTTGTGCTTTTTTCTATTTCTGGTTTTATTGTGTCTCTTAATTATTTTGAGTTTCTGGCCTCATAGCAGTTTGAGACCTGAGCCTTTGTGCCAGAGGCTTAGATCATCAATATACATGTAATTATTATGTATAACTCACTGCATGCAGAAATATTTTGTCTGGGAAAACTTCTAAAGTATTTGAAATCTGCATATGAAAGCAAAATAAGTGTGTATAAGCGTGTGTGTGTGTGTGTGTCTGTGTGTATGTGTGTTCACAGGTCTATATATAGGCAGAGTGATGCTGCTGAGCTTTAATCCACTGTTCTGCCTGTCAGCAGGTAAACAGACAGGTGGATTACTGCAGCACTTTCATCATCATTATTACACCGGAGATTACAGCACACACACACACACACACCACACACACACACACACACACACACCACACACACACACACACACACACACACACACACACACACACACACACACACAGTCCCTATCAAAAGTCTGAACGTGTTTCCCTTTTTCTTTTAGTTTCACACTCAAAACCAAAGACTGTGAAATATAATAATTTGTCTCTGATGAAGGAGTGTGAAGTAAACCCAACCTGAAACGTAGCGAGACAGATTTGATTGTGTTACAAAAAGTGTTACAAAAGTGGAAGAACTTTGATGAATCTGAACTGAAAAGCACTTTATACACATTAGTTTAGTGATAAAGTAAATAAATGAATGGCCTGTTTTAAAAAGCTTGTTCTGTTGTCGTTGTGCACATGATTTATACATGTGTTAAACACAGATTTTGGTTTTTGCCTCATTTCTGTCCTCCATAAATCACATGGTTAAAGGAGCATTGGCTTAGTTTAAATGTAAACGTTAACCACTGTCTGCTTATTATATGTCTGATGTCATCGGTCATTTCTGGGTCCGAACACGGAGATGAAATGTAGGTATAAAAAATAGTAAACAAAAGAAGATGCTGACCACCGTGATGCTGAAACTGAGGCTCCTAAATGGAGCCACCTTGGCTGAGTCCATCTTTTAAAATGGTAAATGGCCTGTATTTGTATAGCGCTTTACTAGTCCCTAAGGACCCCAAAGCGCTTTACATATCCAGTCATCCACCCATTCACACACTCGTGATGGCAGCTACATTGTAGCCACCCTGGGGCGCACTGACAGAGGCGAGGCTGCCGGACACTGGTGCCACCGGGCCCTCTGACCACCACCAGTAGGCAACGGGTGAAGGGTCTTGCCCAAGGACACAACGACCGAGACTGTCCAAGCCGGGGCTCGAACTGGCAACCTTCCAATTACAAGGCGAACTCCCAACTCTTGAGCCACGATCACCCCACTTTTAGATACAGTCTATGTTTTTATGCATGGCATTTTTTTTACTCAGAAAAAAATCAAGCAAAAACAAATATGTACAATTAAACCCCAAAGTAATCAATTAACACTTTTAATAAAGGATGTTTATAATAAATCTTACAATAAAGATTATTTTTTATTATCAGTCATTAACTTATTTTGTTAATGCTCATCCTTATTTTACATCACTTTCAAAACCTTCCACTGCATGAGCTGAAGTGCATGAATACATTTGCCCTGACAGAAATAATTCAGCACCTTAAATGTGTAAAGCTGATGAAAGCTGAATGGGTTAAAAGAGATAACGTGAAGTAAAACACAGGCTGAAAGCACGTTTTGTTCCCTGCACCTCCTCACTCTGTCACGTCCGTCGGTCTAATCCAGCCTCGTTGTGCTGACTGAGGATAACCAGCTTCAATCCTCTCAGTCAGCTCATTCACTGAAGTCTGTCTCTGTCTGTCTGTCCATCTGTCTGCGCGTGGAGGTTTGTAGGTGAAGAAAGTGGGAGGGAGGTCCCGAGGGCTGGTCAAAGTTCACCGCTGGGTCACCTGATTGGCTGAGAGAAGCTGTGAAGGACAGCAGGCATTTACATATAGAGCCTCGGGGACAGACTCCTGTCTCTGATCCAGCCTCGGCACACCTGCGCACCACAGGTGAGTCCTCTGACACATCCAAGGTGTTCCTGTTTTATATTTACATTTGTAGATCCTGGAGGGTCTTTCAGATTAAACCTGTCAGTACAAAAGGAACTGTTATTAAACTGAGCTGCTAAAGTTTCCTCCAGGAGCCCTGAAAAGGAGCAAAAGCCTGTGATTCCAACAAAGACAGAGAGAGACAGAGAGAGACAGAGAGAGAGACAGAGAGAGCTCTGCTGTGAGAAACTTTAAAGACCAAAACAACAAAAAGTGACGCTTTATTTAATATCCTCAAAATTTCCCCTTGTGGGACTAATAAAGGTATCTTATCTTAAAACAAAATAATTCTTCTGCTTCTGTTTTATTATTCAGTTTCAAACTAAAATAGACACAATTATCTTCAAAGTTCAGGATCAAAGGTTTCATGTTCAAGCTTAGAAATAAATGTCAAAATATTAAAATACATAATTAAAACTCACTTTATCTGATTATTTGGGTGAAGTTTGTCACTTGGTTTTTTGTCACTTAATTTAAGACAAAGACTCAAATTAAAAAAAGTTTGTCCATGAGTTTAAAAAGTAAATGTTTATTCTTCATATTGTAGGACAAATAAAACTAAAATTAAATAAAACTAACTGGGCTACACATGTGACATGTTTTATTTCTAAGCAAAAAATGATTTCTGGGACTTCAGACACATTTAAGACTGAATGAAGAAACTACTGATTTCTCAAATTGTGGATGTTTTTTTTTTTTTTTGCTGATTACTTTTGATGTCATGAGAAATTATTTTGCATTAAAAAATCATCTTATTTCAGTCAGATTTTGGAATACAAATGAGTAGCACTGACATGTGCTCTTTATTCAGTTGTTGTTATTATTGGAAGTACGACGTTTCTTCGTGGATGCAGACTTCCTCACGTCGCCCTGGACCGATTTTGAAGATGTTAGCAGGTGTAGCTTTCACTGAGACGAGGTCACAGACTTCTGAGAAGGTTTTAACAGGATTAACTGAGTTAAGTCTGATCAAACCTCTCGGTTACCTCAGGGTAATTAAATCAGCAAGGAGAAATCGTTTATCCGTGTGGATGGACAAACAAACAAAGAAGTAGATAAATAACACATTGTGAAAATGTGACTTTTTGTACATATAATTCCATCCATCTGTCCATCCATCCTCTTCTGCTTTCAGTTCAGGGTGATAGGTGGGGTACACCCTGGTGTCTATCGCAGGGCTTGTATAAGAATAAATATGTACCTGAATGAACTTACAGTCCACATGTACATTGTGACAAACTGACTCATATTTCTCCCTGATTAACTTCCTGTTTTCTTCATCTTTGGTGTCCAAATCTCTCCTGGTTACACGTTTCTAGCAGTGTCACAGGAACTACTGACTACTTCTATTTTCAATCAGTGAAAATGTTTCTCACTGGCCATTTTTATGGAAACTGGCTTTTTTTTAGTGAAAGATATAACTGAGGTGTGTTTGTAGCTCACACGTGGAGGACAAAGACAATATTTGGTTGGCAAGAAAAGGTTTTACAGATTTTTAGTTCACCATCAACTTGACTTTTTGTTAATTTGTTGAGTAAATCAAGAATTAGACAGAATTTATTTTCAAACATTTTGAGTTTTAGACGTTGCTGTGATGTCGCACTTTGTCAGTCAAGTTATTCCTTTCTTTCATTCAGGCACCGCGGACCAGCCTCCTTCAGTCTGAACCAAGATGAGCACCAAAAATGTGATTTTCAAGAAGGTTTGCAAGGACAAGTCGGTGAGCTGGTTGAGTTTTCTCAGTAAAATTAGAACCGTGAGTGTTTTCCTGAAAGGACTTTCCAGACTGAAAGGAGCTGACAGTCATGTTTATTCATGACTGTCAGCTGAAATGTTGTCATACAACTAAACTGCATTCTCTGATATTTATCAATGAAAAGCTTCATTTTCAAGACTTCTTTTCTTTTTCTTTTGCTTCTTCCTCGTCCTTTTCTTTTCAACTCTGTACATCTACACTTTTGTTTTTGTTTTAGCCACATGACAAAGAGACACATTTACAGAAGCCAGAATCGTCTCATTATAGAATTTCTGTTAAGAGATTTTTAATTTGGGAAACAGGTGGAGGTGAACCTGAATCATTTAAAGGTTGCCTCGTTGCCTCTCTGTGAGATCTATCATCAAAGGTTCTCTGAGCCTTAAACCTGTCTGAATGTGTCGTATTGTCAGTGTTAGGCTCGTCACCGGTGACGACCTCAGGGCATTAATCCAAACCACGATGTTGCAATAAGCCCAACCCTAATAGCTGAGATTCTTAAATCTAACAAAGCAAACAGTTAAAACAAAACTTCAAATGTATAATGAGTAACAAGTCTCAGCTTTGAGGTGAGCGTGGAAGTGGCGAGCAAAGAATTCTTTTTATTGGCTGAAGCCTGGAACCAATCATCAGCAACAAAAGACAAGTGATGTCATTTGTATGTAGTCATGGCTTTATGGTTAAATTGTGGCACAGGCCTAAATCTAACTGCCACAGTGGCATTCTACCACCAGCAGTAATATCCTGTGTAATCACACTACACTGAGCAGCACAACGAGGATGTCCCAGTGAAGAAACAGGCTGTGGTTGGAGTGGAAATATAACTCTTAATGCTGCTGCTTCTGTATATAGAAGACATCATTTCCGACGCCCTTCTCTCTCTCCAGCGCTTCAATGAAAGTAACTTTAATTCTGTGAAGCAGCTCAGCTCACTGATCCTCTGAAGGTCGACACGACAACGTGAGCTGATTTATGATGGCTTTATTGCAGCGAGGGCTTCGCTCTGTTTGTCGAGCACATGTCTGACCTCAGTACAGTCTGTGCTGAGCTCTGTCAGTATAACGTGAGGCCTTCTCCCACAGGCTGGGAACACCTGGATAACAAAAACATCATGCCTGTCGGAAATGCTAACGCTCAGGTGACACTGCTGGAGAGCGCTTTGTCTTTTATTAGAAAAGATATGAATCTGAATAAATAATAACAAAGAATGAATTATTCATTATATGTTAACTTCATATTTACCAAAATGCTTCCATCGCTTTAGCTTTTGCAGTTTGTCTGTTTCACATCAGTCTGAATATTATCGAGTTTTTAATGTAAACATTTTTTTCTAAATTTTTTTCATTATTTTAATTTTTAAACAATATTCTTGTTCAGTTATTCTAAATAAACAACAACAAAACAACAGAAACAATGAATATGTCACCAGCTGGTCAGTCTCATCACACAGTTTCTGCTGAAAGGCTGAATTCACTTTAGAATTATCAGCTGAAAGTTTCTTGACTGATGTTTCCTCTGACCTCGCCTCTAACTTCTTTCGAGTGTGTGGGAGTCCCTCCAACCAGCCCACGTGTACTTTCTGCATCCGTTTGTTCTTCAGGAGGATCAGATATCAGACCTGTTGTGATGCCGACTCGGATTTATTAGTTGAGCTATGTCCCACCTGAGCTGCAGGTGTCTGCACTCAGATCACGGTCATTGTAGACCTCGGTCATTAAGCAAATTGGAGCAGACAAACTGGACAAACTGAGGTGTGTTTAGCATCAGCGGGTGATGCTTCCTGGATGTGGTGTTTCAAGTCTTTCTTTCCTCCTTCAGGTTGGAGTCTACATGGGGAAAAGAGACTTTGTGGACCGTGTTGATTCTGTGGAACCACTGGGTGAGTCTGTTGTTTAAATGGGGGAAAAACCTCGACATTGCCTGTGATGTAGCGCGGACCCCAGCACTGATGCTGCAGAGCCTTTGGCTTGTTTGGGGGGTTTTCTGTTCAGCTGAATTTTCTGTGTAATTTACTGAACTCAAAGTTGAGAATAGAAACATGACAGCTGGACTTCTGGTAAATCAAACTAATAATCAAAGTAAATAACCAGCACAAATTAAAATAAATGGCATTTATAATGTCCAGCTATGTTAGCATATGGATTGAGACTTTATTGCATCTATTTATGTCTTTACGTTGCTGTTTGAATATTTTGATCATCCTTTTACATGAAAGTGTAAATTTGTTTTATTGAAAATCTCATTTTTACCACTAGATGGCGTCATCCTCATTGACCCGGAGGCCCTGCAGGGGAGGAAAGGTCTGTACAAAACACCAGAGCTCATTTTATTGGACAGTTTCTTTTGCATATATGTCCATGGCCACAGCCACACTGGATTAAAAGAGTTACATCTAGATTCATTATTTCAGCTGCAGTTTCCTGATACTCAGCCTGACGAGTCTTTGAAAAGTTGCTTCTCATTGTTTTTTGGTTAAATATGAAAATAACGAAATCGCTGCCTACCTGACTGTTTGGACTCTGATTCAAAGAGATTCCAGTCATATAAATATAAAAATATAAAGGAGATTTTTGAACTGATTTGTCTCTTCTGCCCTCTAGTGTTCGTCACGCTGTCGTGCACCTTCCGCTACGGCAGAGATGACATGGATGTGATGGGAATCGCCTTCCGCAGGGAGCTGTACCTGGCCACCCGGCAGGTGTACCCGCCCCTGCAGGACCGCGAGAAGGGTATCCACACCAGAGTCCAGGCCAAGCTCCTGCGCAAGCTGGGAAACAACTCATACCCGTTCTTCTTCGAGGTGACACTTCAGCGGCACTGCAGACAGGCAGAAACTTCAAATAGAAATAAACTGAAAACAGCCGAAGTCCTGAGTTTAAATCTGCTGAAGTAAGCAGGGAAAAGTACTCAGAGATGGATGAGATGAAGACAAAAAAATCCTTTTAAGCACACAGTGCAACACGGACAGGAACTACAGCCTTAGGAGAAAATCACATAGACATTCAGGTGCATGCGTGTTGGGTTAAAGTCATGTTTTTGCCAAATCTCAGGTGTGTGGTGAGATTTTGTGGCAGAAAGAATAAGAATAACTGAGACGGCTCGACGTTCTGCTACCTGAGCTGAACGTTAAGGCCCAGTGTGGTGACATCATCACTGTAACCGTTAAGGACAAGTGACTGGTTCATGGATCACAGACAGACGTTAACATGCTGGCACATAAGAGGAAATGATTGGTTCTGTCTCAGTCTCCATACAGTCCATACGTTTGTTTTTCTTCTTTGCAGTTCCCCGATAACCTGCCGTGCTCAGTGGCCCTGCAGCCAGCACCCAGTGATGTCGGAAAGGTAAGATTCAAACTCATGAGTCAGCAGTGATGACACGAATGCCTCACAGGCTGGTGAAGCATTCTCGTCTCTCCTCTTCTGCAGCAATGTGCTGTGGAGTTTGAGATTAAGGCGTTCAGCGCTGAGAGCCAGGACGCCAAAGTACGCAAACGGTGAGTGTCAGCGGGTCTGATCGGACGGTAGGAGCCGGGAACACAGCTGGAAGTGAACAATATCTAACGTGGATGCTTTTGTCCTCTTTGGTACAACAGGAGCACAGTGAAGCTGATGCTCAGGAAGGTGCAGTACGCTCCGGAGGGCGAGGGGATAGCGCCCTCTGTCGAGACCACCAGGGACTTTGTCATGTCGGACAAACCGCTGCACGTCAAGGCCAGTTTGGACAAAGAGGTGGGTCCAAAGTCTGAAGCTTCAGTTGATCAGATACTTCATAGCTTTGGCGTGTTTTTATCTGCTACTCGAACATGAAGGGTTTGGCGGGTTTCATTGTTGGTTTCTGTGACTTTTTTCCCTTTTCAACTAGTTTTTGATCAGTTTCAGGGAATAATCCTGACACTGCTCACGTCCTCCGACCCTGTGTCCTGTTTCAGATTTACTATCACGGTGAGCCCATCAAAGTTCACGTTAGCGTCACAAACAACTCCAGCAAGAACATCAAGAACATCATCCTCTCCGGTAAACGCGACACTTAAGAGCTCATTTTATTTCGCAGAGGTTCATGTGGAAACACATCAGAGTTGATGTCTTAAACATCATGTCTTTTTGTGTCTTGTCTTTCCCAGTTGACCAGATTGCCAACGTGGTTTTGTACTCCAATGACAGCTATGCCAAATGCGTGGATATCGAGGATTCTGGGTAAAAGTCAGGACACACTGAACTCATTACCTGTATCGTGCAGTTTATCTTTTTTGTTGCTCCCAAAAAGAAAAACTGACTTCCACACGAGCAGGTTAATCATTAGATATTGAAATATTATTTTTATCCTTTTATCCTTTTTAGGATCTATAAATTTGAACAAAGTGGACAGAAAATACAGACACTTCCTTTAATTGTTTGATCTGAACCATTGCAATCCACTTTTAATCAGAATCGATTCGAACAAGGATCAAATTGTTTATTGTGCTTTTCATCATATTGTTAGACACCTTCAGGTTCATTGTACCTTATAGTTCTGATCTTTTAAAGTAAATCAACAGGACTTCTCAGAATTTTGTAAAAAATGTAACATTAAATTTTGCTGATATTTTAACCTTTTGATTATTTTGTGTGTTTCCTTTAAAGCTTATCTGTTCTTTCTCGTCAGGGACTCGGTGTCTCCTGGAGCGACGCTGCAGAAAGTCTACACGATGCTGCCTCTGCTGGCCAACAACAGGGAGAGGAGGGGCATCGCTCTGGATGGCAAACTGAAGCATGAAGACACCAACCTGGCCTCCTCGAGCATGTGAGCAGTCAGTCAGCTCCAAACGTTGATGCTCAGTTAGGATTTTAAAAAAAGAAGCTTTCAATCGTTTTTTCCGTTTCAGTGTCAAAGACGGCGTGCTGAAGGAGGTTCTGGGGATCATGGTCTCGTACAGAGTCATGGTGAAGCTCATCGTTGGAGGGTCAGTCTCTCCTCTTCGTGTGTTTGAAATGTGGCTTCATTTCTTGTAGTATCCTGATGTGCGTAGAGGAATGAAAAGCACTGAAGCTGAATGTACTCGTGTTCAAACGTCCTGTCCTTGTTGTCACTGCATGTAAACGTGTTTCTACTTGTTCTGATCTTTGTCTCCAACATGCTCACAGGATGATGGGCTCGAGGTGAGTTCATGTGTCCTTGTTTTCACTGATAGTTACTACGATGTTCAGTTTCTAGGATCAGCAGTATTGCTCAACATGAGCTGAAGACACTCAGCAAACTGCTGCAGGATGAATCAGACATTAAATGATGAGACAGAAATGTTTGTTCTGCTTTTACTCTGCAGCGAGGTCGGTCTGGAAGTTCCTTTCAAACTGATGCACACCAAACCAGATGCAGGTAAAACTGCAAATGTCCTCATGTTTACAGCAGCTGTGCACATCTGTACCAAAGTCAAACCAGATCATTATATAGACAATATTATATCAGTATAACACATATGCTTATATACAGTTTTATGTATGTAAGAAATTAAGTTGCAAAAAAAAAAGTTAAAGAAATTTTCCAGAGTGAGTAACTCAGCATGAAAGGAAAAGATTTCCTGAATCCTCAGTGGTTCTCAAAGTGGGAGGTAACGCCCTCTGTTGGGTCTTAAAAGAACTGCAGTTTATTTTCATAGTAAACCGATTTCAAGTGAAAACAGATCAAATAAATTAGTCAAGTCTTAAATGTCAACATTAAAGATTCGACTAAGGTGGATATCAGATAACAAAGGGTTTAAATTTAAGGTTTGGTTGGGCCAGAGAAGATCTGAAATTGGTCCGTGTGACGTTTAGGAGAGACGCTCAGAGAAAACAAAACTGTGTTCATTTTGTAGAAATTTGTTCAAACTTCTTTGTTTGTTTTTTCTTTATTGCTGCCATCAGTGAAGGAGAGGTAAATATGCAAAATAATTTCTGTTTATCTGGTCTTGTGTAACTTTGAAACATATTTTCCATCGACACAGCACTGGAGCGTAATCCACAACATGTCGATAGCTCTGCTGGAAACACTTGCATGAGTACCTGCTGCAAGAATATTAACAACTGAAAAAAAGTTAAATTTAAAAAGAATATAAACAATGATTTTATCCCCATGGAAGACACCCTGAATTGTTCTAGTGATTATGCGCCGTGTTGGTTGGAAGAGACTGAAGCAGTGAACACGATCGAGTCAGAGGCAGCAGATTAGCTGAGGACGAACATCGTCGTGTTTATTGTGCCCGATGTTGCTTTTGTTCCTTTTATCCAGGGGCAGGATTGAGTTTCAGGATCTTTATCTCTTCATCAGCATTTTTAAGGGCTTCCTCTCTGCCAGCTCCTGTCCTCATCAGCAGTATCAGCTTCCCTTTGTTTGTTCTTCAGTGTTCGGTGTCTTTGTGTCCTCTTTCCTCCACAGTGTGAGAAATGGCTGAGAGGTCAATCCAGTCTTTTTGTTTCCATCTTTTCCTTCACATCAGTCGATCAGATTACCAGAGTTACAGAGCAGATTAAAACCGAAGAAAAGTCCAGCTAAGAAAAAGTTCATCGGATTAGAAACAAAAATGGAAGATGATGAGGACTCCTAGTCGAAGACAGCTAACTGAACATCCTCTCTGAGAGAATCTTTTCAATCACAGGCAGTCACGTCATTTAAGGCAAACGGGGCCTCGTTTATCTTCGGTCACGTGATGTTCTGAAGCACGATACGGGCCTCGACACAGGCTTCATTTGGACACGCAACATCGACGTAACATCACACTTGGAAACAAAAAGCTAACACAGCTGGTTGGAAGCTCTGTGTGGCCTCCCTGACACGTTTTCTGGTTTATTCACAGCAGAATATGTGAAGAAACTGAAAATACCACCTTAAAGCTCTGTCAGGATGGCAGTAATCTAATACTTTTTACAGTATGTTGTTGGAGGAGGACAAAAAACGCCAAACAAACACTAAAAAGTATTTTGTTTTACTGTTAATGTAAAAAAAAGGTTCATGGTTTTTAAGTTCCCTCCATTGTCACAACAAACCAGTGATAAAATGTGGACAAGTTTAAAACTGAAAACAAGGCGAAGGTTAGAAAGTTGTACCCACCGAAACTGCCAGACACGCTCTTCACGTTCAAGTTCTCCAAGCTTTTTAACTTTTTTCCTGAAATAATTTCTAATTCTTCTGATTCCCTCAGTGCTGAAGAGATGAAGACTCAGGAAAAAATGACATACTGCTAAAAAATCATCTCTTTCTCCTTTTTAGGATGAATCTCAGCATGTTTCATTATTGTGGATGAACGGGTCACAGCGTAAAGTGGGAGAAAATCTCCTTCACACAGTCTAGTATATGTGACTAGATGGTAAAGACAGTAAAGGTTTACTAAGAGTCGTGCTGATGTGGTCTGAGGTCAGACACATCTGGGCTGCGTCAGTTCAGCTGCAGCTCTAGCAGATGTTGTGTGGGCTGTTTGTGGCTCAGATGCCACCTCAAACCTGACATACAGCGATTGTGAGGTGGACCTGGGCTCCATCGGTTAACACAAGGCCAAACGTGACAAAGAAGAAACGTGAAACACATCAAAGTGTTGCTCTGTGGATGCACAGCTGAAGTCTCAGGCTACGTTCACACTGCAGGCGACTTTTTTGACCCTGTGCGACCCATATCCCATCAAGGTGTGACGGTGTGAACGGCACAAATCCGATATTTTCAAATCCGACCTGGGTCACTTTCATATGTGACACTGAATCCGATACATATCTGAGGTTTCAGAAAGCGACTGCTGTTTGATGGTCATGTTGCATTAAATCCGTCTTTTACATCACTGACACAAGACAAAAGCTAATTATCAGCCCCGGAGAAGACAAACGAGAAAGCATGGCGGCGTGTTTGCTGGTTCCGACTCCGTGTCCATATATACCTCTGCACGGAGGCAGCAGCCACTGCTCCAAACAAGGCCATTGTTAAAGCTCTCGTTTTTTCTGTGTCCTTCTTTCTCTAATGAATCTGTCAAAATTCTGTCGGTTACGACTGTGCAGAAATTGACAGACTGCTGCAACAACACCTACTAACTCTGTAGCCGCTATTTTTCCGTGAACAGAGCGCACTGAGTATGACATCTTCTTTTGTGCATGCGGGCCGCTTTGAGGGCCGTGAACCGTTCACACTGGAGTGCGTTTGCTGTCACATTTTATTTGTAGGGTAATAAACCAGACAAAAAAATTGGATTTAATCAAAAAATCGGAATTCAGCATCAGGACCTGCAGCGTGAACGTAGACTAAGTCTGTAGTTTGTGCTGTCTCGTGTCCCAGCTTTCCCCATCCTGCTCTGTGTCCCTGATGTGATAACTGTAGGGCTGATGTGCTGCTTTAAACACTAACTTTCTCTGAAACGCTGCTGCTGTCTGTAGTGAGCAGGAGGAGGAGATTGTGTTCGAGGAATTCAAGCGCTCCTACCTGAAGGGGATCATCGGCGATGATGACGACGAGGAAGGCAACGTTTCCGGTGGTGACGACATGGCGCCCAAAGAGAAATAGAGGAGAGAGAGTGAAAGAGGGTGAAACAAAGAATGCTGGGAGTTTGAGTTTGTGCTAGAAAAAGATTTAAAGGCGCATACCTGTGGTTGTGCATGTTTAACCTTCAGGTGTATTTTACGTCACTGCAGGATGTTTTCATCCATCATCTCTATTTCATCTTCTGCTCGGTCTCCTTCAAGCTCCTGAGGAAACAAATATCTGTTTAGGTTCCAGATTTTGTGCTTTTGTTCATCAGGGCATAGCTGAAAAAACAAACCGGTGACCTAAAGCGAGATAAATGCTGCACAAACCCGCAGTGCTGCAGAATCACTTTGAGTTATTACCTTTGTAACTGCTTGTAAACACGTGGTTTCAGCCAGATTCAGAAATAAATAAATCCAACGTCTAAACCAATAGTCAGAGTTTTTAGACACCAGTGGACTTCAGATGTTAACATCAGATCTGAGGACAGAATAAAGACTTGGTGACAAATAATTTGAAGCTAGCATCCTGTTAAAATGCAGAACCACAGAAATGATCCTGATATTAAAAGTTAAAAAAATCCCTTTAACATTATTTAAAGGTTTGTTGTGTAGTGCTTTGGTTTTTTGGCTCCACTCTTCATGTTCAGATTTAAAGTCATTTCTGTGTCTTTTGAAAACTGCTGCAGACAGTTTCTGTTTTAATGAGGCTGAAACTGATTATAAAGGTGTTTCTGACTTTGAGTTCAGATTTACTGTAGAGACACTGATGTAGAAGGATCAATTCAATCTGGCCCTCAAACCAGACGTGTTTGTGCGACAGTGCACTTTTAACTCTGACAATAAAGCTAATTTATTCATTTCTTTGCTTCTTTGCTCATTTTCTGGTTTAAAGTTCTGAATGGCTGAAATGTGGGCGGGGCAGGAGCCGACGACTGGATCCAGCTGTTGTGTTACTGAGTCTTTATCTTACAATATAAAGTGCCGTGAGGCGACTGTTGTTGTGATTTGGTGCGATAAATAATGAAACTAAATTGAATGAAATGTTAAATAGATGAAGGATGTGGAAAATATGGATTCAGTCTCGGTCCTTCTCACCACTGTACAATAAATATTAAACCTGTTTATTTGTTAGTGTATTTAATCAATGTGTATTTACCTTCATATTAATTTATCTCAAATATTCAGCTTTTACTTCCTGGTTCTTATGTGTGACGGTCATGTGAGATACAGAGGACTGATGTGGCATTCTTTAAAAAAGTGCTTTGATATTTTTATTCTGCAGTTTCATCATCATCATCGTTTATATAGCGCTTTAAAAACACACCAAAGTGCTGAACGATAGAAACATAATAGATACCATAAGAATAATAAATACGATAAAATAATAAACATAGCGAAAACAATAAAATATAAGTAAATACAAGTCAGTCAACCACTGAGTCAAAAGCCAGTGAATAAAAATGTGTTTTCTATCTGGATCTAAAGACCAGCACTGATGTGAAGATTCGGTTTAATGTGAATTGTTTTTAAAGCCGTGGAGACTCTTCGTTTATTGTGTCGTTCTCCAAGCCCCTCGATTCCTGCTGAAGTCTTTGCAGATGCATGTTCTAACAACAAATCCTGGTCATCAAATTGAACTAGTGCAGCATTAATTATTACACAATAAAATTCAACGTGGACATTTCACACCCCTGCTGATCCAGTTACTCAGGCTCCAAATGAACATTAAAATATTAGAAATTAAAACTCTTCGTAATCTTTGCCCTCAGTGATTTCCTTCCAGCTCAGACTCTTCATCGGCAGATCTACATCAGCTCACACTGCACCGGACTCTTAACAGCATTCAAAACAAAACTTTTGTTATTGTGTGAGGTGAGTGTCATGAAATGCACAGTTAAACAAAATGTTGTATTCTTTTTGTAACAATCCATATTTTACAATCACCTTAAGTGAAAAATGATCATCGTTGGAGATTTTTTATTAGCAGATGAATTTGCAGTAAGTGCTGAATCAGAATAAACTGCAGTGTGTTAAAGTTGAGAGTTTGTTGGGAGCAGCCGGGCTCAATGTCTGGTTTTGCTCTGCACACGAGCTTCATGTCACAAGTTAATTTTTGGATTTTCAAATGAACCAGGGGACCCAGAAAATGCTGCTGAAAATAACTCCAACACAAAGTTTAGGTGAAAGTTTTTAATTTCAAACAAAGCCCACGATGCACAGATCGCAACAACCTGAAGCACAAACAGGCGACACGGTGTGGACGCTGAAAACACCTCAGAGAAGGTGAACGATGCTTTAACCTGTTACACATGCAACACACTCCGTTTACTGTCTGAACCCAAACACACGTCCAACATCACCTGATGGTGTCGCAGGTTTTACAGATTATACCTTTTATAAAGTGGAAGTTTAATGTAGCGAGACATCAGGCGGTGATAGTTTCACAGGTAGCTTCATTGTACAACTTTTGTTTTAAATGATATAATAAAAAAATAAAACCTTAAAAATAGCGAGAAAAGCCTTTAATCAGTTATCCTACATTCAAAATTAGATTTTCTTCAAAATTAAGAAAACATTAAGAAAATAATGGCACGTGTTCTCACTCTTTATGTCTTTTAAAATATTTATGTGTACTGTGGAGATCTGTGGAGATTATGATTCTTTTACTTGATGAACCTGAAGAGAATTTCACTGATTTTGTGGAGAATTTGCCGGCACTTGTCTCATTGCCGTGTCTTCAGCCTTCTTCATTTCTCGACGTCTCGTTTGCGTCGCAGCTCTGTTCCCGCTCCGTCACTGTAAACTTTTTAAAACCTCCGTCTCAACAGACCTGTGGTGACGTTATTCCATCGCCTGCAGCTGATCCACGTATTTACATTTTCTATCAAAAATATTAAAACCTCTGCTGCTAAATGAGCTTTCTGATAAAAGGGCGCTCTAACAGTTGATTAGTGCATGATCAAATGCTGGCATATACAAGCCGAGATGCATTTTCATATGAGTGTTGAATCATAGCCACATTTAAAAGGAGGGTATTATGGCTGTTCTATATCAATTTTCTTTCTTTTTTCCAATTCCGTGTCAGCTGATCCCAGCGGTCACTGGGTGTGAGGCAGGATGCATCCTGGACAGGCCTCCAATCTGTCACAGGGAATACACATCCTGTCTTTAAACTGTTGCAAGAAGACAGATAACTGAGAGGTTCGTCAAAGTCAGTAAGCACAAATCATTCAAATAGTGATTGAAGATATTTTAGTTGGAACCAGTACTTGAAGCCACTAGCATTACCAGTAAAACAGGACTTGATCTTAGGGGGAGTTTATTTTTGTCTCATCTAAGTGTGACATAAGAGACGAGAGATGTTTGCAGTCAGGAGAATGTTTGTTAGACATATGACTTCCAGGTGAAAACGTTTTTAAATTAGTATTCTGCAACATTGTAACGCTTTTTTATTTCATTTGACTTGTTTTTATTGTCCCAGGAAGAGTTGGAATTAAGGTTCATTTAGACAACGTTTGACAATAATTGCCTGGATATGCTAACATGCTAAGTGTTGACAAATACTTCAAGGATTTTGTGTGTTTATTGTTTGGGTTTTTTTTGCTGGCCTTTCCTTTTATGTGATGCCAGCTTCAACAACCAAACAGAATTAGATTTAACCCAAGAAATAAAACCTGATTTTTTTTTTAATTGAGTAGTAACTACAGTGTGGTCCTACAGTATAACTTGTATTCAGCATAACTCTGGTAGAAAAACCTATTTTAACAATTGTCATTGCTTCATTGCTAGAATACCCCTCCTTTAAAACTTGCAGTTATAAAATCACTGAGAATTTGATTGGATGCTTGTTGTGCCTCATCTATAACTGTGCAACTGAAAAGAAACTAATTTGGTGGAGGGGTGGTAGGGTCGGGACCATCCCAGGTGTAGCGTCCATGATGTGGCTGTGGGAAGTAGTGATTTCTGCCCAGAGGAAATTCGCAGGAGTCGGGGTGCAGCAGATACCCAGAGAACGTGCTAGTGCTTTCAGTATCAGTGTACATGCCATTGGTGGTGGGGTCCTTCACCTGCAGCCAAACCTGGTCTCCCATGTAGAGGTGGAGGACCACCGTGTGGCTTGTGGTGGATGGGACGGTTCCTTCTGTTATTTTAGCTACAGGGTAGAAATTGCGGAACAGGCCGACTTTAAGCGGTTTCACAGCAACTGACAGGTGAAAGGAGAAGATGTAGGTGCCGTTGACGGGGGCTGTGTAGATGCCGTTTCGGTTAAGGTGGTTTTGCTGGTTGGTAAGGATGTGTGGGAAAGGAATGGGAAAGTTGTGAGCTGGAAATGACTCGTTGATACAGGCGGAGAATGCTGACTGGATGGCTGGAGAGCAGGGCCCAGGTGGCCCCATGAGACCCATATCACCCTGGTTGCCTTTTAACCCCATGGTGCCCTGTATACCCTGGGACCCAATATCACCCTTGTCCCCCTTGTCTCCCTTTTGCCCTGGTTTGCCATCAGCACCATTTGTTCCATTTGTGCACTTACACACCCCCTGCTCACCTCGATTACCCTTCTCACCATCGCTGCCAGGGTTTCCAGGCAAACCCATGTCACCCCTATCACCTTTTATGCCCTTGGGTCCATCAGGACCCTGCACCCCTGGCAGACCACGGGCTCCAGCTGGTCCAGGTGGTCCTTGGGTACCAGGTGCACCTGGCACACTCTCGCAGGTGGCAGGGCATATACCAGATTCCCCCTGAGGGCCCGATGCACCAGGGGGTCCCATTGATCCTTGGTCCCCTTTGTCCCCTGGAAACAGCCACAGCATACATCAAGAATACGATCAAGTTAAACACTTTATTTTACTGAACAATTTCCAACAGTATTTACTCAGGTGGGTTAAATCCTAAAGAATCCCCACATTTCTCTCCATTTTCTGTATGTAGACTGATGAAGCTGGCCAGTTTGCCCAGACTCCATCTGGATCTTTCCAGGATGCACTTTGGAATTACAATCTTCCACTCAAATCATCTCATTTTTATGCCTGAACCCAAACCTTACCCACCCTGTACTAATGTTAAATCATTAAACCATCATAAAATTACATTCACACAAATGTGTGAATATCCATGTATTACCAACCACGCTTTAAATAGGGTGACCTTCTCCATAATGCCATCTAGACCCACCTTTAAATCCTCGATCTCCCTTTGTGCCAGTGAAACCTGCTGCACCTTGCATTCCCTTTTCCCCCATTTCTCCCTTCTGGCCTGTAAACAGAGAAGACAAAGGTGAGTTGATATTTTATTGAGTGAAAAACCAACAATTCTAAGTTTAAGCTTATTAGCTTTTTTTGAAAGATACATTTAAAGATGACAACAGGTTACAGTAACAAAAAAGAAAAAAATGAGATTCAGTTTGTGGTGTTTTAAGGTGGATTTCATTCAGTATCGTTTGAAAAGTACGTGAGGAGAAGAAGCATAAATTCAAATCACAGGAAGTCAGTGTCTCATTTTCTTCCCTTCTTAATTTCAGCGTTGCTTTGTGTTGCAACTCGGTTTGATTAGTTCAGTGTGGAAAGTAAAAAAAACACTTTTATGTTAAAGACCCTGATTATTGTAAATGTGCTTCTTCACACACCCCTCCGGTGTGTAACTCACCTTTTATCCCCTGAGAGCCTGTAAACCCTCTGGGACCTGGAAACCCCATCAATCCTCTACTTCCAGCGCTCCCGGGAGGACCTGATCAAAAGTTAAAGACAGGTTACTTTCAATATAATCAGATATTTGAATTTGAATTAAATCACTAAAGAGGAATCATCCTCCAAACCTTGCTGTCTGCCTTGCTTCAAGCTTTAAATCCTTGACATTTGTTCAGACATGAATGATTTTCAAGTTTTACGTTTTAATCGTTGTTTTTAGTTTGAGGTGCTTTAAGTGATCAGGTTACCTGGAAGACCTCGGTCTCCGCGGTCTCCTTTGGGTCCTACGGTTCCTTTGCAGTATTTACAGATGCAAAAAAATGGAATCTGGTCGGCCGGCGGGGGTACCGGTGCATTTAGCAGCATGTCACAGATTGTTGTGTCAGGCATGGGTGGAAAAGGTGGGTTACTGACCCCAAACACCCTGGGCATGTTGGGACCTTCAGAGTTGTTGCCATAGTGTGGAAATGGGGGTCCTGTTGGAGGCATCATAAGAGGCCCGCTGCGTGCCTCGGGTGGCCACGATGGGATTCCCGTTGGGTGATCAGGCTTCTTAGAAGTCTCATTAAACTGCCTGTCAACTGATTCAGGCCAGTGGTGGGTGTTGGGATCATATGTGGAGCCTTCCTCTTCACTAATGAATTGTCTGGTGTAGTTTTGCACCCACATGGCTGAGCAGAGGGTGGACAAGACAAGCAGTCCGAGCAACCTCGTCAGCATCTGGAGAAGGAAGAAGATGCATTTGGTACTTAGAGGTCAGAAATGTAAAATCTGTTGTCAAACATCCTGAGAGTGTAAAGATACTAAAAGAGGACTGATGTGATCGCATCTGTCGAGCTCTGTACTGTGTTCAGTGGATTTCATGTTCAGTAGTAAACAGGCCGTTAAAGTAATTCAGACCCGATGAGATAAAAGTGCACAAAATAGTCTCATTTTCAAAAAAATATTAAATAAGATTTGCTTCTGAAGCTATTTAAACACGACTGCATTAGATTTGAGCTGCGCTGTTCAAAATGCAAGAAATAAATATTCAAGAAATGGAAAACTCTTTGCAAAAGACTTGATAATGAAGAGAACCAGCTGATTGTTAACAGTTTCACAACTGATGATTTCTGTTTTTAGATCAACTAAATAAAATGATGCTGTTGTAAAAAGGCAGCTATTAAGAGAAGCCAACATTCCAGTGTTGGAGTGTTCAGGTACATGCATGTGTCATCAGCACAGAAACGCTAAGAGACGCTGCGTCCGTGACATTTATGCCCCGAGTGGAGACGAGGAGAGCATGAAATCGATCCCAGAGCCGGCCCCTGTGGCACACCACACAGATATAAAAGCATAAGTGTCCTATGTGACAAACGCTAACAAACATCTGGACACTCAACACGATGCCCTCACGGACACATCCGGGTCTGTTTCATAAAATCAGTTTTAAATAATCATTCAAGTCCGACAAAAGATTTATGAACTAAAAACATTAAAATGTTTTAAAAACACAATTTTTACTGTCACATTGTATAAAAAGTTTTCAGTCTGGATGAAACATGCAGTTGAATTTTGAAAGTTTTAGTCTTTTTTGATGCATACATTTAACAAAAATAACCTAAATTGCTCTCAGACTTGAAAATAAAATCCTCTGAGATGCTTTGGAGAGACTCACCGCCACATCCGAGCTGTGCTGCATCTTCTGGAGAAGCAGATTTGGGAAGATGAGCTAGCTGGAAGAGGCTTTGATGCATTTATAAGCCTCGGCCAAAACAAAACATCTTTCAGGTTCAGTCTCACCTGCAGACAAAGGCTGGAAACACGGGGAGGAGGGCAGCTACAGCAGGGATGTCTATTGTGAAGAAAAACTGGGCGTTCTGCCTGCGACATGATACAGAAAGAAGAGATGATTCTCTGCTTATCGTGCCATCTTTCTCCACCCTCCATTTTCTCTCAACCTTTAAAAAACACATTTAATATTTAATATTTCTATCCACACCTCTAGCTGAAGCAATCACACCAATAGTGACATAAAAACACTAAACAACATGAAAGACTAAAGAAAATGAGTCTGTTTAGTTTTCTTAGAATCAAACCATTGATGTGTATCTGTGCAACTCGTGTTTGAATGAGTGAGGAACAAGTCAGGAGCAAAACTGTGTTGTCATATTGATGCAACAGCAGGTGCTTTATCGTCCCTGTGACCACCTGGCAGTGGTTTGATCCACTCTTTACCATTATTAGATTATTGACTAGATTAGTCGTTCATGCTTCAATGTTGCTGGGCAGACACGCACCTCCAGGTTCAGGTTTATGGAAGCAGGAGGTCTGGCCACTGTTGTTCCTTTGGATTTTATATCATTTTCTGTTAGATCCACAAAGGTTTTCTCATTTTTCTGATTTCTCAGAACACCCATCGTCTAGTTTTTGCCACCTCTTTAAAAACGAATCCTGTAAACTTTGTCTGTGATTGTAAACCAAAAGCTGTGTGGCACAAATGAATTATGTGTCTATTATTTCTGACTAACTTCTATTTTATCATTAGGTTCAAATGATTAATACAAACAAGTACCGCAGCCGCCACATAATGATGAAGTTGTAATAATTTACTCAGCATGATGTTCAACAATGCAGTAATCTAACACTGAGGAGGCAGCCAGGCTTCACAAAGGGCAGCCTACTTTTTATTAGCACATTTTACTGCACGACAATGATTTTATTCTATGAAAACATCTCATGAGACTGTCTCCATACACAATATTACAAAAACGAATTATACGCCTGGGAAGAAAAACAACCTGTAGCTGAAATTTAAAACTGGCCTAATTTTAAGAGCAATGACACAATGAACATAAAGTTTAAGCTGCAGGTATTTATTTAAGCATTGAGTCTGTACTTTTATTGGATCGAACCTCAGATGCTCCGGTTTATTGCTGCACCGAAGTATTTGAGTACTCGCTGTCCTTTTTACCACGCTCTCATTGTTTCTTTCTTTTTTTAGCATCGATGTGTGAAGTTCAGAGCGCCATGATTTTCTCAGTAAAATGCTTTTTATTCTTTTTATTCTATGCTATCAACACTCAGACACATCAGGGCAATTTGAGGTTGAGTACTTTGACCACTTAGACATGTGGAAGACAACAGGTCTAATTTAATTTCCTGCTGGTGGAGAACCCTTACAACATGTGGCTTTTTATTTATTTTTAGTAAAACCAAACTTTTATTTGATTTGTTTTTTTTATGGCAGCTTCAAGAGGGCGATGTAGCTGTCAAATGTGGTGCTGCGTCCCTGGAACTAGTTATTTTGAAGTAATGTGTAAATAAAATACTAGAATTTTGTATATTTAGCACAGTGTTACCTCCAGGCCTGGCGGGTATCCACCTCAAAGCACCCAAACATTACAGTTCAGCAGAACTGGATTAGTCGAGTTCGTTAAAAACTCGCCTAGTTGGGTAAAATTAGCTATAGAGACCAAAACCATCTTTAGTAGCCTGTAGCCTGTAAACATGTTTATTTCTGCTCTGAACTGAAGCTTTTTAACATGTGAGTTTACTGGGACTGAGTCACTTTGGAGCCAGTAAACTCACGTGGCCACTATAGGAACTGCAGCTTCTGGTTGGCAGTTCTGTACTGGTTTTACTGGGGGTAGGTAAACCTCCAGGGCAGTGGTTCTTAACCTGGGTGCGATTGAACCCTAGGGGTTCGGTGAGTCGGTCTCAGGGGTTCGGCAGAGCCTCTGCCGTGACATGCTCGGCTCATTTTGTGCACCAGTAAAAAACATATGTATGTCTTGAATTTGAAAAAAAAAAAATCGTATTTTATTTTTCACTGAAGAGGGGTTCATATGAAACTGGGGGGGTTCAGCACCTCCAACAAGGTTAAGAACCACTGCTCCAGGGTTAAACCGGTGTTGCTAAAATCTTTCTTTGCTTCTGACAGGATACTTAAAGTAATAATAGATTTACCATCAATGATAAACTATGTGCAGTCTGATCATAAAGTAAAGATATACAATGCAGCAGCCAGGTCTCTCACCAGCGCAGGAAGGCCACACCCACCCACATCACTTTCAAAATCACTTAAATCGCCTGTGGAACCGGAGATGGCTCCTTTATGTCCCGAGGGCAGCTTTTATTCAGAAAAAATGAAAACAGCTGAGGACACACGAGTAAACCAAGCTGAGGGAATGAGGCTGAGGCACAAAGGAGGACACGGAGATGAATGGTTAACCTTAATAAGTGTCCTGGTTTCCACAGCAGGCGGTGCTCAGAGACACTGTGGAGGCTGGCCTGGGTTCACGCCTGTAACCGCTCGCTCTCTGGGTGTTTCCGGCAGCTGACGACGAGACCGGCTCTTTACTTCGGAAGCTTTTGTGGATTTCTCCTCCGAAAAACAAACACAAAAGCTAATTTAACTCAGACATGTCATGTTTTTAGAGGGTCACGTGACAGCTTCTTTTCATGGAGTCTCTCATCCTATTCTGGTCGTTTCTGGCTTTGAGAAAACAAAAATGAACAAAAACTAATGTCAAGGCTGAGGGTTCAGAAAGGTGCTCACAAAGTCATCTAATACCAAAATCTTACAGCTTCTCTTTCAGGTACTCTGTCCTGATATATGTTCATTCTTGTGGTTTAATTAAAACAGTGTCAAATACTTGAGTGAATGAATTTATCTATAAATGCTGATGTGAACTGTTTCCTGGGGGAAACATGAGCCCCTAAAAGCTTTTGGCTTTGGCTCAAATCTTTACAATCAGCTGATTCCTGTTAAGTGCCGGCTCTGCGTGGAAACCAGCATTTAGGGATAAGACTGTTCTATGACCAGAATAAAGCTCGTCCTGGACACTGGATCTCCAGGAGATAAATGTCAGTCAGTGCTCTGTCCTCTTTCAGAGACAAAAAGCTTTTCTTCCTTATTCTTTCTTGTTAGAAACTGTTCTCCTCCTTCTATTTGGATTTTAATATCTTTCCAATCAGAGGATTATTAGTTATGTGATGCCAGTCTCTTTACACTCTTTCTGTGCTTGTTCCATAATTTTAATTGAAAAATGTCTGCTAAAGTCCTGCTTTTCCTGCTAACTGAGCCAATATTTGTCTGGATTTTTCTTAACAATATTCTATTTTAAAAAATATTAAAGATCAATAAAATGTTTTTAAAAATTAAAAATTACATTTAAAACAAACTAATATTACACTGAAACAAAATAGCTGTATGTAAATGTGTTGAGGATGGCCACAAACCTCACAGACTATGTTTAAATGTCTAACAGCGTCAGCCTGAAGCTGATACTGAAGTGTAAAACTGCAGCCCAGAATGACCTCTCCACCCTGTTTGTGCTGTTGGTGACTGTTGGAGCCTCCAGCAGGTCTGTGCTCCAGCTTTTTGTGTGTGTGACTCAGTGGTGTGCTGGTTAGTGCTGCCTGTCGGGACCTTCCTGTGTTCTCTCATCTCCAGAGTCCAAAGACACAAATGTTGGTTAATCAGTGATTGCAAATCGGCTCCAGGTGTGAGTGTGTCCTGCCGCTCACGCTGTGGCAGCTGGGAAAGGCTCCCGCCTGGTTCCTCTGCAGGGACTTTACATTACCCATGCATGGTTTCTTCTTGTTAAAGGGGGAGTTTTTCCTTCTCACGTTTTGTGATTTGGTCTTGTATAAATAAAATTGAATTGAAAACCAGATGGTGAACTTTAAAGGAAAGGATACCAGGCAGAAAACGCTACGCCCAGGTGAACAGCATCCACTTTTTGGGATTTCCTTACCTGGATGATTGAGGATGCATCCAGGAATACTTGGCTGTGGTGTCTCCAGCTGTTTGTGCCCACAACCAAGTATGATGGTTATAACCAACATGTCTGTCTCTCAATGCATCTCACAGACTGAGCTTGCTAGCGTTAGATGATAACTTAGCACTCCAAACAGCCAACATTATCTTAGCTTTTAGTCATACCAAGGTCTAGTCTGGTTCACAGGCTTTGGGCTTTGCTCAGTATCTTTACAGATGTTTTGTAGGGTCATAGGTGTTCATGCTTCCAAAGACAGTGATTTAAATGATAGAGACGTGAAGACTTCATCCACGTCCATGTTTGTGGTGGATAACAACAGATCTATTGTGTGGTGGGTACACAGTGAAAAGTCCCACACTATCGTCGTCCTGCTAGTGTCTGAAGGTTTGTAACATTTTGTGAAAATGGGGTCTGATGTGTAGCAGAGCAGAGTGGGTGGAGGATAAAGGGCAGGTCTGTGTTGACAGTGTTGGTGGACAGCGATCAGCTGCAGACTGTGGACTCTCAGTAAACACTGGGAGTTAGTTATTAACACAGCAGAAACAGCGAAGCATCGTCTCTGTCCACGGCTCCCATTCTTCACATGTAAGTACCAAAACTCTCCTGAAAGCCCCTCGTTTCTCCGTGACTCTGTTTCATGTCCTGTGAACGTTTTAGGATGTTGTCTCTGTGGCGCTGTTGTTAGCTCACAAGGTCAAAGGTCGTAGAGGTTCACACGGTGATCGTGTCCTGCTGTGCGCCTCTGACTGGAGGCCTCTGTGTTCCCTGCTGATCAACATTGTAGAAATATTCCACTGAGAGATTTTTTTTACTCACAGTGAGGACTCGGTTTTGTCTCGTCTGCAGCTCCTCCAGAACTCAACTTTTCAACCCCTTAAATCTGTAAGTGTCATTATGCTGGATGTTAATGCTAACTGGATAAACACAAGCAGTAAAGACATAACTGTCTGATTTCCTGCAGGAGTGATCGAGGTCATGTCCCGCCTCGCCCTCTGTCTGTGTGTCGTCGTTGCTCTGTGGTCGCCGTCAGTCATCAGTCTGTCAGGTGGGTGTGATCAAAGACGAACGGGATAAGTAAACATCAATACGTCTGTAAAAGAAAGAAGAGACACGGAGGTTAGGTAGCCACAGATTTTATGTTACACGGGTGTCTTGGAGTCTCACTGAATTACATAAACCTGACGGGAAATAATGTGAGAGCTTCACTGTCAGCAGGTCAGCCGTGGAATCTGTTTTAGCAACAAAGCATTCATCTGCCAAGAAAGTGAACCTATTGTGCTTTTACCTGTTCCTAAACTGGGCGCTCATATTAAACATGGACAAAGTTTCAGGTAATGAGGTCAGCGTGCACACCTACCTGATCCTGAGCCAATCAGAAGAAAGCTGGCTCCAGTGGACGGTGACCTTAAAGCAGCGGTCCCCAACCTTTTTTGCGCCACGGACCGGTTTATGCCAGACAATATTTTCACGGACCGGCCTTTAAGGTGTCGCGGATAAATACAACAAAATAAAACCGGTACCGAAAAAAGATTTATTCATAACACACGTGAAAAGACCGAGGAAAACCGAGTAAACGATAAAAACGATAACAAAATAACGCTGAAAACCGATAAAAACCCTGAAAACCAGACATTTCACACTTTAGCCTCAACTCTCGTGGCCAGGCACCAAACGACTCACGGACTGGTAATATAATATAATATAATATAATATAATTCTCTCTCCTCTGGGAGATGCTTCAGTCTATCGAACACCTCAGACTGTCCAGATGCTCGCTGATGTCCTGGTCCAGATCTCTCCATTTGTCGTCTCATTAGGAGCATTTTCCAGGCATGCATACAACACACGGGAATCACATGAATTACTGAGAGTAAATTCACAGAATCCCAAAGATTTAAGTCCAAATGACAACAAAGTGCTTTCCAAAAACGTGATGTTTGGGGAAAAAACAGTTAAAGAAGCCGTTGTCTTAGCATTGGTCTGCATCACTGTTTCACTCTGTGTTCAGTATTCTCGGACCCGCGACGGGCTCACATGCTGCTTCGCTCTCGTCGGGCGAACTCCTTCCTGGAGGAGATGAAACCAGGAAACCTGGAGCGAGAATGTAATGAGGAGAAATGCAGCTTTGAAGAGGCCAGAGAGATTTTCAAGACCAGAGAAGCTACGGTAAGATGTCTCTTTAACACACCGTAGTTCAAAATAAGCAAAAATATCTGGCTTTTTGATTTATGGCTGATGGGAACATGACGCAGTAGTGTCGACTTGACAAATACCCACAGGAGGTGTGTGTGTGTTGTTCTGCAGCGATGACCAGATGAGTGCGATTGGTGATGTTTGTTTCTGTGTCTTTACAGCTGGAGTTTTGGACAGTTTACTTAGGTAAGACAAGTTTGTTCAGCTTGACAGTGAAAACATACTAAATATCAGCTTTAAAAATAATACCATGTATAAATTATTAAATATTATTTTAATATTTCTGATGATTGGAATGTGAATGATGTGTAGACTGAGGAGAATTCAGGACAAGGTTCTTCACAGGCTGCATCGTTTATTTCTTGGGATGGGGTGTGATATGCTTGCCTGATTACCCAAAAGCACAAGATTACAGTACATTTACAACAATACGACATCAAATAAGATTTAGCCTGCTTCTGTCTTCCTCCCAAAGCGTCACTAAGGCGAGGCTTTTGACATCTTCTTTCTTTGCAGATAGTCATGGGAAAAATACTCAAGTTATCTGACTGTATTTCAGATGGGAACCAGTGTGAGTCCAACAAGTGCAGTCATGGAGACTGTGTGGATATGCTCCGAGCCTACGCTTGCCACTGTCACTCTGGATATGAGGGCAAATACTGTGAATATCGTGAGTCAGTGTCTTTGGTTACCTAGGAGCATTTCTAACGTTATATTAAAAAAAGACTGTACAAAAGTGAAGCAAGGAGTGTTCAATATAATGAAACTGCATCAAGCAACAAACCACATCTTTAATTAAAGCTTGAGAATCAACGAAAAGAATACAAATTACCCACTGAGCACACAAACGAACCTAAGTAACAAAGCATTTACGAGGGTTATTTTTTTGCTAAAACTTGTTAGCGAGACTTTGTCTGGCAGCTGGACGTAGCTGCTGTTTGATTTCTTTTACAGGCGGAGTCACATCAATGTAACATTCACTAAAACTTAATGTGAAACCTGAAAAGTTCCCGTGTTCCTGTTTCCCATCTCCATCTAGCTGTAACAGCCACCAACTGCTCCGTGGATAATGGCGGCTGTGACCACGATTGTACGGAGAGCAGTGACGGCCTGTCGAGGACTTGCAGCTGTGTGAATGGATACATACAGACTAATGACTCCAGGAAATGTGTTCCCAACAGTAAGAGCAGTTCTAGTCTGACTTCACTTGCTGGCTGTAAACAAAATGTTTATTAGCAAGCAAAAATTTAATTCTCTCATCACTTTATATAGACTTGTTATTCAATATATCTTTATGGATTATGATTTTCTGGATAATCCTTTCGATAATGAAGAGCTGACGAGTTGGACAGCACATGCCCTGACACGATTCGCACCTACTGGCTAAAGAAGCTAACTGCACTCCTTGAGTACCTGGAAGCATAAATGAACCACCACATGATTCTTAAGGATTAATCCCATCCAACTACCGACCAATAATATGTCTCATCACCACATGGATGCTCCTGTCAGGCATCATAGGAGCTAGCATGAACAGGCACATGGCAAGACACAGACCTACTAGTAGACAGAGCAGTTGCTCGAGACTATAAGATCAGATGGACCAACCTGTTGCCTGTTTTGGCTACATGACAGCCATGTACTCATTGTCTCACACATGGATGCTAGAACAGGAGCCTTCATCAACTTAATGGGGATGTGGTGACACCATCAGACACTTCAAGCCAGTTGCACAAGTCAAGTCATCAAGTGAAACTCACTGATGCTGTTTTACTTGCTAATGGTAGCTGTGTTTCCATATGAACCACAGTTAGTAACTGATCTCAGAACAGTGAACGCAGACTAGTGGCAGTTTGCTTCACACACTGCTCATCCACAACAGGCATGCACAAACCACAGACACAAGCTGCTGGCCTCTCAGCTTGAATGAGATGAAAAGAGAGAGATTATTTTATGTTTCTCTTAATATTTTTCCATTGTAGCTTTAATACAGTGTTTTTACAGGTCGATCATCCTGTGGACAGCTGTTAGCCAGCACATCATACAGCCCACCACCGAAAGGCCTCCGTCCCTGGATGGTGGGGGGGCAGGTGGGCAAGAAAGGGGAGAGTCCATGGCAGGTACTACAAAAAAAACTCACCTACAATACACACTGGGTGTGTCATGCTGGCAACTTTAGCTTGTTAGATTTGTATCCTTACAGCAGCCTGCAGTCTGAAATCAAAGTGCTGTAATGGTGATATGGTACTACAAGGTTATTAAGATCTTAAGACTCCAACATCAGATGTTGGCAACGCCCTCTTTTTATGTTATATACATTTGAATTTGGTAAGAAATCTGCTAATTTGTTTAAATCTGTTCTGTTTTTTTTCAAAGATTGAACTAATATATGAAACAAAGCTGTTTCACAATGTCAAGATGTTATCTTGTCAGCAGAATCCAAGTTGGAGCATTAATACCTGATAGTGTGTTTATCTGTAGGTCCTGGTAATGGATTACAGGAGTCGATTTCACTGTGGGGGTGTCCTCATCGATGAGAGCTGGGTTCTGACAGCTGCTCACTGTCTTGAAAACAGCTTAACGTTCAGTGTACGACTCGGTGAGTTTCCGTTGCAGATGACAGACACTAATTATAATTAAATGAAAAATAATCATAAATGAATGACATTGAAGTGATTAGAAAGATCGACGCAGGTAACGAACTGATTAACAAACTGATTATAGAGAAGTACAAATGATTGGAGAGACTGCCTGTAGTTTTTACCTGAAAGGCTGATAGGGTCTTGTTTGTTCGCCCACAGAGAGAAAACACTTCGGTTTACCTTAAATTTAGTTTGTATGACACAGAAATAAACTAGAAGCAATATATAAAGTCATAAAAATCACCACAGTGAAGGAGTTTTTTAATTGCCTGTGATATTGGGAGAACAATAAGGACGAGACTAAAAGTGATTCCAACAAACTGAATGAATTAAATGAATAAAGAGGAGCTGGTAAACCTTGCTGGGCCTTAATCTGTGGGGTATGACCAGGCACGACCTCAAGAAACTATCGGCCATTCTGTAAACCCATCACCCACAGAGATGGGCACTGGGCTTAGATACCTGGGAACCTGAGCTGGAGCAGCACAGCAGGCTGGATCTCGTACCATCAGGTCTCTGGTTCTTAGCAAATAAACTCGATATAGTTGGTCACACCTCAGCCTATAGCCATGGGATCTAAACCCAAATCCAGGTTTGGGACTGGACTCTTTCTATTTCTGGACTTACCCAAGGAAAGAGGTGCCAGATGGGTGAAGGATACTCATGTCCCTGGCCTTTGGGGTTTTTCCAGAGTATAAGGGCGCAACTCTATGCAACTACAGGTCACGGAGGATATGGTTCTGAGTCTGCTTTTATGTTCAGTACTTCAAAATACCTGGCCTTCTTGGGTCTATATATGAAATTATTGAAGGGGATTCACTTGCGAGCTCTCGGGAGACTTTACCTCTCATGTGGGCAGTTGTAAAGAACCCCGGACCAGCTGATAAACTGCCCAGAGTTTTGTTTTTGATGAACAGACATAAATTAGCCCAGACAAACACCATGTTCATGCTCATGAGTGTAGTTATTAAAAAAGAAACACAGGCTAAAAGGTTTACAAACTGCTAGGCATGCATAACTGGTGGAGTCACGTCAGTCTATGTTTGATATTTGGGTGAAGAGAACAGCATCGCTGTCAACTGATCACCAGTATTAATTTGTATTAGATGGCAGGAAGATGCCATGGGACTGATCTGTAAACCTAAACAGGTAGTGAGAGTGAGACTCCATGGCAGAGGCAGCTGGTAGGTCAGAAGGTTGTCACTGCCC
This sequence comes from Simochromis diagramma, assembly GCF_900408965.1. Lineage (NCBI taxonomy): Eukaryota > Metazoa > Chordata > Actinopteri > Cichliformes > Cichlidae > Simochromis > Simochromis diagramma. The sequence goes on from NW_024387174.1 coordinate 2,436,793, forward strand.
ATTGTGGTGACAATCCTAAGGACTCCATACATGAACATTAATTCAACAGTGACAAATAAAGCTGGAATACTACTACTAATAATAATGGATTGCATTTATATAGCAGCTTTTCGAGACCCTCAACGTGCTTTACAATTCTCACATTCACACACTGGTGGAGGCTACAGTTGTGGCCACAGCTGCCCTGGGGCAGACTGACAGAAGCAAGGCTGCCATATCGCACCACCGGCCCCTCTGGCCATCACCAGTAGGCGGTAGGGTAAAGTGTCTTGCCCAAGGACACAACAACCAAGACAGAGCTGGGGATCGAACCTGCAACCTTCCGATTATAAGAAGGTCACCCATGGGGCGACCGTGGTTCAGGGGGTGGGAATTAAGTACATTGAGAAAACTCAATGTACTTAAATTTTGCAGTTTTTATTTTTTATTCAACTGTATATACAATTATTTGAAGTAATTTGCTATTTTGCCATTAAGCAGTAAAACCTTACAAAACCAAGGTTGCTAATAGGTCACATTGTAGTCCGGGGGTCTCGACATCCAGGCTCCGAGGGCCAGTGTCCTGCAGGTTTTAGATATCTCCCTGGGTCAACACCCCTGATTTAAATGATTAGTTCATTATCAGGCCTCTGGAGAACTTCAAGACATGTTGAGGAGGTAATTTAGCCATTTAAGTCAGCTGTGTTGGATCACGGACACATCTGAAACCTGGAAGACACCGGCCTTCGAGGCCTGGAGTTCGAGATCCCTGTTGTAGTCAGAGTGAAAACACACATCAGCTTTCATTAACCATGAGTCCACGCCCTGTGTCTTTAGGTGACTATGAGCGTCTTAAACAAGAAGGCACTGAGGTCATCCTGGATGTTGTCCAAGGTTTCAAACACCCGAACTACAACACCAAGACCATGGACAATGATATTGCCCTGCTGCGCCTACAGACCCCTGCTCCCACGACTGAGTACATCGTCCCCATTTGTCTGCCAGGAAGCGAGATGGCCGAGCGGGTGCTCCACCTGAACGGCACTAAGACTGTTGTCTCTGGCTGGGGCAAAGAGGACATGAACAGCACTAAGCACAGCTCAGTGCTCAATGTTATTGAAATCCCATTGGTCAGCCACAGCATCTGTACTCAGCAGATGTTCCCCCACACGATCTCCAACAACGTCCTCTGTGCCGGTATCCTTGGACAGAGGAAGGATGCCTGTGAGGGTGACAGTGGGGGCCCGATGGTCACTCTGTACCGGGACACCTGGTTCCTGGTTGGCCTGGTTTCCTGGGGTGAGGGCTGTGGACAGCTGGACAAACTGGGAATCTACACAAAAGTGTCCAACTACAATAATTGGATCAATAGTGTGCGTGAAGAATGGGACAGAGGCCATCGCCCGGAAGGACGCCCACGCTTCTGAACCAATTTATCCACAACAGCTGTTTCGGGCTCTGTTCTGTTGAACCCACATAAAAATGTAACACACTTTGTTAAATAAAATGATTTACAATGAAGACGCAGCTGTTTGCTTTTTTAAAACCAGTGATTTCCACTAGTTCCAGACAATTAAAATTCCCTCTGACCTGTAGTGCTACGTATCTGTTTCAAATAATGTGAAATACTCAATTAATCAATGGAAAAATGTCTGCCTATAACAAAACCAAATGGTGTTTGCCTTTAGATGCTCTAAGTGCCAAAAAATATATTTGTATCAGCTGACTCTTTCCAGAAATTACTGATGAATTACTCAAAAAGAAAATCTTTGATGAAAAATGTAGGACTTATTTTCTTTGTATCAAATTACATCCATCAAATAAAGGAAAACATGCAAACATTACAGCTCAGCTGCTCTCAGTGTTTCAAGCCTCTCACCACACAGGTCACAGCCATAGTTTTGGTAAGATATCATCGTCTTCCTTGAACAGACAGAGATTTGATCGTAGGCTAGGGTGGAGTCCTGTATCCATGAAGTGTACCTGCTAATTAGTACAGAATATGTCTTTGATTGGCTACACCACAGAGACTCTGTTAGTTTGATTCTTGGGTATTGAATATAGCTCCTGGGACATGGAACGTTACACCTCTGGTGGGGAAGAAGTCAGAACTAGTTGGTTCGAATTGTTGGCACTACGTTGGACATGTTTCTGGTGAGCCTTGGATCTGTTCATAGTTTTTTATGGACAAAATATCTAGCTGTAGTATCTCGACTTTGGCTTCAGGTTTTTATCTTTGGATTTTGTGGGATTTTCTTTGATGTGGTTCTGTGGCTTCATCGATTGGGGACCTTCAGCTTGCCCTGGAGCAGTTTGTGGCCGAGTGCGAAGGAATCAGGATTAGCATCTCCAAGTCCAAGACGACTGTTCTCAACCAGAAAAGGGTGGAGTGCCCATTCCACGTCAGGGACGAGCAGTAGCTGTTCTGTTGTGGTAAAGAGAGAGCCAAATGAGAAAGCCAATTTGTTATTTCACTGGTATATCGCACCATCGGCCCCTCTGGCCAACACCAGTAGGTGAAGTGTCTCGCCCAAGGACACAACGACCGAGACTGTCCGAGCCGGGGCTCGAACCGGCAACCTTCCGATTACAAGACGAACTGCCAACTCTTGAGCCACGATCACTAGACTAACAACTGTGAGCCTTAGTTGTGTCTTTGGAGTATTTTTAATCAAATAATGTGGTTTGCAGTGTTTTTTACTTCAGCTTCAGAAACAAACACATCTCAGGACAGGAATAAAACATAAAGTTAAACCTCGGCCAACATATTGTAGACAATAACCACAGAGCTCATTTTTGAGTGATCAACATTTAACTTTATTTTTATTTTCTCACAAACTATTGTTTACAGCAGCCTGGTCTTAAAGAGGCAGGGCAGGATTATTTCTTTAAGCGCCTGTTATGGTAACACCTTTTAGCTAACACAGACATCTGTTTGCTTTTATAATTATAGACTCATTACAATAAAAACTGAGGTCACAGGTGGTTTAAATAATATCTGTGCAAATAAAATCATTGCTTTTAGATTCAAATGGCACACCTGAGATCAACAGTAAGACTCTGCAGACACCAAAGATTTTCACAAGGTTTTTTGTTTTGTTTATTAAAAGATAATTATTAACCAGAAGCAGCATTAAAACTCACAGAACACATTTAACATATAAAACTGCTGAATTTCACAGACTTACATGTTTTACATGACGAGATCGTTCAGACTTAATAAGCTGCCAAAATGTTACAAATTCAGACAGTTTCCCACATAAGTACTTGAATATGTTTGTTTCTTTTCTACTATTTTAACCTGAGTATTTAATATGTTGTATATTTACAGAGCTTTAAGACATTTGATGGAGCATTAAAAAAACTGACAATTAATAATTCAGTGGCTCTTTAAGGCAAAACATTTTTGTTTGTGTTCTTTTGTTTTTATGCCCAGTTTCAAGATTTTGTGCTTTTTTTAGATTAATAATTAATCTTCTTTCTTTCTTTTTGTTTTTTTGTTTAATTAAATATAAAAGACCAGGAACATGTTGCTTTCCTGTTCATGTCCAGGAAAATGTTTTTCCCGTGTATCATTCAGAGGCTGATTCATAGAATATTAATATAAACTGTTACTTGATCTCGACATTATTATCAGTTTTATAAGGTGATTTAAACTAAAAAGCTTTCAGATCTCTAACTTGTAACAATCTTTGACTTTACTATGACAACATAAAAAGTTTAAAGATTTCTGTTCTGGAAAATTACAGCTTTTCACTTGTTTAAATGAACAATTCCACGTTGGCATATGTTAACCTAAGTTCAAATTAAATCTCAGGTGAAGTTAAATTGGAGCCTCCTGGGAAATAATTCTTTTACAAATAATAAATGTAAAAGGTTTTGTGTGAATTTAACAAGTTATAACAGGAGAGGCTTAAGTACCTGGAAAGCTCCATATTATCGCATCTTAACTGAAACTCTCAGTGTAACATCATCCGTGCTCTACAGTGAAACTGACCTAGGATCAGTGAGATAGCCTCCTAAGGTTACATCCTGTCAGAATAAAATCCAGGTGAGTTCTCATTTAATCAGGTTCACAAGAGAGACGCTGATGAAGATCGAAATCTCACGTCACGGTTTATTATCATCCCTGAGCTTCTTTGTGGATTTTTTTAATGTTTCAGATCAAATTAAAGAGGAGCCTGACTCGTCACGTGTTCACGGGTCTGCATTATTTTCTGTGTAAGTGATTCCACCTAGAGGTAAAAGGTGGGACTGCAGCCACGTGTGCTCAGACTTGGACAAGAAAAGAAAACTGAGTGTTTAGACAGAAAATAATCATTCTTTTTGATTTTCTTATGATTAGTGAACCACTGAGAGGACAAGCATAAAAATAATCAGTTTTTATACTATTTTGTTGCCAATTATGGTTTAAAGTATTTTATTTTAATTTAAATAGAAGTATTGGCTGCAAAGTAATCAATAGTGAAACCAACAGTGAGCAGCAACCTGATAGATCGTAACTGATAATTGGATAATAAATATACTTCTTAGTTCATATTTTGAACTTTTAGATATAAACCACATTTTCGCTCTTTTTGATGTCTTCATCTTTTATTTTCCACAAACTTGGTACAAATGTTGTCCTGTCTGTTTTTTCTGTAAGTGCTTTGTAACAAAGTAAAGGTTTATAAAAGAAATAATGTTATTGTGATTACGTACAGTAAATGAGCCTCGTTTTCTGTAGATGAACATCATGTAGCGTGTATATTCAGTACATTTAGGAGGTAACAGTTCCACCTTCACTTCAGCTTAGTTCAAATTTTATAGTTAATTTGTCTTCTTATGTTATTTGACTTGATTTTAAAACTTTCTATACTTTTTCTCATCAGCTCCACTTGTTCAGTTTTGTAATAAAACTTTCCTTAAATATTGTTTTTATCAGGTCACATTTTAGACACTCAGATATCTTCAGTATCCTAACATTAAAATAAGTTCAATACATATTTGTTGGGACTTCTTTTTAAAAACAGGCCGTAATCTAGAGGTTAATTCATTCATCTAAGCCTTAATTAAAGTGACGGCGTGTAAAATCCTGCAGAAGAGGAGGACGGAGGTGAAGAAGCTTCAGCACTGCTTCTGTTTTCAGCTGCGGACTCTGAGTTTTGTAAGAAGGATCAGGACTTTCCTCGTCTCCGCTTCAGCTCCTCTTCGTATCTCTGCAGCTGAGACATGAAGCCGGGGTTCGGGTCGATCACGTGACGAGCCGTCTTGACTTTCTGGGAAAAGTGAAATGAACAGTGACGAGCTCTGGTTGCTTCTAAGGATCTGTGGTTGCTCTGCATGATTTGTATTTCTGTACTTTACAATTTATTTTAATATTTTCTAAATATTTTTGTATTTCATAAAATTTTTCCTGTTTTCTGTTATTTGTTTTATGGACATATTTTTTTCCATTACCTGTCATAACGTTTGCAAAACTTCAGTCCTTCATTTCTGTCAAATCATAAAACTCATTTAATGTTTGAAGTTATCGAAGAAACTGTGGGAAAATATTTTAGTGAACAATATAACATCTAATTTAAACTCTAAATATAAATTAATAATAAAAAGAAATGATGATTAATAAATAGATAATGCATAAATTCAGCTTCTTCTCAACACAACAAGATGTGGAAGATTTTTTAAAGTATTTATGCTGTTTTTCAACAATTTTTTCCAAAGAAATTGTAATTTTACGGTACAAAAAGCAAAAAAGACATTAAACAAAGATGTGTTTCTGTTGTTGGGGTTAAACAGATAGTTAATGTTATGAATATAGGTCGGTAAATATAATTAATTAAAATAACATTTTTTCTTTTTCATTTGAGCCAAATCTGCAGCACAAAACAGGATCAGGGGTGTCAGCCTTCAGAGAAGGGCTGATTTGTTGTATTTGTCCCTTCTGAGCATGAATATAGCAACGCTCAGTGTGCAGCTCATCTTTCAGTGTTGTGTTCAAGGGCACTTTGGATAATAAAAGCTTCAGGGTCAGAAAACAAACCTCTCAGCTGCAGGTTGAGCTCAGTCCTCCACATTTTTGACCTTCATGCAGCAGGATTGGGCTGATTTAGACGGCTCAAAGCACAGTGAGACTTATAAATAGGATGATTGGTATTTTAAAATCTGCAAAATAATACTTATTAAATGATAAACAAAAACTGTATGTGTGAAAAACTCTGAAGCAACCAAAAGTTCAGCACTTTTTCTGTGACTTGTGTTCACTCTATTACTCTTTCAGTCCTCAGACCTTCATTTGAAGACTTGATCATTATTTATCAGCACGTTCTCACTCCCAAAGCGTAATGCTAGGTGACAAATCGTCAACATATTACGTTTTCAAGGCACCCAACACATTCCTAAATGACGAGATTGGAAAAATGAGGAAATATGACAACCGTTTGGACTCAATCTACACATCTTTGTTCATTTTCTTCAAATCTCTTGGGAAAACACTATTTAACGCCATTAAAGTGCTGGTTAAAGTTAGGAATAAAGTTATGGTTAGACTTAGGGAGAAGGTTAGGTATAGGGCTGGAATACATGGCTGGAACGTCTATTACCGCGGGAGCGTCATTCCACTGGATTTCATCCATAACCCGGTGCGGACCATAAGAACGTGGAAGGTCACCTTTCGCGTTCTCATGGTCCGCTGCGGGACGTGACAAAACGTCGAGATGTTACGTCTCGGGAGTGAGAACAGTATTTATGGAACCTAGCAGCTCCTCTAAGAGTGAACAAACTCAGCAGTTTGTTTAATCAATGTGCAGTTTATTTTCCAATAAACAAAGTGTCACATTTATAATCTGCCTCACAGTCAGCAGGAGGAGCTCGGGGTCTGTGGAGGGTGGACAAAGTTCATCACTAACACCAGATGCCAAAGTTGTAACCTGTACAAAAAGTAAAGTAGAGCAGGGTGGGATAGATCCTCACCTGTAAGGCGTCTGTCAGGGACAGTTTGCGGTGCTTCATCAGGTAGGCGATGCAGATCGTGGCCGAGCGGCTGCGTCCGTTCTTACAGTAGACGACGCTGCGTCCGCCGCGGTTCGCCTCCTTCTGGATGGCGTCGGCACAGCGGTCAAAGTGGCTGTACAGGTCCTCGTTGGGGTCGTCGTAGACGGGTATCTGCAGCTTGGTGATGCTGCTGGAGGGAAACGGCTGCTGCTTGGACACGTTGATGCAGAGCGTCACCGCCTCCTGCTGGATGAGCTCGTCGCTGCAGGCTGAGCGGGCGTTACTGATGAACAGAGCGTTGGTGACTTTACACAGCTGCAACATCCTGGCCAGGCTGTGGAAGAACTGACCCTCGTGGGCTTCCTTACACTGTCAGTGAGGCTCACAGGTAACTAGTGCCTGGAGAGAGAGCGGTGTCGGGTTCAGCAGTCTATTTAACACTGAGAAAATGATTAGTTAGTCTCTGACTCTGTCACAGAGTTCAAGGCTACACCCGTCCATCCACTCTGACTACCTCCTAAAAGTAAAACTAAAAGGAACGACATTCATTCTTTACTTTTAGTTATTATTTAAATGCATACAGGTGTCTTCTCTCTCCTACAGTTTCTTTTTTCTCATTGTTCTTCATGTGTTTCTCACAGAGGATTGTTTGATTACCTCTAATATTGTATTGTACAGCTTCTGCTGTTACCATATAAAGCGCTTTGTAGTGGTAGTGGTATAAATAATAACACATTTAATGTATTGATGAAAAATATATTTGCAAGATTAATCAGGACCTTATTCACTGGATCACATATGAGATTCTTTTGCTTTTCCTTGTTTCACATTTCTGTAAATAAAAGCTGGATAAAGTACACGTCAGGATATCAGCTCACGCTACAGGATTTTTAATCACTTTGTTCAAATAAAATAAATGTAATCATTTAACCTATTGATGATTCACAAAGAAAATAAATCTTAGTTGAAGCATTTTACTTGGCATATGTCATCTCAATAATATAATAAAAGTACAGACATTAAATATTCTCTGTGGCCCCAGTGACAGAGATTTAAGATGTTCAGTTAACCTACAGAAACAGCAGGCAGTGAACGCCTCACACTCGCTGAACACAAGGACGCCGTGACTCACGTGCGGCTGATCTTCAGGCTCCTTCGCGCTCAGTTTGTGCTTTAAAGACGCGCCATGTTCGCTTCGTGCTGACAGGAGAGCTCAGACTGCTCCGGTCTGTTCAGGCCTCCTCATGATGACCCGGAGCTGTTCTGACCCGCACACTGACACCACACACAGAACAGCGCACACACCACAATGCTGCTGACAGCCGCTCTGCTCTGGGTCTTAAAGCTGCTCATATCCATGACTAAAATAGATGAATATTTGATTTTCATTTTATTTTATTATTATTGTTTTTATATGTTTTTGGAACTGGGTTTGTTTGCATAAAGATTGAAATGATAATTTTAATTACAGATAAATTACATATAAAAAATAAGCATCTGTATTGTATAAATATTGCACGCGTTAATGCCATAAATAATTCTGTAATTTTTTTTGTTTGGATTTGTACTTTTAAATTTATATTAACTTCTATCAGGCTTCATGCACCAGTACTTACTTTACTTAAAAAAAAACTTAAAATGAATGAAACAATGACTTCACCTCATCATATTTTTATTTATTTATCATCTTAATTTACTACAATGCAAACAAAATAAAATAAAAAAAATAATATTCGGTCAATTTCATCTGCTTACTTTGCTTTATTTTCTCCTTATTGTTTGTTTTTGATCCTCTTTTCAGAAAATGATCCCCAAAACAAATTATGTGGATGAAAAGAGTCGATGCGAGCAGGTAAAGTCATCGTTTCATTGTTCTTAATTTTTTATTATTTTTTTTATTTTTATTTTTATTTTATTTTTTTTGGGGGGGGGGGGGGGGGATTTATTTATTTATTAAAGAAATTAATGATTAAACTGTTATTGTTGTATATGTATTACTGACACTTTAAGAAGAAGCAGGCAGAGTGGAGTGGGTGGATGATTTGTGACTGAAGGAGAAGGTTTACACGATGGCAGTAAGAGCTGCTGTGATGGCTGCTCAGGTGACATGACACGTGACACATACATGATAAGCTGTAAATCTTATAAATGTCGCAGTGATGATTTTTAGTAAGTCTTTAAAAGACAAGTGACATGACACCGTGACAGCGACATCAAACAAATAAACACGCTGTCAGATTATGGTATAAGACCATATTATACAGTGAAAATGGAAATGATGGCGGCCTGCGATTACTTACTTTCAATAACTGTGCCAGTACAAAAAAATAAAAAATAAAAAAACAATAATAAAATAATAAAAAACAACAATAATAACTATTCTTATTATTATTATGTAAGAAATAACGTTTGGCAGTAATTTACCGAGAGCGGAACTTTAAAAAACGTCTCAGCTTCATTCAGAACCTTTAATGGTGCAGCACACAGCGGAAGCAGATTCAGGAGAATCCGGAACTGTAGAAGGACTTGTGCTGATCGTTTAATCGAAAGTAAAAATGTCCACAGTGGAGTTTCTGATAAACTTTGTCAACGAGCGGCTGTCTGCCGCCGTGGATGAAATTTTCACGGTGTTTGAAAACACGATCGTCAAATACGAGCAGGACATCGAGCGGCAGCGCAGGCTGCTGGAGAGCTTCTGGAAGCCGGAGATCAAGCTTCAGAGGATCGGTAGGCTAACCGGGATGAATGAGTGTGAGCCTGCGGGAGCTCCGAGCTCTTCATGTCATCCTCGCAGACCAAAGTAACAATAGTAATAATAATAATGATAACAATAATATGAGAAATGTGGAGTTAAAAGCAGACACCTTCAGCTTTTAGAAAGATCAGACTGAGGTCAGAGCAGCAGAGACGCTGACGGCTCAGCATGCCCACAGGCAGGTAACGTGGCTCCGGCTGGTTAGCGGTAGCGGGCTCCTCAGGTCTGTACACTTGTAGAAATCACCGTAACTCACCGAGTCTGTCACAGCTTCTAACGCCAGACTTGTAGTGATGATACAGCACAGCTGGGTGGTGTAGCTCAGCAGCTCACCTGCTGACCAGAAGGTTGGGGGTTCCCTCTGCTCCAGAGTGTCTGTGGGCAGGATACTGAACCTGAGCTGCTGACTGTTGGATAGGTGCATAAAAAAATGTGTGTGACAGAATGGGTGAAGAGACATGTTATAGAGTAGAAAAGTGCCATTAGGACTTTTGTATTTTTGTGTGTGTTTGGTTTGTGAAATTGGATCAGAAGGAAACTAGTACCTGCACTTAGCTGATCTGTACTTGTACTCTGTACTGTATTAAATCTACTCTGCAGGTACGTTATAACCAGATCTCTCTGAAACCCAAGTCACATCAGTTCCTCCTGTGAACTTCCAGCTACTTTTTCAACAGTTGACAGAATGGAGGGAGCTTGTCTGTTGGAATGGACACAAGAGCATTTACAAAGATGTGGAAGAATATGTCAAACATGTTTACCTCTTAAAATTTTGCCAGCAGAGTAGGGAGGGAGGCAGAATAATGCCCTGGCATTTTATTTGCTTCTGACGGCTGGCACAGCTTATATGACACACGAGACGCGACCACAAGGTCTCAAACACCAACACAGAAGTTTAAATCACCTGCTAGGTCAGGATTGTACTCTGTGCTTATTTATGGACTGTTACTAACATTTATCTTGTCCCTGCAGACCACCCACAGCTCCACGTCACTGCAGCAGAGAAGGTTCTTCCTAAAAAGCGTCTCTGTAACCAGGAGAGGAACTGCAGCCTGAACCAGGAGGAACCAGGGCCTCCTCATGTTAAACAAAAACACAAGAAACTGTTGTCCAATCAGCAAGAACCAAAGCGTCCACAGATCAAAGAACAGCACAAACTCAGGAGGGAGGGAGTGCAGTCGGCACTGAAGCGTCACACCGAGAGCTTTGTGGTGACTCCTGTTTATGAGGAACATAGAGAACAGGAACCAAACGATGGCCAGATTCTCTTTCACAGCTCCCCAAACTGGAGTCTGATAGGAAGCAAGCACGTGAGGTCAGGATCAGCCGCAAAGCGTGGACGAGAAACAAAGAAGGAAGCGCAGAAGAAAGGCAATGAAAGAAACTGTAGAAAACTCTCACACGTCCAAGAGTCAGCATAAAAAAGTCTGCAAAATGTGAAGTGGGTAAAAAAAAACTTTATGAAAAAGTCCCAAATGCTGAAGCTTCCCAGGATCCGCACACGTGAAGCTGCACACGTGTGACACATAGTTGTAGGTTGTAAACTGTCACTCCACACAAGAAGTTGTGTTCAAGCAAGATTTGCACTAAATGTCACAGAAATACAGCAAACGTGTGTTTCAGGCTGCAAGAAAGCTGCACGAATATCTTTGGGGAAAAATATGTTTCGAAGTCAGTCACAAGCATTTCATACGTTTCAAAGATTTTTATTTGCAAATAAACTGCTGAACGAGTCGGTGTTTGCAGAGGCAACGTGTGCTGCAGCTCAGCTTCTGGGTCAAATCCTGATTGTTCCTGCTTTATCACAGCTCCAGGATCAGTTTGTGAGCTTCTGCTCTTCCACCTGCTTTTTAAGGTTTGACCAAACTAACTGTCAGTCGATGACCAGCTGAACGTTTTCCAGCATATCACAAGAAAGTGATACCAAGTCGCTCGGAGGAGAATCAAATGAACATTTTGGATCTGTGACCAGGAAACTCCTGGGATTTACATACATTTGATTTATTTGGCAATAAAATTCTTTTAAACGTGTGAAATGTTCCCGATGGTTCTCGATTACATCATAAAATCATGTAAAACAGCAAATTTGTGCCAGTAAAAAAAACTTTCGACCAAGTCTATAAATGCAGACTAACAGAGCGAGCTGTGAGGCCATCTTTGAGTTTCTTTGTGGTCCTGGAGGAAAAGCTTACACGTTTGCACCACGTGTGTAGTTCCTGATGTCAATACTAACAGATTAGAAACAAATTGTAAATATTCCGTTCTTTTTTTCTTTTGTTTTAATAAACGAGGTGAATTAAAGACCGAAGCTCTAAATTCTAAATGAGTTTGTTACTGAGTAACTGTGCATGTCCTTTCAGCTTTCTTTATTTTATTAATCATGTATAAATGCACTAGTTGTACATAGATTGATACGTCTGATGTTTTGAAGATGTTTTGTCATCTTTTCCTTGTTCAGGTTTTTTAAAGTGACACTCGAGTTCTGGACGTTTTCTTTAATAAATGATTCACAAACCAACAGTCGGCTCTCTGGGATCCTTCATCGCACTCGCGAGCGCTTAAGTCAAACATGGCGTCTCCTGCTGTTTCATCACTAAGCCCAGATGTTTACAGATGTTTTGCTGTGGCCTCCATGTGAGAAACAGCTCATCGTTCGTTGGGCACTCAGCAGCTTTATGAGGAGCTTCTGAAGCTCAGATTGAAATGTTGTTTTGACTAATAGACAGCAGGGGGCGCCTCCTCACATGCAAAAGGAAGCAAGAAAATGAACCTGCTCTTCTCTTGACCTCTGACCTCAGTAAATAATTTCCTGATGAGTTTGTCACAGAAACTGTGCTCCTGTGGGAAGGGTTTCAGTCAGAACAGCGATTTAAATGCTCGCCTGAGGATCCACACCGGTGTGAAGCTGCATACTTGCAAAACATGCAGGAAGTGTCTCCAAAATCACTCGAGCGTAGCGAGCCACGTGAGAATCTACATGTGGGAGAAACTACATCTGGAGAAAAAAAATCTGAAGAGGTTCAGCTTCATGATGCCCTTCGAGAGGATCATGAGAGTCCACGCAGAGGAGAAGCTGTATTCTTGTTAACTGTGCGGGAAACGGTTCACTCAGAGCGGCAGCTTGAAGGTCCACATGAGGACTCGCATGGGCTGGAAGACGTTTCCTGCGGGATGTGTGGGAAAAGTTTCAGAAGCAGCAGCAACCTGCCGGTCGACACGAGAAACACAGAGTGGAGAACGGGGAAGCTTCCAGGCGGGACGCCACAGAGCTGAAACATCAAATCACGGATGATGGAGAAATCATCTGTGATTGAAATGTCCATCACCCAGAGTCAGAGCGCTGTTAGAGGAGTTATGAATGCACCAACCCCGTGTTTGGACTGGATATTAGTCTGATGACAGAAACCGGGTCAAGTGTCCTGACAACAGCTCAGTCTGTGGGCTGATCTAGTTTTTTCAGCTCTGAGCTGTTCTGTGTTTCACAAGACGACTGCAAAGAAATAAAGTCCTGTTTTTATTTATTGTTTTACTTACTTTGAACATAAAAGAACGATTCAGTTTCTTCCTCATAGTGATGAATAAATCATTTCCTAGGTGCTGATGTCAATACTGGAAAAGTTCAGTCAGTGTATCTCTGTGAAAATACCGTCTTCAGTTTTTAGAAAATATCTAAAATACATTTAAACATCATGCTGTTAACTTTTCTAATATTTAAAATGTCAGCAGCTCAAATTCTTGGTATAAAAATGAGACGTGACAAGAAAATGAACGAGGAACTGAGACCGTCGCTTATTGAAAAAGAAATCAGCGCCTTTTGTTAGATTCACGCACCCTGTTTGACACATGTGAAGAACTGGTGATATTCTTCCTGCCTTACAATGTGTCAGATTCATGAAACAAGGTCTGTGTGTGATTCAACCCACAACCCGAGGTTTTCATTACATTTATGCTCATTATAAAAATGTCTTTTTCGTCACAGAGACCTTTGGTATTTCAGAACGGTCTCATGCACAGAGACCAAGCTGAACTTGAACTTACACGGCCGGCCTGAGGGCGCCTTGGTGTTCCCCGAGACCAGCTGGAGGAGGTGGTGGTGGAGAGCGTGGTCTGGGCTTCTCTGCTGAGGCTGAGCCGGCCCCGGATAAGCAGAAGCGAATGGATGGATGGACATTTGACATGTTTTCTATGTTCTATTGTAATGTGACCTGTTTTTACATTTTTACAGCCCATCCAGACTTTCAGGAATTTGTTTTAGTTTTATGACTCACGTGATTTTCACTTACATTTAATCTTTTTGATCCGATTCTTCTGGCAGCAGAAAACCTTCGCAGCAGTCAGACTTCATGTTTCTGTCATTAAAAACATTTACAGTCATGTCAGGGTAATAAAAAGACAGCTCTAAAGGTGTTTTCACATTTGTTTAATGCTGGTTTAAAATGCAGGCTGATGCTAATAATGCACAGCATCTTTCATTCTTTTTATTACTTTTAAATGTAATTTTGGGCTTTGACCAGCAGGAGGAACTAAACCATGGTTAAACAGAAACAGACAGGCTGACTACAATGTGCAAATTTTAATCAGGTGCCTCAGATGGAAACATAACGTAAAACCAAACAACATCATTTATATTTCATATAAAATCTGGAAAATTTCACACTTGACTCATAATCAGTTTTTCTGTACAATAGTTCAGTACGTTTAAATAAACCATGCAACACTCGTACTTTAAGCATTTTCAGAGTTACAGGCCCTCTAAGTACACAGAGGTGGGGTAAACCGTGGTCCTTATCAGTTCATCATGTTCTTCCAGCAGGTTCAGGAGAGAGAAACATTAACAGAGGTTTTCAAGTCCTTAATTTCAGATGAAACATTAACACCTCACACATTTAACAAGATCTTCTTCATTTTGACCTCCTTCACTCCTGTTGTGTAGCTTCAGTTACCCTTGCAATACAACAAAGTTATACAATTACTGCTATTATGACACCAGGTGATACTTGGAGTATAAATTACTGTTAGGTGAATGAACCTGAGTAACTGGTGCTAAAAGAATGATTGTTATCCAACGTCTACATCTAATATTGCCTCAGCTGCGTGTCCCAATCACAAACACTGCACACAGGAACAAGCTGAGACAACGTGCTCTGTACAGACATAAAACTATGTGAAACAGGAGCGATGTAACACAGAATGCAGTCATCAGAAAATCGTTTGAACGTTATATCTACCTGCAGAAAGCACACTGACAGCATTTTAAATGTTGTACAGGCCTCAGAGTACAACCCACTGAATCCATGACATCATCATACGCCCTTACAAACATCCACGTTTCAATAAGACCCATTCAATAAAAACTGAAATGCACTTATTACAGATTCACCACATCTACTGGACAATTTGACGAAGATTGATTGTGCAGTCTGACACGCTGATCCAGGCCCAGGCAGCTTCATCGAGCACAGCCTGCTATACATCGCTTAAAAACTGAAAGCTCTACTTAACGACTTCTGTTCCCAGACGTATTTTCCACTCAGACATTACAGGCCTGACTTTCCTCCTGAGAGTCTGTGGGCTGTTAAACTAACACTGAGTGAAACTCTTCCCACATGTCCGGCAGGACTCCTTCTCCTGCGAATTTATATTTTCATGAGTGCAGACACGTTACGACGATTGATGAAGCTTTTCCCACACTTTGCAAGAGTACGGTCTCTATCTATTGTGAATCCTCATGTGGACGTTCAAACCGCCGCTTTGAGTGAAACTTTTGCCACATATTGTACAAGAGTAGTCCTTCTGGCCTGTGTGGATCTTCATGTGTCGCAGCAAATGGCCACTCTGCCTGAAGCTGTTTCCACACAGTTTACAGGAATACGGTTTCTCGCCCGTGTGGATCGCCGTGTGCCGTTTGAACGCTGAAGCGTCAGAGAACTTTCTCCCACAGCTCTTACAGATGTGCGGTTTGTCACCCGTGTGGATTCTGCTGTGGACGGTCAAATCACTACTCTGACAGAAGGTTTTCCCACATATTTTGCAGGAATACGGCTTCTCTCCCGAGTGAATTAACGCATGCCGTTTCAACGCCGATGACTGAGAAAAGCTTTTCCCACAGGCATTACAAAGGTAGGGCTTCTCGCCTGTGTGGATTCTCATGTGAATCAACATTTTATCTCGAGCTCGGAAACCTCTCCCGCATGTTTCACAAGAAAACGGCTTCTCCTCTGCGATGCCACTTTGGTGATACTTCATTATATAAAGCTGATAGAACTCTTTCTCGCAGGTGCTGCAAGCGTACGGCTTCTCTGAGGTTCTGTGTTGGTTCCCGTCATCCTGAAAGTCCTTCCCACAAACGTCACATTTACTGACAGAGTCTAAACTGCTGTCACTGTTTCTGTGACGGCTCTGCTTTGGTTTCAGCTCTGCATTTCTAGTTGATCCTGAGGCTACATCAAAGCTTCCTTCGTTCAAGCTCTCAGTTTCAGGAGAGCTGGGAGAGAGGAGCTGATCACAGTTTGATTCTGACTCGCTGAGGTCACTGTCCTCATAAGCAGGAGTCACCATAAAAGTATCGATCTCCTCCTTTAGTAGGAGCTGCTTTCCCTCCTGACTGATGAAGAGTTCTTCCTCTTCCTCTTTGATTTGTGGAGGTTCTGGATCCTCCTGGTCCAGACGGGAGTTTCTCTCCTGGTTACAGAGCTCCTCTTCCTCATTCTGACTGACACACAGAAGATCTGAGGGGACAAACGGACACATGAAAAGTTCCTAGTGTGACGATTACGTTCTGGGGAATGTAACCACATGTTTTTAAACCAGCAGGGACAGTGTTTTTACCTTGAGAGAGTTTTGAAATGTGTTCTGCTGCTCTTAATTTGAATATTTCTTTTTAATTCTACTCACTTCCTCACAAGGATTTGCCCTTTGCTCAGCCCGCAGTGTGAGTAAGATTGTTGTTAATAACTTACCTGGTTAAATAAGGGTTACCCTTAGTATAAATTGGCATTACATGAAAGTACTGCATGTCTCCATTTTAAGTTCAGTTGGTCTCTCTTCCATACAAAACACAGATGTTTAGGATGTGAAGTCATAGTGGGGTTTTTTTTGTTGTTTTTTTTAATTCACATCCTGCCTCATTTTGTTTTTTAACAACTTTTAAACACAGAAATTTACAAGAAAAAAAAAAATCACGACATGCTTTTAGTTTAAACAAATGATTTGTGTCGACAGACTTCAGGCCAAACATGCACCAAATGGGCAATACTACAGGACCACACCTGCTAATCTTTAAACTCAGGTGTTTACAGTCCCGCTGCCACAGCTGTAGAAATATCAAGCATCTAGCCAAGCAGCCCTCAAACCAAACAACAGAATGTTTGGTTTGAAAGAGCTCACTGAATTTGAGCGTGGTGTTGTAAGAAGATGCCATCATTGCAACACGTCAGTTTGTGAAGTTTCTTCCTTCCTGGTTATTCAACAACCAACTGTTGATCAGATTACATAACACATAAGTCACCGATACTATTGCCTCAGTAAATGCAGAGCTCCAAACCAATTTCTTTATATTTAGATAGGAAATAGAAGCTGGGTACTGGATCAGTAGAAACATGTGCAAACATATGTGGAATTAAAGTAAATAAGGCAGAGACAGAGTTTGCACAACACACGACTAAAGCAAAGATTCTGCACTGTATTAAATCAGAGTGTAATAAAAAAATAAATGAATGCAGCATCTAATGATAATAGTAAAGTACGCAAGTATAAAGCAGCTCTTTGGAAGGGCTCCTTTTTTGCAACGCTACCTAAATCTTGTGCTAAAGTAATGTAATAATAAAATAATATCAATCAATGAGAAGATAAACTTAAAATTTTAACTAAAGTGAACTTAATAAATGTGCTCTGCTTAAACCACTCAAGTAGAAAATGAGCAGAGAAAAAGAAGGAAAATTTCCTTTGCCTACATAGTAAGGGGTGACAGGAAAATGAGTACAGTCGGAGGTTAAAGTGGATTTAAGCAGGCTGTGAAAGCCTAAAATTGGTTGTAGTGGCTCAGCTCAGGGAAAGAGTCACCACTGCTGTTGAGAGCTCCAGTGGAATTTCTTTGTGAACAGGCTGTGATCAGCTGATCCAAGGTTTACTGCTTTTTGTGGATTTACACAACTGAATTTAACAAGCATATGTTTCATGAGTTGTCCTGCTCCATCCTTTTGCATGGTTTAGAATCAGCTTGCTAAATTCACAAGGCCTTCCCAAAAACAGACGCCATCTGGATGAGAGCAAATTCCCTCATCCATTCTCTGCTGCTCGTCTGTATATACCTTTCAGCAGTGATGGATTCTTTCCAGAAGTGGATGCTGCCAGTTTCACAAGCACTGAGTCATCTCCCTCCATACATCAGAGAGGCAAGCTTTTGATCTGAACACTGATGGTTATTTTCATCTTTAGTCTTGAGGACGATTGTGTTCAAATTAAATTACCATTCGACCAAAATGGTTTTCATTCTCCCTCGGTCCATTTTAAATGAGCTTTGGCAGCATTTCTGGATCACGCTACAGCAAACTGCTCACAGACATGATTTCTGGACGCTTTCCTGAGACCATGCTGTGATTTCCATGACAGCATCATTTCTGACCTGCTGCCAATTAAGCTAATTAGATACAAAATGTTCCTCCATCTGTTTCTTCTTAGTACCACCTCCATTTTCCAGCCTTTTCTTTCTCCCTTCCCAACTTTTCTTTGAGCTGTCAAAAATGATTTTGTCTTAAAATTGTCCATTTCTCAGTTTAAAGACTTGATGTGTTCTTTGTGAATAAAATATGGGTTTATGGGATGTGCAGACTATTGCATTCTGGTTTTATTTACATTTTTCACAGCAGCCAGCTATTTGGGATTTGGGTTGTATGTAATTTGGCGTTTCTCTCCCATTTTTTTCCTCTTTGGGAAAAACCTGCAGCTCCCTGCTACCCCTAAAACCCTGCAACATGTCATCGTTTCTTACCGATTCTGTGTAACTTTATCTCAGGCTTCCAGCTGATGTCCAGCAGCTCCTCCTGACAGCGGACGAAGGTTCGCTCCACATCCGCCTGACAGAGTTCATGAGCCGGAGGAAAACACTGAGCTGAAGACATCCTGCCTCCAGCAGCTAACGCTGCTAGCGCCTGCGCCGCTGCTGTTTACGACCCGAGTGTCACACTGTCGAGTTCCGGCAGAAGAGAAGGGAGTGAACTGTAGTTCCGCCCGTGCCCGTGTTTTTATTGGAGCTCCACGCTGAGCTCCCACTTTTTAAAGGGATTCGGCCGTGAAAGTACATTTTATATTTCAGAAAATCAAGAAGTTTAAGGTTTAGAAAGAGCCAGCTGCGCCCATAAGAAAACATTTAATTAAAAATAATAAATAAGTAACTAAATAAATAAACAAACAAAAATAAAGGAGAAACATCTGCGATCGTTTAACAGTGAGCTACTCATCCCATAATGCACTGCACATTAGTGTGTGATGTTCCTCTTTTATAGAAAACTATATTTAAGAGCCTGCAGGTCTAAAAAGACTCCCGTGTGATATTATACAAAGTTTGTTTCAGTATTGATGCACTGACTGTGCAGTATTATTTCTACAATGTTCCTAGAAAACCTAAATGTGTTACTTTATCTCATCTTTAATCTTCTTTTTAAACTTACAGTATTACCTTTTGTGCCAGTGACAGAGTTGCACTATATTTTGTTGTATAGAATAACATAATAGGCGAGCACATTGGAAGAACCTGGCCAGGTGCAGGAGTGTGGTGGTTAGTTTGTGAGCCACCAGAGCTAACCACCACACTCCTGCACCTGGCCAGGTTCTTCCTGTTTGTGTGGATTGTCTCCGGCTTCCTCCCACACTCCAAAGACATGGGGTTAGGTTAATTTAGGTTCATTGGTGATTTTAAATTACCCATAGGTGTGAATGTGAGTGCTAATGGTTATCTGTCGCCCCACAACCCTGAAAAAGATAAATGATAACAGTAATAGAACGACAACAATGCTATTCTGTTGTAATGATTTCAGCCTCATGTCAGCACTAATGATGGTGAGTCGCCTCCTGGAACACCCAGATTAATAACCTGGGTAGACTTTCCCACCTAGCAAGAAACAGTCCACCAGCAGCCAAGTCAAAGTTTCGACATGTTTATTTTTTAAATATAAAAGATTGCTGTTATATCAAATATGATACAATATATGAATTTAGTTGTTTATGATGCTTTGGAAAAACAAAGAAACACCTGAAACACAGCTCGTTAGTCGGCTCAGATATGATGTTACTGTACAATAAACCTTTGTTTTAAACTTAGATTAAATAAATCACCACAATGCATAATGGATTTTTACAAGATGGACAAGATTATACAGAACTTCAAATGAATGACATTTTTCAAAATACTTCTGAGAAAAAAAAGGATTACATTGATATTAAAGGTTATTTGTCAGCAAAACTCAAGCACAGAAGTTAAACCTCATAATTAGAAGACGTCTTCATTCGTTTGTGATTCTGTAACAGTCGTTAAGGATAAATTATTTGACACCTTAAAATTTGCACTTTGTTCTGCCTGACACAGATTTACACTTCATTCAACCCGTCTCACACAGTGTGACACAACAAACTCTTAAACATCATCACTGTTAAAGTCAGAAGGCACTTGGAGTCTGAAAGCTCTGCTGTGAATCGTGCTCACTCAGAAATATTTGATGAAAGGGATTTTTTTTGAAAATGTAGCTAAAGAGACGCTCCTCTGACCCGACAGGATTACTCACAAGTTATTCCAGAAGATTATCCGACCCTGCTGAACGCGGCCCGGGGTTTAGTGTTGGCTAACCCACCACACTAACAGGATGGTCGTGATCTTTTAAGATCCCAAAGTCATTAAATTTTAAAGAACTGAAGTGTTTATGTGGATATTTTTGGTTTTAAACTACGCACCTGATAGGATGTACTGTTACAAGCAGACTGCTGTTTGCTGATCAACAGCAGACGTGTTTCTAAGTCCCAGGTGTCAGACCGGTAAATGTGTGTGGAGCTGTGAGATGAGACGCTGCTGTAAAACCAGGAGAGCCACAGACGCCTAACTCAGACACCTCTGTGTGAAGTTAATTCAAATAAATAAAAATGAGGTGCAGTGCAAACCGCTGGGGAACAGCCAGAACATCACAGGTCTGTCATTAACTGTTAAAGTCTGTGCGGGAACGGCTTCTGCTTGAAAAACAAACACTGACCGACTGAGTACAAAGTGTAGCTGCATTAGTCAGATAAACAGAGTAGTTAGCCTGGTCACCTCACAGAGAGAAGGTTTTGGGTTCAAACCATCATAAACAGTCTCATCTCTTCTTGTGTCAAAGGCTGGCTCCTCTAAATTGGATGGCACAGCAAAGAAGAGCTGAGTGTAACAAAAGGCCTTCATGGGGGTAAAAACAGCAAAATTATAAATGTTATTAACTGTTTATATTGGTACTGGGACATACACAAGGTCTAATTTCATAACTGCCGAGCAGCTTTAATCTCTGATATACTGTCCACTAGGGCTGCCACACACGATTATTTTGATAGTCAACTAGTCACCGATTATTTTTTGCGATTAGTCGACTAATCAGATCATCATCCATTGGACATAAAACGCACCAGCAGCATCTGCTCTTCTATAACTATCATTAGCTTACAGCTTTAAGTGTTTAAGGTGCTAACTAAAAATAAAGACAAGATGATAGTTTGTTAAATTTTAATGAAATTTGCAGATTGTTTCGGTGAAGTTTAATAAACTCCTTGCTATCTAAAATATAACAGGACACCGGAGTAAATTCTCGAGCATCTCACACTTCTGATAATCAGCTGTCTGCTTGACGTTTATTCAGCTGTGTAAAAACTATAACTTTAATCTCAGCCAAACCGATTTACTCAGGAACAAATAAAATACTGAAAAAAGCCAAACAATAACATTTTTAAGTTATCTAAGTGACTTATATATTATATTTAACCTGAGTAGCGAAAGACGGCGGTGGGTTTGAAAACGATTTGCCGGGAGTCCGGTGTTCTCACGGGCTCTAGTTAGCCTAGCCCCCGGCTAGCTATCGAGCTAGTGGGTAACAGACGTCTCCGAAAACGTCGGAGCGCTTTTGAAAGTATGTGGTGTCTTGATAAACTGAGCAGATATTTGAGGTTTACACAGCTACATTCTCCCTGAAAATATGTTAAAAGTTTATTTTGTGACCCAGAAAGAATAATAAGAGTAATATTAAAACTAACTAGCTGCCGCCATTGTTGGAAACTAAGCTGGGCCGCGCTATGAATTCTGGGACACAGCTTCTTCTTCTTCGGGGTTTAACGGCAGCTGGCATCCTTGTACATGCAGTGCCGCCATCTTCTGTTTCAGTCCGTTATTACACTCTTAAATCCTGCTACTTATTCCTGCATCTTTTGTGATCTTACAAAGCTTCAAACGACGCGTCGACTAGTCGACTAATCGTGGCAGCCCTACTGTCCACTATAAAACACTGAACAGTGTGCTGAGGAGGGGCTGATATTAACCATTCAGTCGGCATGATGCCAACAGGATACAATCAATAAGCCACAACGGACTGACTTCAACACCGCAAATGTGACATAAAGTCACATCACATGCGGCATAACGTGCCGCCTTCAGGAGCAGCAAACGCAGAAGAAGGAGGATAATGAAGAAAGTGCAGATTGTGCACCTAGAGAGCAGCTGTTGGACCTTCACTGAGGGCCATCTGAAGCTCCGCCCACACACGATAGCATTGATTATTTAAGGCTAACAGGTGTTTTTACCTGGAGACACAAAACATTGTACCACAGAGTTTGAAAGTAGAAGTCTGAGAGGAGTTTGTCTCACAGCTGCACTTCATTAACACAAATGAGCCAGATGTTGACTGATTCAGAACAGCAGCATGAAAACATGACATCACAGCTAACCACAACATAACAAGCATGTTTAGGACTGATTCTGCATCCCTGTGCCGAACACATGATAGCAGAGCATAAGAACAACTTATTCCAAGTGTTTTGTCTTTGTGTTTTCTCTTCTATGAGGATATTGAAATACTTTATATTTTACATCTTTCTGGCTTAATCAGATTAATTATCTGGTGTTAAAATGTTAAAAACATGCTCCGGCATTTTAAAGTTGTTAATTCAACTTCCTGAAAGTCAAAAATATAGAAACTGAGCTAGTCTTTGACTTTCTGCAGTAAAATAGATGGAACTGATACCATGACGTAAATAAAGTATTTATAAGGTATTTAAATAAAGGTTATGCTGACTTGTTGCACCATCTTGTGGTACAAAGTGGTATTGCATGAAAGCACAGCCCAGCCTTATTGCGCTCTAGTTGATATCTCTTCAGCACAACACACAGATGTTGTGAACATAAAGTCACAGCAGTTTTTGTGACTTTAAATTACCACAAGCATATTCATAATATTTTTCCCGACAGGTGTTTCAGGGCCCTGACATCTCACCTGTATGGGTTCCCGTAGCGACCAGATTGTTATCACTCCCCCTTGGTGCCTTTCCCACATTTTTTGCAAGCGTGCGACGTCTCCGCTGCGTGCGTTCCCATGTGGTTCTTTAGCGTTGCGGCGTATTTAAATCGTTCCCCACAGGTGTTGCAGTGGTAAGGCTTCTCACCTGTGTGCGTTCTCATGTGAACAGTTAAATTGCTACTTCGACTGAAACTTTTGCCACACGTTTCGCAGGAGTACCACTTTTCACCCGTGTGCGTTCTCATGTGAACTGTCAGATTCCCGCTCTGAGTGAAACTTTTCCCGCAGATTTTACAGGAATACGGTTTCTCACCTGTGTGGATTGCAGCGTGTTTTTTAAACGCGGATAAGTTGGTGAATCTTTTCCCACAGGTGTTGCAAGCGTACGGCTTCTCACCTGTGTGGGTTCTCATGTGAACCAACAGAGTCGCACTGTGCCTGAAACATTTCCCGCACGTTTCGCAGGAATACGGCTTCTCGCCTGTGTGGATCGATGTATGCCTTTTAAGTGCCGATAGGTCAGTGAATCTTTTCCCACAGGTGATGCACAGGTGTGACTTCTCACCTGTATGATTTCTTTCGTGATATTTCATGAAATAAATCTGATAGAATCTTTTTCCACAAGTGCTGCAGGCGTACGGCTTCTCGCCTGTGTGGATTCTGTAATGTTTCTTCATCTGGAAATTATACTTGAAGGTTTTTCCACAAACGTCACATTTTACAGACTTTTTCCCCACGTCAGGTTTACGCTGACTCTGTGATGTGACAGCTTTCGCGGTGCTTCTGGTACGCTGATGTAGCTCCGCTGGCTGTGGCTCCGCATTTGTCGTAGATCCAGAGTCCACATACTTGTGCTGAGGTTCACTGAGGTCACTTTCATCATAAGTAAGAGTCACCATAATTGTCTCGCTCTCCTCCTTCAGGATAAGCTGCTCTCCCTCCTGACCGGTGTAGAGCTCCTCCTGTTCCTCTTTAATCTGTACCGGTTCTGGTTTCTCCTGGTCCACAGCAGAGGCCTCTTTCTGCTTACAGAGCTCGATGGAAACCTTCTCCTCCTCTTTGCAGTCATCTTCCTGTGGAAGGTCTGCAGAGATAAAAGGGAGAAAGAATTAGTTCATACTGTGATACGACAAGGTTTGTTCTGATGGACGATGACGTCTCGGATTGATGAGGGTCAAAGTGACTGATGATACCTCAACAATTAGCACGATTTTTATGCAATTTCCCCAGTTGCTCATTATGAAAATATCATGTTTATTCTGATATTCATAATAAATGAAATCTTGGCTTCATGTCGCTCCTCCACACGTAACCAACACCTGCAACACAAATGTTTCTGAGCATGTTTGGGCACAAGTTCACGCCCAGACCTCTGCTCAAGTTAAGTCGTGTGTGGCGTGGCAGGTGACGATCCATCATCATCAATTGAGAGATAACAGGAAGATATTTTTGACAGCTGGACCTTTTTTTATTGTTGTTTTTCCCGAACATCTTGTGACCACATTTACTCTTTAACTCTGAAAAACCTAAAATCTGAAAATCTACCTGTCTGATTGTGACCGCTCACATCGGGGCTCTTGTCTTTGATCCCACTGAGTTCTAAAGTTGCAGAAACAGAGAGAGGCATCTGCAGAGTCAACGGCCGAGCGCTCATTCCTGTTACACGTCTTTGAAGAAGAACTTCCTCTGGATGTCCCTGCCTGCAGCACATGTGCAGCTGATGCACCGTAAGGTTAATTCTCCACAGATGAGTTTGCACAGTGATGAAAAACAGGCATATAAAACCAACCGAGTGTTTTCTTCATTTATTTTATCCCAGATGTTGCCACCTCAGTGAAGGTTAAAGAGTTACCGACATAAATGAGTATCCTCACAGAGTGTGACCATCAACGATTGCTGGCTCCTTAAACTGGTACTCACACATCAGCACTTTCAGGTCCTCTGCTCCAAGCAGTGCTTTCATACTTTCAGTTAAGTCATTTGTTTGAAACACTAAACTCTTAAACTTGTGCGCAGCCACTGTTCATGCAACCCAAGAGTGTGCAGGGCTGTGAGCCTGATCATTGTTGGTTCCTAGTCCAGTTTTATCCACAGCATCAAGGTCATGGGCAGATCTTCTATGGGCAGTTCAGACCATCCAGAAAGGTCTCTGTGCCCCCTCTACATATTATTACTACTGCATATTCTACTGAAATACTTCTACAACTAGAAGTAAACTGAAGTGACAGTGTTTGGTAATGACAGAGTTAAACATCATCGTCAGAGTAAGATCAAGCTAAACCTCATTCATCTGCAAAAGTCTTTAAAGCCCGAACAAAAGGAAACGAGCAGAGATGAGACGTCTCTGGCTCTGTCCACCATCCAGGGGAAGAAACCTTTTGCACTTGTGCCGTTTCTGGCTGTATTTCTCTCTCAGTGCACTGAGACAGAGCGCAGGGTCACGACATGTCCAGTGTTACCCAGGATTACCCGAGCGCAGTGACAGCATCAGCCGCTTGCCTCTCTGCCATTAAGGGCTCGGTGCCTTTCTATTAGAACAGATACTGTTACTCAGCAGTGCTTTTATTGTTTTGGTACTTAACTTCGTCTAAAATAATAAAATGAAAGTTGTGTTATTTGTAACATAAAATAAAGGAATCATCCATAACTGCACATAAAAAAATGTTAGGGCAATATTTCTGTTTCATGTGTTTGAAAGAAAAAAGTTACACATGAGCAGTAACTGTCACTGGTTTCTGGTGTTTTCCAATAAAACCAGAGTGAATTCATACTGGAATGATACAGCACGGTCTCTGGCATTTTCCTGCGGCTGCTGGCTGGCTTTTACGTGTGCACCGAACCACAAATGTCAGATTTAAAATATATTTTCATTTTAAATTGGAGAAACTAGTCAAAGTCACCACATTCCCGCTTCAGCGGCTCCTCCGCGCTCTCCGCCCCGGGCTGGACTCACCCTGTGACGGCTAAGCTAACAGCGTCCGCCCGGCCTGAGAGCGCAGCGCTGGTCCTTCTCCTCCCGGGCCTGCTGCCCCACGTACCTGCAGAGTCTGCAGTCCAGCTCAGGGCCCCGTGCTGCTGGTGCAGCTGCTCCTCGTACTGCAGGACGGTTTTCTCAAACTCCTTGAAGATTTCCTCCGCTGCGGCGCTCAGACGCTCCTTCACGAACAGCCTCAGATGCTGAAGCGCGGACATGGTTCCTCCAGCAGCTCCACCGAGCCTCAGCGATACAAAACACCGTCAACCTCCAGCTGCCAGCTTCCGACGTCCACACAGCCGTGAAGTTTCAGTCCACTTCCGCCGGAAGCTGCTTTTCCTTTAAAAATAAAACGCGCTCTACGGAAGCTTAATGCATCCACTGGCCAAGAAATACAAATTAAATTTATAAACATTTATAACAGAGTTTTTATGAAAGTGCTTTTGTCTTCTTCTGGCTGCTTCCTCATCGGGATTACACAGCAGTAAATCCTCGCTCTTTCTCGCCCTATCCTTGGCATCCTCCTCTGAGCTCCTCCTTTCCTCCTGCCTGTCAGCTCCATCTCCGGGATCCGTTGGTCCTTCCAAACCAGCTCAGTCTTGCCTCTAACTTCATCTTCAAACTGCTCCACCTGAGCTCCTCCTCTCATATACTCATTTCTGACCACAGGTATTTAAACCCATCCACCTTCAATGCCTCTGCTCCTCGGATCTTTAAAATAACACAAGGTTTCTCAAGGATCAGGATATGAACCAATCACTCAAGAGACAAGGACACCAACATCTGCCAATATTTCAGTCCTAAATCAAAATAAAGTTGTATTCACCTTAGTGAGGGCTCATTATTGCTTACTAAAATCCCCAGATGCTCTTTGGGATTTTAAGATATGTTATTAATTTGGAAAAAAGGGACACAAGTTCTTTTTTAAAATCAAGCGAACGGATCACTTCTGTCTTGTGAAATCAGGAAACTTTCTAAAAAATAAAATAAAACAACAAAAAAAGTGCTTGAAAATGTTTCCTCTATAGTGACTTTAATAAGCACAGGCCTACAGTATGTGGTGGAGGCACTGACGCTTAAAAGTAGAAGAAAGCAGCAGTCACGCATCCTGTGGACGGTTTGTGAAGTCTCCAAAAGTTGATTCTGTTCATCTGGACGTTTTCAGTGGGAGAAACGTTTCGTCGCTCATCCAAGTGACGTCTTCAGTCTCTGACTGCAGGTTTCCCCAAATCTTATAAACAGACATTTGCACAATGACTGAAACCAGCCCACTGAAGGAACAATGGGCTGGGAGGTCAGTTCATCATGATTATGCAAATTCTCATGACCATTGATCAGTGGTTGTTGATCAATGGTCATGACTACCATTCACAGAGAGCTGGGGAATGGCTGCAATCACAGGATTGTATGATGGTGAAAGATGTTCCCTTAGGCCCCTCCTCGATTCAGAGATGGTCTTTCCTTTTCACACAAACGGCCTCCTTGACTCCCGCTGCAAACGCTACGTCCAGATGAGCAGAATCAACTTTTAGAGATTTACTTACCTGGATGATTGATCATGCATCAAGACGTTTGTGAAGTTGTGTTTGTCCTGTGGACCAAACCACTGAGAACTACATGAGGGGAGTTTATGTTTCCCCTCTATAATTAAATCAGCAGCTTTCACTGCATGTACACTGATGCACTGAGGAGGGCGCCTTCCTTATCCCTCTTTCATTTCCACCATGTACAGTTGCATTATTACAAGCACATTATAGGTTACAGATGTTCTATAAAAGCCTTCAAATGTGGAGCTTTTGGAACTAAACAACTTTAATTTATTCAGATCTAGAAATACTTCCACTCTTCGTGTTCCCTCCTGTTAGTCTCTCCTCAGCATTGGACTGGAGATATCAATGATGTCAGTGTGATTTTTCAACACTTTCCAAATTTATCCAGAGGTGTGATTGGACCGTTTCATTGGCTGAATCTGGCCATGTGTCTGACACCCCAGACAGTGAGCAGTCTTTGAGTGACTGAAAGAAATGTTAAAGGTGTTCTCATCAAAATCACCAACGTTTAATTGAAAAAGACATAAAAGAGATAACACGATCTTTAGCATCTTTGAGGCTCTTGCCAGCTCTACTCTTGCTTTTCTCTACAAACTGTTTTATGTTGACTGGACAACAGAGAAAAATGATTTCTGCACCATAAACAAACACCTTTTCTTTTAAACAGACAAACAGGAAAGTGTGTGAGTGACGACAAAATACGGAAACATGTGAAGGAAGTGATTTTATTGTCGGGGTTGGAAATTTATCACACATGCAAACAGCGATGTCGAAGCCGTGTATCATCAATATTTTATTAGCAAACCAGAGAGAAGTTAACAAAAGAAATCATTACTGCAGGAACTGAACATCTGTGTTTCTGTACAGATCCAAATATACTACAATATATACTATTATACAGGTGGATTACAATTCATGTCATTAGTACAGCAGTCACAAAGAAAAACTTCAAGTCTGTTACAGCAGTGTCGTCTGATCTGAGCAAACTCTCCTCCTGATTCGTGCTGCCGACCTGCTTCCTCTCTGACTGATGATGATGATGATGATTCGGCTATGGGCATGCTATGCTAACATTCCCTGTTTTCCTCAAAGTGCTAAAGATTCATCTGAACGGCAAAAACAGAAGGACCGTGATTCTGAAACAGACTTTTTTTTGCTAAACCAGAAAACAAAAAGGCCAAAAAAGTGAAAATACAAAGACTCCAGTTCAAATTAAACACAGTCGAGATAAAAGAGTTGAAGCAGAACCTAAGTGTAAAACATTTTATGCACAGTTTAAGGCCTGATGATTCAGTAACATGGAGAGGTGGAGAAACATCTGTGTTGGCGGAAACTGCCTTCCATGTTTGTGATGGAGCAGCGATCGGTGCCACTCGCAGGTGTCCTGTTTTACATTTCACACGGATTTAACAAACGCGATACAGCGTCAGCGAGATTTAGAGTTCAGAGTCATTTCCTTTGTTAATGCTAAACTAACCCGCTGCTCCAGAGCACAATGAAAAACATCTGCACATTTCTACAAAAGCGTCGAATCAGAGGACTGTGAGCAGAAATGACCCAGTTTGTTCCTGTAAAAATCAGATGGATGTTTGAGACCTCTGGTTTGATGAATCATGAATAGAAACTGCTGTTTTTCTCAAGAAGTCCCTGAAAAATCAACATGCAAAATAAAAGTACACAAACACACACACCAAAACACTGTACACACCAGTGTACATCTCCTGTTAGAAAACACAGGAAACTCTAAACTGCTGCTGATGCAACAGTTTAGAGTTCACACTGAACGTGGACGTCCCGTCAAACAGTGAAGACGAACCCGCTGAAAACTGTGACATCAGAGAGGATTTCAGGCAGCAGCGCCTCTGAATAAAAGTCCTAATTTTTAAACAAATCTTCAGCCAATCACGTTTTTACAAATAATTCAGTACTACTACCCAAGAAAAGACTGAACCTCTGTAAGCTCAAAGCTGTACAAAGGTTATGAAAACAGCTCGAGTGTGTGGCCCAGAAATGATCTTGAACTTCTTGTTTTGGGGCCGAGCTGCACAAACTTTGCCACAGCTAACCTTGTTAGTTAGCTCTGTTAGCTAGCTGCATGACTAGGTTTGTTACTATAACGACGCCAGCAAAAAACAACAACAACAAAGCAAAACCCACCCCTGAACATCAAGCACTGAAGAAACATATACACGTGAAGCCTCCCTTATAGAGCCTGTCCATATGTGACAGTGGCAGCATTTGCATTAACGTGCTCCTCTGGCTTCAGTCTGCCTGCCAGATGCTGAAGAGTGAGCTCTAACATCTGGATCTGTTTCACTGTTTCATGCTGAAAGAGGGAAAAGTTTCCTCTGCAGCAGGAAGAGCAGACACTGACTGAACGTAGAAACCACAAGCCTGGAGGCCAACTTAGAGTTGTAAAACCCTTTCTGCAGTGTGTGGTGAACAGCTCTGAACGAGCTCCTCATGAACTAAAACTAAGATCTGCATGTATAGGTGACAATAGCTGCTAGTAATTCACAACTAAGACGTCCATCTTCAGTGAAACCAAACACTCTGTGTGAACAATGAAAACATTTAAAAATGTCCAAAATCATCTTCATCAGAAACCTGTGACCCTGCTTCTGTGAGCTTATTCAGCAGCTGCATAAAGAGCTTTACGTGATAATGCTTTCATTCAGTGGTTTTCAAACTGTGACGAGCGCTGGGCCTCATTAGTGGCGTCACTGCAGGTGGAGCGTGGAGGATGAAAATAGGCTCAATGAGATTATGCTTTAATAGAATAGACGTGGCCAGAAAACAAGGAACAGGTCAGCGAGGACGATACTTTTGGACATCTAGTGATGGGCTGAACGTCTCTGAGGATTTGTCTTCAAATACACATTTACTTTCAGGTAATTCTGACAAAAACAGCAGCTTCTTTATGATTCATATAGAACGAGCAGACATGTGGACAACAGTGTGAAAGACACATGAACAATGAGAAGAGTCACATGCTGCGACTCTAACCTGCCTGATGTTCCAGACGTGGAAACACACTCCACAAAAGCTGATTTGACACATCTAAAGATGCTTTTTCTTCCTGCAGCGTTACAGGAATAAAGGAGCGCCTAAAGCCTCGGGGAAATAAAAATAATAAACTCTTGTTCTCTAATCTGGTGTCGCCACACTGAGGGAAGATTTAATTAAATCTCTCAGTTCCTGTTTGTGGTTTGGTTTTTACAGACGAGAGATGCTCTGATTTACTGCACGAACATCAAAACTACCTGATGATCGACTTTGTGTCCCGTCGATCCTCAATTTGTACAAGTGAATTCTTTCTCATTCAGAGTGAAAAACTGTAATATATGATTCCCAAAAGCTGTTATGTTTTAAAAACAATAGTTTACTTGATTTCCACAATCGGTGCATCTCTACGAGACGCCTTCACTGACAGCAGGGCCACCTGGTGGTGAGTCTGGGAGGTTCAGCTGAAATGTGTAGGTGGTGTTTAGACCTGGAAGTTCAGTTAAGATGTTTGCATAGGACAGAAGCACAGAGGCCCAGCGAGGACTTCCTCCAACCAAAACTTAGATCAATCACGAGAATTTAAACTCCAGTGAAAAGTTGAACCTGGTTTTTCTTTGGCTGTGTTCTGCTTTTGAAAAGAGAAAAAATGAAGCGAGAACCAAACCTTAAATGTTAGGAAGGAGCAGAAGGTTCATCTTCAGAGCAAAGAAGAAGAAGAAAGCCTCCTGAGGCCACACCAAAGCACCACTGAGACATGAATCCCACCTGAATGAAGCTTTAGGATTCTTACTTTGATATTTGGGCCTTTTATGAAGTAACCTGATCAGCTGATGAGCACATGTTGAACTTTTGGGATGTGAAGATCAACTTGTTCACAAAGTATTTTCAGAGTATCTCCACAAGGAGGAGCCGTTCGCTTTAACCTGCACAAACCTTCGCAGCTCATTTTGGATTTTCTATAAATTCTACAAGCTAAACGCTTTTTGATTTCGCTGACATCGACTCCCGTAATACTTTAACTGTGCTCCTGTGGCTAAGACTCATGGGAAAGGTAGTTGTTGAGCATAAGATAACAGTCCAGTGCAGAGTTATTTTACAGTGTTTTCAGGTAAACCGAGGAGAAGCTTCGATCTCCAGGAAGTTCATAACTGCTGCACATTCAACACGGCGCCACCTGCAGGCAATAAATACAATTTCTCTTCGTTGCACTGCACTCAAGTTCATATTCATGCTCACATCTCAAGGCATTTCATCTTTAGCTTCTAAAGCACCAGATATTTGCTTCATGTTTATGTCCCTCTAAACCTCACACAAAAGTCTTTTCAGGTACTGATTTTAAGAGTTTTAATAACAAACACAAAATAGTCCAGAGCAGAGTGGATCGTAACATTTATGTTCAAACACGTCGTGTCGAGGTCGTCTTGGGAATTTTATAGTAAAAAAAATCATAAGTGACTCTTGTTGACTAAATGTGCATCTCTAACACATCTTTGGCATTTTATTGCTACATTTACACAGATTCTCATGAATCTGCAGTGTTTGGAGATCAGATGAAACTTAAATTTAGGTGTTAAAAATTTAAAATATTTAACCTGGGATACATAAGGTGAATAAAAATACAGCTGGAACAAATATGTGAGAGATAAATTAGTTCTTGTTTTTAACACGTAACACTTTTTGTCAAACCCACATTTACACACTGGCAGTGAAGTGGGGTACACAGGAACCCAAACTAAGATCTTTTAAGAAGCCCGACCAACCAGAAACATCCATTAATGAAGCTAATGGCCACTCGAGCTTCGCCTTTGCAGACCCGCAAGTAAAAATATTAAAAATTTGATGAACTGTGAACAATATTAATCGTATTTAACTTATTCATTTGGACACTGATAAGGCTTAAAGTTTGCATTAATGGGGGCGTGGCCCTGACAGGTGGGTGGTGACACAGGCAGGTGTAGCTGTTAGGCTTCAGCTAATCAGAGTCACTGAACTGGACCTCTCGACTGTGTTTGTGCTGTTGGAGCATTCTGGAGAATTTTTCAATGACGTTTAAAATTGTGACGAGCGACCCATCAGCTAAGAGACCGTTCCAGTATTTTATTCGTCTGTTGATTAGCATTAATCACCAGACATCTGTGCCTGTGTGCAGCTTATGGATGCAGCTTTCTGCTCAAACCAGCTACTGTTAGGTGGTAACTGAGCAATAAAACTTCTCATTTAAATATGGTTACAGTCATCTGATGCTCAAAAAGCCATAAAAAGAGCACAAATACAACAAGGCCGTCTTTTCCATACAATCAACCTAAAAAGCAAATCAAACGTCAAGTAAACAACAAACAAAACAGAAGAAAAAATTAAAAGTGCAAAACACAACGGTCCAAATGGGACGCGGACCACCAAACAACTTGTACTAACAAACCAGCTCATGTGGACTTTGTAGGTCTCGCACAGCACATGTTCAATACTGCTACAGGCACAGATATCGACAGACGCCTTATTACTGATGTTGAGGCGCAGGTGGCATCACACAAAACTGCAATATGTCACACGTGGAGATGAGAGCGTGCGGTTAAATTTTAGATACAACAAATAGAAACTGCAGTTAGTTCTTTGCCTGGAGGTTGTGAGGAGCTTCATTCTGATTTTTCTAGAATATAAACCATTAAACTGGTGATGGTTAGAGGGGCAAAAAGGTAAAGTAAAAATATAAAGTCATCAAGGAGGATTCAGACAATCAAGCAAACACAGATCAGAGTTCTCCCTGCAGAGCTCAGACAAACGGATGGTGGAAAGCAGATTCTGAAGGCGTTGATGCGTACGGAGGCCGGTGCACTTTTCAGAGCGTGCACTTTGACGGAAGCATGTTTGCAGGACGCGACACTGGCCAGCAACTCTCCTTCCTGGTGGCAGATTAAGACTTCTTCTATCTACAGGAATGCGTCTCACCAGATTTTCCTCCTCGGAGATCCGTAAGTGTTCACAGCGAGAGGATTAGACGTCTGCAGGTGGGAACTGCAGGCCTAACGACAGAATCCCGTCACCTTATGGACGACTCTGCGATATACTGTGAGACAGTTGTTCACGATACATCATCAACTTAAGAGAAAAACTTATTTTGAATCAATGTGGGGATCACATCGTTGTATTTATTCATTACTGTGTTAAATTTTCATAGAGCGGTGCTGACAGGCGAGCTACAGTGGATACAGTGTAAACACACATGGCAACGGCTTCTGCAACAGATCTGTGAAACGGGTGAATCGATGACATATCGCAGACAGCGCGTCACAATATATCGCTTCATCGACGGCTGTCCCACCTGGAGTTCGCAGCGGCGAGGACAGTCGGCCCGCTCTTAGTCATGCAGTAAAGACAACGCAACACGATGAAGACCAAAGCTTGAGGATCCGACCTGAGGTGTTATGACCCACAGATGCCGGTCAGGCGGGTGCGGGGGTGGGGCGGTGCTGGGGCTCAGGCGTGATCAGGAGTGATCCATGGGTTCGGTGGCGTTACTCTGCCCGGCGTCCTGGCTGTCCATCTCCTCCGGTTCCTCCACCTTCTGCTCAGGTTTGATGGCTGCCGTTGTCGACACTGCAGCTGGCGGTTTGTGGTCGGCCGTGGACACCGACTGGTCCTCACCCGCCTGGCTTCCGGCCGTCGGCTCCTGGGCAGCCCTACCCCCGGAGGCGGTGCTCTGCTGCTCTTTCAGGTGCCGCTCCATGGAGGCCTGGATGGAGGACACCATTTCCTGCAGCTTCCTTCGCTGCTGCTCCATCAGGCTGGGGTCGAGTCCACGGCCGTCCTTCATGGTGACGAAGCCCGGAGCCATGCGGACCAGCTCCCTGGTGGTGTCCTCGGGGATGTCCGACAGGTCCGGGGGTCCTCGGGACACGCTGGCACTCAGGTCCACGCCACTGCTGTGCTGTCGTGTGATAGGGCGGTGTTCCGGTGGTGAGGAGCCTCCGGCGCTGCCCAGAGAGTGGCCTTTTCCCTGAAAGGCTGTGACGCTCTGCAGCTGCTCCTTTTTACGAACAACGCCACCGCTGCCCAGCCGCAGCACGCCATGAGAGGGACTACCCTCTCTACTGCCCCTACCGGATGCCTCAGAGCGTAACTGCACCAGGGCCTCCTTCACCAGTTCCTCTACATCAGGCCCAACAGGGAAGTGACCGGCAGCGTCCACGCAGAGCTCTAAACGCTCCTCTGCTGCATTATAAACAAAGGTTTTCCCTGTGAGGTGAGGCAGCGTGCAGTGCTTCCCGTCCATCAGGCCTGAACGAGAGAGAGAGAGAGAGAGAGGTCATTCCCAGCTTGACATGATTCACAGTCTAAAATAATCCTTATTAATCTCATCCTGGGCCTTGGTCTGAAACAAGCCTTCAGCTCTGCCAACTCTGATTGGCTGCCGCTCACAAGAAAAGGTTTAAATCAGTAGGCAAGAAACTTTTATTCTCACATTCAGACACAATTTATATATAAAAAAAAAAAAAATCTGAACAGCAATTTATGGGAGACTTCTCAAATACTACAGATGGCCAGTGTCCTCCGCCTTCCCCCAAAGAGCCAATCAAGTTGAAACAGGAAACATATTCGTGTTATTGCATTGATGCCTGTGTATAAGCTCACAAACATTTCAGCAGCTGTTGTGAAACTGTGTGCAGTGCAGTGGGAGCAGAGCATGTGAGGGCTGTCAAACTTTATTGTTTTAGATTTAACTTGTAATTTTGTTTTTCTTTAAGCTCTCTTATTATCAAACTAAGCTCATGCTTTTAGTTACTCTGAAACACCTGCAAAGATTCAAATGACCAAATTAGCGATATCCCCTCTTAGCGCCGTCACACAGATCCAAGAGTAGGAAAACAGTGTTTGGAGAACTGCAGTCGGAGCGTTTGGCTCACAGCGAGTTCGCGGCTGACTTGACCATCCACCATTGTAACAATATATCTATGACAGGTAAACAAAAGCACAATAGGTCAACTTTAATAACACAGCTGTTCTCCCTCCCTCGGGTGGGATGTACCAAATATATTGACAAAGGTTCAAGGGTTTGCTTTCATTTATGCTGCGGTTAGCTCCAGAGCATCAGACAGAAACACAGCAACAGTCTGACAATCTGATAACAGGAAATAAGAAGTCGCCATAAAGGATCCTGTGTTATTAGTTTTTGGTTTGCAATAACTTACAATAAAGAATATGACAGATAAAAACAAACTGATCCTTTAATCACACCAATCTGCTTTCAGACATGTCTGAGGAGTCACGCGCATGTGACAAGAATCGATATATTTCAATCAAACTTCATCTGACTGTAAACTCTGACATATATTCCTCTGTGCTGCAGAGGACCAGAGCTCAGCACGCATCAGTGAGCCACTCCACGTTCCCTTATTTACCAGAAATCTGGGCACTATCATCTAATCGAAATCCTCTCCACATGGTTACAACAGACCCCGTTTTCTTCTCTGGGAAGGAGTTCCAGTAAGGTGCGTGCTGGGAACCCGGAATATGGCACAAATGTGGACCACTGGGAGAGCGCATTGATCATCAGGTCTGGGAAGAAACATTTCATTTCCTGCAGCCTCGTGGATTTTATTCACTCAACTTTTCTGCTCTCAGGCGTCACCTGATCAGTCGCGTGTGTTTCTGCTACATTTCTGCACATGTTTAAAATCTGTCTAATAATTAGTTAGCAAAGAAGCCTTTAAAAAAAGTAGCTCACGTATGATAAGCTCTGGTTCACAGTGATGCAGACACACAAACGCACATGTATAAATGTACCTGCTCTGTAACACAGAGCCTGCTTACCCATGTCTTTCTTAACGATGTTGTAGAAGACGCCGCCCTGCTGGAATAAGTGTGGCAGCTTCTTTGCGTACGACCAAACATCCTCACCTGAAACAAAGACAAACATTTTAAAAGGATCCAACGAATGAGACGAGGTCCTAAACACAACACAAGGTTAAAATGTGTCTGTGTGAGCAGGACGCTACACAGGACAGCACAATGTAGGACCACAGAAGGCCTCGGTGTCAGAGGCCACAGCTTTGGCAGGAACGTGAGCGGTCAGAGCAGCACAAAAATAAACAGAGACCGAAACATCTGAATGTAAGACACAAGAGTGGAAATACAGTTGATACTCTGACCTCGCCATTGTTTGGCTTACAGTGAAGCCGCTATATGTAAAGATATATTTAAACCTGAAAGCAGTGGTGGACAAACCTACGAAATGTTTCTTGATAAAGGTGTGACATCACATTTATTTCTACATGATGAATATGAAGCTGCAAGCAGCAGCTATCGTCAGTCATTTATAGAAACCTCTGTGGTTCCAGTATGTTTGCTTTCACACTCAGTGAAGCTCACACCACATACAACATCTACAGCTGTGATGCTGATGGTAAAGCCAGGCTAGCGATTCCCCCTCGTTTTAACCTCGCACTGCTGCTCATGCTGCTGCTACTCTGTAGGAACATTCACATTTTTATATTCTACATTTCATCTACATTTACCATCTCTTGTTTTAGAGGTCCTCTAATAAATACCATTGTCCTTCAGCTGCTTCATATTTAGTCTCAACAACCTCGACAGAAAATATCAATCCACTTGTACTCTCCTGCTGTGATGAAAATGATCCATCTCATCTGAGACATAAACCCTTTTTTATTGCAATAACAGTCATCTAAGCCAATAAATAAATGTCCAGTCTGTCACTGATCATTGTCTCCATTAATTCCCAAATGTAAAACTTAAAGTGGAATGTGTCGATGTGGGTTTTTCTGCTGAGAAAACCTAAAACGGTTCATTAATGACTCAGTTTCAGGCAAAGTTATTATAGTGAACCAAGAATAAATTGGCTACAGTAAAAATAAAAACTAGACTTTGCAATAAAGCTACTGTAAACAATATTTTTTCACTTTATTTTTCAACACAACCAGCCTGAGGAACATCTGGTGCATCTGTTTAATGAGTCTGGGACTTGAATGTGTATGAAGTGTGTTAACCTTTAAAATTTTGCACCTGACAAAACCTCCAAATATATAAGAACAAAACTAAAACTACCACCAAAACTCATGAAAACTAAACTGAAACTCATCATTTCCAGACAATGAAAATTGAAAGTGAAATGAGCAAAAACAACAACTTAAGCTTAAAATGAAATAAAATCTGGTTTAAGGTTAAATTTTATTTGGTGTACAAAACCACTGTCAATAAATAAAGACGATAAAACCATATTCAGCTGTTTATTTAGCTTCAAATATCCTGTCAGTAAAACAGGGACTTCAACACTGCACTGATGCACTGAGTCCGTTTGAAAGTGCGTGACGGTGCATTTCCTTTTGTTTGTGTGTTTATATGTAATGCACGTCGCACATATTCAGCTACAGGTCTGCTCCATTCAGCTGTGTGAACTCTGAGCTCTGGGTTGGAGGCACTGTCTGGTGAGCGGATGCTTTGTTTCATCCTGGCCGGGGCCGGGCGGGGGGATTATTGAACACGAGCTCGGAGCTGACAGGAAGTGCAGCGTCAGGCCTGCGGAGCGCTCGGAGCGCAGCCGAAACCTTCCTGAATATCGACAGACGCTCTGTGTGTGTCACACGGCCCGATCTGTTTATCCTAACGCAGTTGTGACCTTTGACCTGATTGGCAGGTGAGACGGGGAGGGAGCGAGTTGCCCGAGTCAGCAGATTCTCACACTCACACACACAAAACAAGTCTCTTGTTTGCTCATGGCAGCTGATCAGAAACCTGGGAGCTCAATCAGCTGCTGAGAGCAAACGGCAGTTTTTTGATCACCTGCCTGCACCAGCCAATCAGAAACCAGCAGGCATGTGCGCTGCACACCTGGAGCTGTTCTCTTTATTCACACACAGACACACACAAACACACTTCAGCTTACTCTGCAGTCTTAAGCAAGCAGCAGCATCATTGCAAGAAGACAATAAATTAAACACGACGATGATCCATCATCATCATCATCACCACATTCAATAATATGAGTGAACACAGAAAACAAAGACATCTCCATGCTGGAGAAACTGGAACAGGAGATGTTTACTGTACAAATCGTTATCATTCTGACTGATTATTAATCAATAAAATAAAGTGCTGTATGATATTAACCTGACAGTACTCTCTATAAACACACCGTCAGCCCCAGCACAGTAGTTTTGTATCGTCAGGAGCTCAACCTGTGAACAAACACTGACTATAGAGATGCTAATTATAATAAAAATATAAACAAGAGGTCAAATTAATGAAAGGGCAGACAGCAGAGTGAGTTCAATCGCTATCTTTGAATGATTAATGATCAAAAGTTGAACTTTAAAGCAAACTGAAGCACCAGCACTGACATGTTTGAGGAAATGTTATTTTTTCCATACCAGGGTTTTCTCTGCATGTACTAAAAACACATTTGACGCCAATCGAAGCTGGCTTTCAACCAAAGGAAAATCACTGCGACAGAAGATATTAGAACATACGTCGGGTTTAGTTTTACTCAAGGTTGAAGACATCTTTGCTAATAAAATGGCCAAAAAGACTTAAAGTCAGTCGACACATTGTTTGCCTCAACTACAGTCATGGATAACTGCATGTTCACCCCCAGAAGCCAGGACACATTTTATCATATTTTATCCTGCTTTTATTAAGTCTAATTGAACCTTTGTGCTTCTTTGTATATTTACCTGTAAATAACTCACTGCTAAGTCACAGATTAACTCTGTACAGTAACAAGCAACAGCCAAGAGCCGGACTGAATGACTGATTCAAGTTATTATAACTGAAATACACGTTTCCTTATGCAAGCATAGGAAAAAGAGGACTGTTTTCCTTTAGCTTTATTGTAGATAGGAATGTTTCTAAAATCAAACTAAGAAGTTAATTATTAAAATAAGAAAGTAGCAGCAGCCACTTGGCTCTGTTAAACCTGACGAGCGGGTTTTAGCTCCTGAAGTGCAGAACAACACAGGAGAAAAATAGTTTCCTCCTGGCAGCCTTCAATCAGACCAACAAGCTTTTATATCTTAGATCAAATGTGACAAAATCAAAGCCTGAGGATCAAATCTGGCCCTTTACAAAATTGAATCCAGCATGGATTTCATTTAATAAGGCAGACGATTTCAAGACAGGCCCACTATCTGCTGAAAACGGAGACGATCACCGATTTCAAAGAACGCAATCAGTGTCTCGGCTGTGATATTCGAATCCACACGTCAGCAAAGAATTGAGGATTCACAGCATCTTTAAAGTGAAAAGAAGCTGCAGCTCCAGCACAATAACTTTCCTCTAGTGACATCTCAAAGTGACACAGCTTGTTTTTATGTGCAGCCAGTTTCGCTTCAGAAGGCCGTACGGTACAGGTAAGCTGTGCGACCAAAGATCTTTTGCTCTGCTTTATATCAGGATGGATCTTATTCTCTGAAATATCCTAAACTTACACTTCCTGTCACATTCAGTCTTGTGGCACAGGTTGCTGTGATAATACATCACTTTGCTTCACTCACTAACTTACTTGGTACCCTACATGTAACCTTACCCATCAACGTTGCTAGGAGACAGAGGGAGGACATCTCAAGGTCGATGCTGTCCTGGAGTTCCCGGCTGCTCATTCTTCCGGGCGTCACGGCGTCCTCGCTCTTCACTGAATGCAGGGCGGAGTGCGAGCTGGAGGCTCGGGGAATGGAGGCCGCAGGGCTCTTGTCCTCTGGGCCTTTTAGGATCTCCACAGTCACCCTGTCACCATGCTGCAGCGCCACTGGCTCGTTTTCCTCACCATCTTTTGGTGGGACCAACTCCTTAGGTGGGAAACCGTAGCGGATGCATTGCTGCGCCGGCGGCACGCTGAACTGGTTGCTGATGCTCCTCTGCAGCTCAGAGAAGGTCGTGTGGGCCTGCAGAGTCAGCATGGCCTGTCTGCCGTCGCTCGTAGTCACGCGAATCTTTTTCTCCTTACTGGACGAAGACGGGGAGGAGGACTTGGTGGGTGTGGCTGGAGCTGAAGAGGAGGAGGTTTCTGGAGAGCCTCCGGGTGAAGAAGTCCGGCCCTGGCCTTTCTGCTCCTGCTTCAGTTTGTCAGTCCGACGCTTCTGGGTGACGAAGGCCTGCTCGCTGATGCTCTGCTGGATGCTGCGCTCTGCTCGGCTCATCGTTAGCTCCTCCTTGTGCAACGTCTTCGCTTTCTGTCCCGTCAGGATGATCTTTGTGGGCGGCTGGGGGTCCGCCGGCTGCTGAGACTCGGAGGCATCAGTGAGGCGCTGGACATGAGCCCCGTCGATGGACACGGGGTTGTATTCGTCCGGGTTCTTCTTGGCCGTGTGATGGAGGATAGTGTTGACCACTTTCTGCACCAGGATCTCGCTGCCAAACTCGCCCGGGAAGTGCTTTGTGACGAGCTTCATGGCCACGTCGTACACGTTGCTGTTCAATGAAGGGTCAGTCTCATACTGGAACCAGTACACTGTCTCTCGCACCACCCGACCCCCCCACTCCAACGTGATGGGGAAGGCTTCGGGGAGGTTGTCATACTCCTTCCCCTCCCAGTAGTGTTTGAAGCCACACCCACACTTCCCTCCCTGGGAGCGGGTGTTGGTTCTGTCCCCATCCAGATAAACCACCGAGCCGTTTCCACGGATATGGCGGACTGACGTGCCGTGACACCAGTTGCAGGTGTTGAGGGAGCTCAGTTTGTAGTCTGGGAGGAGAACATCCCTTTGGGGGTCGTAAGAGCAGACCACGTTGTTGAGGGGGAAACTGTAGTTCTTGTCCGGCCGCAGCTGGCCGTGTGTGGATTTGGCTAAGTTGTAGAGCTTACCGCCGGGAATCAGCCACTCCGGTGGGATGTGGAGCTCAGAAAGGGCGCCACAGATCAGGCAGCGATGCAGCCGATTTTCCATCACTGACTTCTTTGCCGCCTCTGTGACCTCCTCTGGATGGATGCCAATCACGCCAGTCCTCCTGTAGACGTACTGGTGCACGTCAGCCACCAGCGACGGGTGGATGCTGTGCTTCTCCATAAATACCTCCTCCATGGCGTTAACTAGCCTCATCAGATATTTATCCTGCAGGCTGCGATCTCCGCCAATCACGCAGCTCCCATCCGCTTCTAACTTGATGTACTTCTTGATGAGGTCCTGAGGGACGCCCCAGGCCTTTGGCAGCAGACGGGGTGGCAGCTTTGGCAGCACCGTGTTCTTGATTCCCACCAGAGGGATGTAGTGGTTCCTGCTGGAGCTGCTCCAAGCGATACAGATGGGTTTGTTCAGCTTCCCATCTTTCCCCTTGCACTGCTCCTCCGGCACCAGTCCAGGCAGGAAGGTGGCAGAATAGTCCCCGGAGCTCCTCATCCCACTCAGGGAGTCCAGGAGAATTATGGGTCGGTGGAGGACGTTGGCTAAGCCAAATATGTGGATGTTGCGTAGTCCAAGGGGTACGCCTTCTGGTGGGATGAAAAGAGGGTCGCACTCGTTGATGATGTCCTCCCACTCTGCAGCATCTATAAAGTCCTGAAAAAGTGCCTTGTAGCGTTCCAGATTCTGCTTGAAGTTCTGTTTGAGGTTTTCACGGAGGGCATGCCAGAACAGTTCTCTCCCCACCAGGGCTCTGGACACAGCGTGGACCAGGCAGTGCCCGTCTCCGTCCACATGCACCGGGATGAGACACTCTCTGTTGCCGTTGGCTTTCTTCACCTCCTCCAGAGTGTCGTGGAGGTATATGAGGCTCCCTGACCTATCTTTGCCATAACCTATGGTGGAAACATGGTCCGGCTCAATGAGAAAAGCTCTGTCTCCCAGGATGGAACAGTCAAACATCTCCCCTTGGTTCATCTCCCTCAGAAGCTTGGCTTTTCCGGTTTGTTTGTCCATGCCATACCTGGTGAGCACGGGCGACAACAGCTTGCAGTGGTAGTTAGAAAGCCCCATCACTTTCACCAGCTCGGTCCCCTTCTTCGGGGCCCCGGTGACGCCGAGCAGGGCGTTTCTGAGCAGATTGTGAAGCACGACATCGGGGTCGGTGACTTCCTCAACGTTCTGCAGGTTCTTCTGCTCGTGGCGCTGACCACACTCGGTACACTCGATGCTAACGGAGCCGTAAGCAGGAAAGAAAAGCCTCGCCTGACATTTCGGGTCTGGGCAGGTACCAGACAAAATACGCTTGTCTTTTTTCTTTGAGCTCTGCAGCAGCGACATTTTGGCTGAAAAAAGGCTGACGCTGTGTGTCAGCTTCACAAAACCATGATATTCACACTCCGGCGAGGCTGTCAGGCGAGCTTTGATTCCGCTAACGACAGTTATTTTACAAAATAACACAAGAACAACACGGAAGCGGCTGTTTTTTCCTTTAGCTGTTCGCCGTTGCTAGACGTACATACGTAATGACGTCAGTTACTGGGATTTGTAGTTTTTTTTCTCTTTATCTATGTTTAAACAACTACGCACCAGCATCAAAATGACTGCATTTTTATCTTTTCCCTGTTCGAACATTAGCTGGAAACGCGAGAAACTCAAACAGTAAAACGCGTATGTCAGGTTAAGTCGTGTACATTTACAACCTTAAACCCAGGTTAACTGCATTTACCAGAATGCAACGCGTCACAGTGACGTGTGTTGTGTAAGGAAGTCAATTCGGCAGAATCATGTCAATTTGGACTGACTGGGTTTGCTTTTCTTCTTCTAACGTATAGTTTTGGTCCCCACAAAATCCAGTGAAATACAGTTTTCACTTACGTTGTTTATAGACTTTTATTGTGCCCTGTGGTTTGCACGATCTGGGGTACAAAACCAACAGAGTTTGGATTAAAGACACTGACAACACGAGTTTACCGGTTAGCTTAGCCGTTAGCCATCTGGGAAAATTAGCAGGGTGCCGAGCAGGGCTCGCATTGAATATTTATCATTCCATTTAAATGTCGTTGCTGTAACCAGCGGTAACTGGATCTGGGACGTTTAGAGAAACCAACCGTCGCCGAACTCCATTTAGAAATATGTGGATTTAAGTTTCCTTGTGCGCCGGTCAATACACTGAATTCACAGAGCTATATTAAAAGCTTTGTACACATTTTAAGCTAGTTGTGATCAATGCGTCTTAAATGCAATGCATCAGAATGCACTTTATTTCAGGGCGAACCAACGCAGGCTTGATGCTGCCGCCTGGTGCAACTCCCTGGCAGGTGACTCGGGGAACAATGACATAATGGTTTTGGAGCAGTGACCAAGCAAAACAGGACCCTCTGAACACTGAAAGGACAGAAACACAGTTCATCTTCTGAATGCTAACTGTAATGTTTAATAAGACTTAAATAAGATTGTCTCAGTGTCACGTTAAGCACAAATGATTAAAATGATCGTAGATGTTTACAAAATCACCAGTAGAGATGATGCATTACAGTGTAGCCCTGCAAGGTAAGGAGCTTTGCATTGTAAGTGAGTTGTAAAGTATGTTTAACTCAAGTATATCAGAGTCTAGCTCAACCCCCTAAATAAAAAACAATGTTGAGCTTTGGAGCTCTGAGATGCCTGTTTTC
Source organism: Simochromis diagramma (assembly GCF_900408965.1). NCBI lineage: Eukaryota > Metazoa > Chordata > Actinopteri > Cichliformes > Cichlidae > Simochromis > Simochromis diagramma. Next base: position 2,481,068 of record NW_024387174.1, read on the forward strand.
TAAATAAGGTTGCATGAACTCCTGCACTCCTCTAAATGAATCTATTAAACCAACGAGTGCCTGTGAGATTGGACCCAGGGACATGGCTAGAAGGGGCTGGGAACGGCTTTGCAGGTGAACCACAGTTGGACAAATTGCTGTCACTGAAGGGAAGCAAATACTAATATAGCGTACTAATAAAGAAAAATTCTATATGTCCAATTTGAAGGCACATCTCAAGGTGGCTTATGAAAAACCAGACCTGTGATCCCGTTTAAGCCAGTGTGACATATTTTTATTAGTCTTTCCTGTGTGCGTTTTGTTGTGCTTCTCCTTACAACACAAAGCACCTTGAGGCGACTGTTGGTGTCAGTTGGTGCTATATCAATAAAACTGAATTGAATTGTGCTGTATCTATCAATGTGACCTGCCCAGGGGCGTCTAATGTAAATAGCAGTTTACTTAAATTTTTTATATTGAGGTCCAGTAGGTACCGTTCTTGTTAAATAAACAACCAGAACCAGTGCAAACACTCGTCCACCCTTTGTAAAGCAAATAAAACAGAAGCTTTGCAATTTGGTGTAGTACCTGCGATACTATTTGTAGTATTACATTGTACTATATTCGTATTACTACTCTCTCCCACAGTCTAATTTTTTCACTCCTCTTTAGCACAGAGTATGATGAAAGATCTCTTACCTGAGTGGGCGCCGTGTACACATTCAGAGCAGTGGGCCAGTCTGAATGCTTTTGTGTGACATCAGGAGAAAATATCCAGTGTGAAACTTGCCTTGAACAGGTTCATCTGTTTTCAGTTCACAGTAGATTGTGGGCCATGTAAGAGCTTGAGTAGCTTCTGCAGAAAAACGTGAGAGAAAGGTCATTTTGACTTATACTAATTTTATAAAGTGTGATTTTGGTGCTAAAGAGAAGGCGTCTCTTTGTGATCATCTGCACACCAAAGACCTCTGAAATACAATTTTCACACCATCTTCTGGCAGTAAATTATTCTTTGCTTTAAAAATGCTGCAGAAACAGTTTTATTTTTGTGAATTCGCAGAGGCACTGCCCCTGGGACTGTATCAGCATGAGCGGCCAGTTCTGTGGTGACCCCTTGTGGCAAGAGCTGAGAGTAGCTTCTTTTTTTATTGCATGGTTGGATACGGTTTTGTTTTTCTGCTTTTACTGTCAGACGTAACAGAAACCTGACACCATTTTCTGTGCTGCTGCTGTCCGGCCTGGCTTTGGATCTGGATTTAAGACTGCTAAATGCATTTTTCTGAGGAACAGAATATTGACAAGTGTCAGGGTTTATTTATTTATCTCATTCAGTAACAAACAAACAAAAACACACAGATATGTTTGAAATTCTGTGAGATCCTCTACATGCCAAATAACTTTGTCAAATGAGAAGTGTTCATGTTTATGTAAAACATTTGTACATGATAATAAATGTCATATATGAGTAAAGATAAATAAGTTCTCTATGTACAAAGACACAGAACAAGACTAAATCTTTTTTCTTTGGTTTCAACAGTTCTGACCACAGACGACTGGATCTTTTTAAAATGCTATAAATCCAGCTTTAGCAAAGAAATGTCACCTTACTAATTACTGTAAACTACTCCCCCCCAAAGAAAGACCAACACAGAGCACCATTATATGATTATATAATTCACCTTTGTTCTTCATAGGAATGCCCTTTGATTTTGAACTACTTAGTTCTTTTGAATAACCACATGATGGCGGTCTTATCCTTTTCGTTTTTAATCTCAGCACGAGCTGCAAACTCAAATCCACAAAACTTGTCATCATATGTTTGTTTCAAACGAACCACAGAGACCTTATTGAAACTTTTATTTACTGTGGTAAGAAAGAAGGGAAACAAACTGCCAGACAAATGTGGAAATCCAGCATCACCTTCAGAGACGTTACTTAAGTTTAAAGCAAAAAAGGAGACACTGAGGTTTTAAAATCTTTAGTTGTTAATATTTTCACAAGGTAAAGAGTCACGAAGACACTTTGCAAATGTAACATAATTGTGAAATTGACCAAACTATTAATTAAAACATTAAAATATGAACAAAGTTATCAGTAAGCTTTAAATGAGCCCATAACCTGCTGTGTTTATGTTTTGAATTAACAAAACTAAAAGGGGCCAATAAAAATATTGTTTTAGATGATGAAAGCTTTTTACCAAAGGAAATGAATAAACTTCAGCTCAAACATTCAGACTGCACAACAAGATTTTAAGATTTTTTTAATTAAAAATAAAGTAGTCTGATCTGTTTAAGAGTAAATCTACGTATAAACATAAGATACACTGAATTATAATGAAAAACTGGTAATACACGATTATTAAAGGCCTTATAAAAACACTGTTTTCACTGTTTACTTGAAAGCACAGAATAGAGCCTTTGTTAATTTTATTAGTACCAACAGTCAGGATTAATACAAGATGCATACACAGTATTTCCACTCACAGGTAAATATTTGTATGCAGACTGACTATTTTTTCCCAGAAGTACACACTGTGTGAGTGTTACGAGTTTAACAACAGCCCGTCTACTCACCTGTAGTCACACAGAAGCCTCTTCTGTGAAAGCCCATTTGAAATGGTGCTTATAATTAGCAAATACACTAAAGTGTGCTCAAGTGCACAATTACCTCTCTGGCTTTGCAACAAGATCACTGATCTCTTTATAACTTTTATTTTATTTTGGAAGCACAGTGTGGATCTCCAAAAGATCGGCTGCTTTGGCTTCAAAATAAAAGTAATAAATCAAATTGTACGTGGACTGTAGGGGCTGTTGAGAACTTTAAGGGTATGTTAGAAATCATGTGGCCCTCAAAATATATAACACTGTCCAGTCGTTTTTAGGATTTTCATGGGTTTACAGCTTAGCACCTTTAAACGTGTTAACAGAAGAACTTTCAGGTCAAACATTTAACAGAAAGACTGAAGTGTTTCAAAATACTTCATCCTCTAGCTGGGTTTGAAAGAACAAAAAACAGACAACTGATCAAAATATTGCAGCAAAAATAATAAAACAACATAATATAACATAAAATGGGCCTGATCTCTGATAACAACGAGACGGCCTACCTGAAGGAGATTAGGAATCTGGAGAACTGGTGCCAGAGGAACAACCTCCTTCTAAACGTCAGTAAGACAAAGGAGCTGATAGTGGACTTCAGCACTAAGCAGGAGAGGAACTACCAGACCCCTGTCATCAACGAGTGCCCAGTGGAGAGAGTGGACAGCTTCAAATACCTCGGAGTTCACATCACGCAGGACCTGTCATGGTCCTGTCACATCAACACCGTGGTGAAAAAGGCCCGACAGCGTCTCTACCACCTCAGACGCTTGAGAGACTTCCAACTGCCCTCCAAGGTGCTCAGGAACTTTTACTCCTGCACCATAGAGAGCATCCTGACGGGAAACATCTTAACCTGGTTCGGGAACAGCACCATGCAGGACAGACGAGCTCTACAGAGGGTTGTGCGGTCAGCTGAGCGCACCATTCGCTCCGAGCTCCCTGACCTGCACTCAATCTACAGCAGGCGGTGCTGGACCAAGGCCAGGAAGATCGTGAGGGACCTCAGCCATCCCAACAACAGACTGTTCTCTCTGTTGAGGTCAGGAAAGCGATTCCACTCCCTGAAGATCAACACAGAGAGACTGAGGAGGAGCTTCTTCCCGCAGGCGATACGGTCTCTCAATCACACCACCACACAGTACTGACCCACACATACAGTTCTTACACACACTGGACATTCTGGACATTGTTTTCACTTCATTACTTAAATCACGCTGCTGTTATTGTGTATATGCTGCTGTTATTGTGTATATATTTATTTATATTTCTTCATACATTCTTATATAGTTCTATATTGTGTATTTTGTTGTACAGTTATTTTCTTTTCAACTTTAATTTATATATTTTATCTTATTCTTCCCAGTTAAATTTACCCTTCATTCTAATTTGTGTTGTACAGTTATTTCATTTTTAACCTTAATTTATATTTTATTCCTTCCTAGTTAAATTTACCCTTTTTAATTTTTCATATTTATTTCCTATCTTATTCATAGCCTTTCCCTTTTTTGTTTTCTTTAGGTCACGAGCAGTTGTCCAAGCATTTCACTACATATCGTACTGTGTATGACTGTGTACGTGACAAATAAAATTTGAATTTGAATTTTAATAAATGAAATTGTACGAAAGGCTTTTTAAACATGTCTAATGTGCCCACTGCAGGGGCTGATGGGAGCTTTGAGGACCTGTTAGAAACCACGTGGCCCTCGTCTGATCTCACAGCTCGTCCTTGTTTGGCCTCAGCTGCATCAGAGCGCCACTTCTCCCCAGGTTCACCAGAGGAAACACCACTGCACAAAATGCTTTTCCTCCCAGCTGCTGCTCTGTGCTGTCTGTGTTCAGGTGAGTGTTTCCAGCCAATCAGGAGCCAACAAAGTCAACCTGTAACAAACACTGTCACACTAACCTTCATCTATCTGTCTGTGTCTCTACAGCACTGGTTACTGTGGCAGCAGAACAGCTGATTCAGGAGCAGTTATCACAGACTGGGAGAGCTGGTGAAACAGTTGCCATAAGCTGTAAAAGCACTGACCAGTGTGACAAAAAACAGATTTACTGGTACCAGAACACAGAAAAAGATCCTCTTAAAGTGATTCTGCGCATTGATCTGGCTGATGGGGCAGTTAATTCACGCTACAATCATCCCCAGAAACAAGATTTCAATGCTTTAAGAAAACCAGGTGGCTGTGAATTGGTCATCAAAGATATTAAACCCCAACTTACAGCCACTTACTACTGTGTTTGTTGGAAAGGTTCCCACAGTGAGAAATGATCCCTGCAGCCTGAACAAAAACCAACAGATGAACAGATGTCAGACAGTGTGACAGGAAGAGAGCAGTAAACCACAGCCAGCCTCTATGTGATCAATAAAAAAGAAGAAATTTTCAAAAGTTTCAAAGAAAATTGTTTTCAGGTACTCTGTTCTCCTTCTCTTACAAACAGCACAAAGTTGTCGTGAAATAGATTTTCTTTCCCTCCTAATGTGATATTTTTTTGTTAAATTTTTTTCTTCGAAAATCAAGTTAAATGAAGAGCAAAACACAAACCAACATACTATATATACAAAGACAATAAGATAGTTTGGTCTCAGTATCTGTATCACTAGCTTGTAAATAAATCTAAAGATGGACTAGAAAGGACGCTGAGTTGTTGCTACATTTTAAACTAAACTAAAGAGTTTATATGTTCATGTGAGAACGTGCTGTTTGGTTGAAAATGTAATATAAACTTTTTTTTTTATTGATGGAGGACGTTAAAGTGATCTTATCTAAAAGTTTATAATACTAAAAATATTCTGCAACATTGCTCCTGAATCCATGTGCTGATCTCTGCTGATGACCGTTTTATATATAGATGGAAAGACAGCAGGACGGCGCACTTGAAAACCTAAAACTAAGTACTGATGAGAACTTGCTTGAAGTGAGTTGGGAGGAGATCATATTAACAGACAAAGAAATGCAAATTAATTTTCTACATGTTACATTTACAAATATTACCTTTATTATTTCATTTTATTTTATTTAAATTGCAGAGAAAATGATGGATATTGGCCCTGCGACGGACTGGTGACCTGTCCAGGGTGTACCCCGCCTCTTGCCCTATGACAGCTGGGATAGGCTCCAGCGCCCCCCGCGACCCTGAAAAGGATAAGCGGACGCAAATGGATGGATAATGGATATCACAGTGTTGGCTGCAAAATGACCATTAGTTGACTCAACCACTCAAATAGCTGATGTAGCTGTGGCAAAGCTTTAGTTTCCATTTTATAGCAGATTTACAGCTGAGCACTGTACAAGTCTTAGTTGACGATGTTGTTTTCTAGACACATGCAATGACATACAAAACATAGAGGATATGGATGTTAAAAGCCATAAATCAATAAAAACAGAAAGAACAGCTCAAAAGACCAAAAAGAAAGAAACATAAAAAAATTAAAAGCAACTCTCGTACTGTATAAAAAGTGCCAGTATTAGGGCAGACTGCATGTAGTTCAACTGCAGAAGCAGGCAAAGGCACAAAGGCGCAGTAGGTTTCTTTAAATGTGTCAAATGTGTCCACTGCAGGGGCTGATGGGAGCTTTGAGGACCTGTTAGAAACCACGTGGCCCTCGTCTGATCTCACAGCTCGTCCTTGTTTGGCCTCAGCTGCATCAGAGCGCCACTTCTCCCCAGGTTCACCAGAGGAAACACCACTGCACAAAATGCTTTTCCTCCCAGCTGCTGCTCTGTGCTGTCTGTGTTCAGGTGAGTGTTTCCAGCCAATCAGGAGCCAACAAAGTCAACCTGTAACAAACACTGTCACACTAACCTTCATCTATCTGTCTGTGTCTCTACAGCACTGGTTACCATGGCAGCAGAAATGCTGATTCAGGACCAGAAATCAAAGACCAGGAGAGCTGATGAAACAGTGTCCTTAGCGTGTACAGGCATTGACCAGTGTGACACCAATTTTGTGTACTGGTACATGAGAAAAGATGAGGGAACATTAATAGCGATTCTACGTTTTGATCGTAGTGGTGAAAAAAAGCCCACAGCGTTCAGTCATCCTCTAAAAGACACATTTTCAGCTATGAGGAAAGAAAATAGTGGTGAGCTGGTGATCAGCAGATGTACGTTTGATCATTCAGCCACTTACTACTGTGCCTGTTATAAAGGAGGTGCCCACAGTGAGAAATGATCCGTGCAGCCTGAACAAAAACCAACAGACGAGCAGATGTCAAACAGTAAACCACAGCCCAGGCTTCACCTCCATCACAGACGGAGTAATAAAGATGAAGAAATAAGAAAGTCGAGGTTTACTCACAGAGCAAGTCAGACTAATATTATCACATAACTTATAATATTAATCATTTGTAATAATAATGGATTGCATTTATATAGCGCTTTTCTAGACACTCGAAGCGCTTTACAATGCCACTATTCAGTCACTCTCACATCCACACACTGGTGGAGGCTACAGGTGTAGCCACAGCTGCCCTGGGACAGACTGACAGAAGCCAGGCTGCCATATCGCGCCCCTCTGGTCATCACCAGCAGGCGGTAGGTGAAGCGTCTTGCCCAAGGACACAATGATCAGGAGTCAGAGTCTGAACCAGCAACCTTCTGGTTACAAGACGAGCTTCCTAAACCCCTGAACCACGGTGTAAGACTGCTGCTGCATAAATGTGATATTCTACGCTGGTTACAATTTTTTATATACATATAAAAACCAGCAGGGCATGTCACTCGAAAACCTACAGCAAATTACAGGAAAAAAAGCAGTTTGAAATCCTGTTTACAGACGAGATGCTGTGATAAGGTTTCATTAATTTTATTTTTACATTTTTGCATTCACATTATTTCATTTTATTGTACTGAAAAACAGAATATTGGCTGCATACTTACATTTATTCACTTAGCTATGTGGCAAATTGAATCACATGGAAGCTCAGCTGTTACTTGGAATCTAACCAAAAACTGATCATGAACGATTGAAGATTGTTGTAAAGTTTGAATGATACGTGTAAGTTTTGTTTGGCTGGAGCAAACATCGAACGATGCCATTACAAGTTCAATAAGCTAAACGTGACTGTTACACTGAGCATTAAACACTGGGAACCGTGTGAGTACACACGCCAATAGATATATGACAATAAATAAGCTGTTTTTAGATTTGTTAACTGGACATGTCGTATGTTATACTTTTAAAAGTATCTCCTGCGTTGGCAGGTGAAGGTTTGGAACAAAACGGGTTCAGGGCTGATAATAATTTTGGTATCTTTTCGCAATTTTGCATTTTCCAGTTATCAGCCACGGACTCGGTTTCTGTACATCCACAGAAACTGCAAAATAAGGTCATTTAAGAATAGAAATGAAAATAACTGCTCAAAGGACAAAAAGGAAATACAATAATAACAACAACAAATCTATAGCTTTAAAAAAAGTGACTCTTTTACTGAGTTTAAAACCACGTTATAACAAAAAGTGTCCATATTAGTGCAGACTGTATGAAGTTCAACTGTAGAAGCAGGCAAAGACATAAAGGCTTTTTAAACGTGTCTAATGTGCCCACTGCAGGGGCTGATGGGAGCTTTGAGGACCTGTTAGAAACCACGTGGCCCTCGTCTGATCTCACAGCTCGTCCTTGTTTGGCCTCAGCTGCATCAGAGCGCCACTTCTCCCCAGGTTCACCAGAGGAAACACCACTGCACAAAATGCTTTTCCTCCCAGCTGCTGCTCTGTGCTGTCTGTGTTCAGGTGAGTGTTTCCAGCCAATCAGGAGCCAACAAAGTCAACCTGTAACAAACATTGTCACACTAACCTTCATCTATCTGTCTGTGTCTCTACAGCACTGGTTACCATGGCAGCACAGCTTATTCAGAACGATTTGACATCTACAAAGAAAGCTGGTGAAGCAGCATCCCTAAAGTGCACAGGGTTAGACCAATGTGACAATAATTACATGTACTGGTACATGAAAAAAGATCGAGGATCATTCACAGTGATTGTGCGTTTTGACCGCATTGAAAAAAAAACTTCAAAGTTCACTCATCATCTAAAAGAGTCATTTTCAGTTATGAGTGACAAGGATGATATTGTACTGTTGATCAACAAATGCAGTGTGGAACATTCAGCCACCTACTACTGTGTCTGTCACAAAGAAGTTCCCCACAGTGAGAAACGATCCCTGCAGCCTGAACAAAAACCAACAGATGAGTCTGTGACAGGAAGAGAGCAGCAAACCACAGGAACATCCTAATCCATTCATACGTGCTGCAAATTTTATCTCTGTTATACGTTTATTTCGTCATTGTCTTCTACATTATTGCAAAATACAGTCTGTAACAAACGCTTGTTTTTCTAATCAAAGATATTTAAGGTATTATCTTTTGCAATCATACCCTGATGAGCCTGATATCAGTGTAAAAATTACAAATAATATGTAAGCCAGACATTGTTGCCTGTCATCTCAAAAAAGCCTGATTGGATTTTTACTACTTGTTTGAGATCTCTTACACTGTATGTGAAACTATACTTATTTATATATTAATTTATGCAACACTAAAAATCTTCTCCTAATCATGTCAAGTTTCTCTGAGCTCTTTTGAAATATGAGTCTTGCACAAAGCTTTTAACCTTTGAAAAGTTCAAAGAAGGAAAAGAGAAGATTCTCAATGTTTTATGGAGGATTTAAAATGCAGATTTATTTAAAATCTAATATTACTAATCTACGCACTGCAGGGGCTGATGGGAGCTTTGAGGACCTGTTAGAAACCACGTGGCCCTCGTCTGATCTCACAGCTCGTCCTTGTTTGGCCTCAGCTGCATCAGAGCGCCACTTCTCCCCAGGTTCACCAGAGGAAACACCACTGCACAAAATGCTTTTCCTCCCAGCTGCTGCTCTGTGCTGTCTGTGTTCAGGTGAGTGTTTCCAGCCAATCAGGAGCCAACAAAGTCAACCTGTAACAAACACTGTCACACTAACCTTCATCTATCTGTCTGTGTCTCTACAGCACTGGTTACCATGGCAGCAGAACAGCTGATTCAGGAGCAGTTATCGCAGACCAGGAGAGCTGGTGAATCAGTCTCCATCAGCTGTGCAGGAACTGAGTTGTGTAGCAAAAATACTGTGTACTGGTACCAGAAGAAAGAGAGAGAAAAGCTCACAGTGATTCTGACTGTTAACAGGAATAATGGTTATGTTTATTCAGATTTCAACCATCCACAGAAAAATGATTTCTCAGCTGTAAGGAAACAGAATGGCTGTGAGTTGGTAGTTGCAAGAATTAGCTCTGCTCATTCAGCCACCTATTATTGCTCCTGTTTGAAGTCGGGTACCCACAGTGAATAATCATCTCTGCAGCCTGAACAAAAACCAACAGACTAGCAGAAATCAGACACCTGAGCACTTTCCTCATTTCTTTTTCCTTTAAGGTTTTAGAAAATGATCTTTCATCTTTTCACTGTAAACAAATACAAGTTTGTGCCAGCTTAATCCTTATTTTCCTTAATTATCCTTATTTTTTATTTAAACACATCTTTTTTATTATGTCATTAATAAATATTGTATACATGTATATTTGCTGTATATACATTTGTCTTTTTATTACCGTGGTCTTTCCCTTACCGCATGAAGTGCCTTGAGGTGAATGTTGTAGTGCTTCAGAAGTGTACAGATATAATTTAACTGAATAATATAAATATTTTTGCATTTTTGTTGATATTGCAAAATAAAACTAAACTTTATATAAGCACCCTTTTCCAACAAAAAACATTTATTAGTAATCCTATCTTATTATTAAAAATTTTGTTTAAATGTATTTAAGTGTAAATGCAAAAAGTCAGAGCACTGTTGAGCCAACCATTCCTTTAACATTAAGTAGTAATCTAAGGAGCTTGGAAAGAAAAGCGTCTGGACTTCTTTAAGTTGCTTGAAGATGTTTCATCCTCTCATCTGAGAAGCTTCTTCAGTTCTAAGGTCAAATGGTGGAGAGTCCCAGATTTAAGCCCTGTGGGAGTGTCGTCCCAAGAGGGTCATGGACCCCCTAATGATCCTCTACCTAATCACATGAGTCAAAGTGTGAAAACAGGTGTGGGTCACAATCAGCCAGGGTTTCGGGTGAGCTCATTGTGAAACCTGGCCCCACCCTATCATGTGATTTCCTGAGGTCAGATGGCCCAGGATGTGAGTGGGCGTTAAGGCGTCTGGGGAGGGAACTCAAAACTGGATTATAGATGGCAGACAGTTGGTGTTGTAAACCCCGCCTCTGTTCAAAGATGGTCGCTCACAGTGGACATAGATGCTTCTTTCACTCCTCTTTCAAACCATCTGTCCTCTCTGTCCAAAATGTGAACATTGGCATCCTCGAAAGAGTGACCTTTGACCTTTAGATGCAGATGGACTGCTGAGTCTTGTCCTGTGGAGGTGGCTCTTCTATGTTGTGCCATGCATTTATGAAGTGGCTGTTTGGTCTCTCCAATGTAGAGGTCTGGGCATTCCTCGCTGCACTGTACAGCAAACACCACATTGTTAAGTTTGTGTTTTGGAGTTTTGTCTTTCGAGTGAACCAGTTTCTGTCTGAGTGTGTTGCTGGGTCTGAAGTACACTGGGATGTCATGCTTGGAGAAAACTCTTCTGAGTTTTTCTGATACACCGGCTACATAGGGGATGACAACGTTGTTGCGTCTGTCCTTCTTATCCTCTCTTGCTGGTGTCTGATCTTCTTTTCTCCTCCTCCAGTCTATCAATGTGTCTTTTAGATCCCGTTGCTAAAAGGCTGCTCAAGGTCCCACCATTACTTACTGCTTCAATCTTAAATATCGCCAGTCTATCTCTAATAATCTACCACAGGCCTTCAAGCTGGCTGTAGTTAAACCTTTACTCAAAAAGCCATCTCTAGACCCAGCAGTCTTAGCTAATTATAGGCCAATCTCCAACCTTCCTTTCATATCAAACATCCTTGAAAGAGTAGTTGTCAAACAGCTAACAGATCATCTGCAGAGGAATGGTTTATCTGAAGAGTTTCAGTCAGGTTTCAGAGCTCATCACAGCACAGAAACAGCTTTAGTGAAGGTTACAAATGATCTTCTTATGGCCTCTGACAGTGGACTCATCTCTGTGCTTGTCCTGCTAGACCTCAGTGCAGCGTTCGATACAGTTAAACATCATAATCTATTTGTCACGGCCGGCGGGGCGAGCCATGTATTGAAGGACCCAAGATGCAGGGACTACTGATGTGAGTGGGCTTTTATTGAGGAGGACGATGTACAACAAAAGGCAAAGGATGGCAAGAACAGAGCTGACAAAAACCTAACTGGACAAACTAAGAATAAAACAAACCTGAAACCTAGAGACACAAACGAAGATGCAGGGAAACGTAGACAGATGCAGGGGAACCACACAGGATGACAGAGGGCGATAACACAGACAAACCAGCAACAGGCAGGAGAACACACAGGGCTTAAATACTCACAGCAGTAATCAAGGGATGGGAGACGGAGGGGCAACACACCTGGGAGAAATCAGATCTGACGAGACACGGGAAACGTAAATTAAACACACTCACATGAGACAGAGACCTTCAGAATAAAACAGGAAACTCACAGACACAGAGAACCAGGCGAGACACTGAACTTAACAGACAGATTCACGAGCAGACACCATAGACAGACAGAGGGAACTCAGAGAAGTGGTGCACCAGGCAGATGACAAACAACTTGTTCACACCTGCATTTGTCACAAGTTAGACAGTGTGTTTGTGTTGGTCACTCACAGCATGCTGATGACAAGGTGTTTAAAATCAGAACTGCAGACAGGCCATTTCATCTTCTCCACTCCACAGCCTACTGGTGTTGGCCAGAGGGGCCGATGGCGCAATATGGCAGCCTCGCTTCTGTCAGTCTGCCCCAGGGCAGCTGTGGCTACAACCGTAGCTGCCTCCACCAGTGTATGAATGTGAGAGTGAATGAATAGTGGCATTGTAAAGCGCTTTAAGGGTCACAAAAAGCGCTATATAAATGCAATCCATTATTATTATTATTATTATTATTATTATTAGTGCTTCCACTTAAAGCTGCTAAGCTATCGGTGCAATCAGAATAGTGTTCCCCTCATCATCTCCACACTTTAACCTTCCAATCCAACTGCCATAGGTAAAATCTGGACTCATCACTGAACTGAACATAACATTCGTCCAGATGTTCAGGTTCCAGTGAACATGCTGACACACTGAATCTTTCCTGTTCTGATGCTCAAGTTCATCAAGGACATATGTAAAACCTGCAGGATACAGGCCCTCGAGACCTGGAGTTTGACACCTGTGCCCCTTAAAAATGAAGGCCTAACCCTAACCCTAAACCTACCAATAACTTATTTGCAACCCTGACAATGAAACCACATTCTGAGCCTCAAAAATGCCTTCAAATTTGTGAGGACCGGTATGTGTGTCCTCACAAGTGACTGTTTGTCCTCACAAAGATCGGTAGACAGGAACACACACACACACACACACACACACACACACACACACACACACACACACACACACACACACACACACACACTTAGTGATTCTCCTATATATGAAATCCCAGAGATCATCCATATTATTATTTTTCTGGATTTGAGGAAATTGGTGATGATAAATAATAATAACCCACTAATCTGTAATTTTTTTTAAAAGAAAACTTTTATGGTTCAGAAAAAGGTAAATAAAAACAAAATATAAAAAGTTACTTGTAGTTTATCCAAGAGAAGCACAGTTTCAAGGCAGTTAGCAGCCAAAATGATAAACTCCATGTGACTTTTCCTGGAAGTGAAATATGATACTTTACGCTCATTCACCTCAGCTGACAAACTCAACGGCAGAAAGGTTTTTGTATCAGTGTGTTTCAGTGTGGGAGGATCCGATGAGCAGTCCAACAGCTATCTCATCTTTGGCTCTGGAACAAAGCTCTATGTAACAGGTAAGGCTTAAAATGTATTTCACCTACTTGATTTTACTGTTTTTGTTTGTTTTTTTTACTTAAAAGTTTATATTCTGTGCCTTTAAATGTTTTAAATGTTTGTAAAATAGTTTTAAAAAAGCAGTGCACTTAGTCTAACTTTAAAACTACAATCTAAAAGCTGTCAGAAATGTATTTAAGCTTTTTTATGTAGTGTGCTTTCCATCTTAAAACCCTGCAGACATTTAAAGAAGTGTAAGAAATAATTTAGTAACTTGTTCTCTGGTCTCAAACAGCTCCGCTCTAATGAGACGTAAGACTCTGCTATATATTTATCTATATATTATTGAGCAGTTGAATTGTTACATCTAACTTGAAGGTTATGCACCGCAAAATACAAATGGGCTTTTAAAAATGTTTCTATTTTTTATCACTTTGCATTTAAAGGTTTTGCTGATGGAACGATGAGCCATATTTAAGCAGCTTGTTTAAAAAAATCAAACTGTGAAGAATCCTGTGATTAGAAGGTGGTGTAGTAACATCTGTAAAATGATGTGGCGCAAAAATATTCCACACATACATATAATTACATTTTGGTTCATGGTGTTAATATATTTCTTCAATTTTATATGTTTAACATGACCAAATAAAACAACTGTATGAAGGATGCGACAATTAGGAAGAGCCTGCTGCCGGTGCCGTACCTCAGCCTTCATTAGAGAAGGTTTAAATGATTTATTACTAAATATTAGACTTAACAGTTAAAGTGAGTTAAGTGCTAGAAAATATCTCTTGGTAGTTGTTGTGTATTGTTTCAATGATCTTTCATCAAAACAGCACAAATGTGAAATTTGCTATTTAGAATGAGAGGAAGTTATCTTTGAATATATTTGATAAGTGATTGTGCAACTATGACAAACATGAAGCAAATATATTCAAAGATAGCAGAGACAGCTGGTTTGCTGAACGGTTGTTTTAAAAAAGTAGATAAAGAAATAAAAAGAATTAATAGTGAGCCGGTGAGCAGGAAAACATACACGTGAGCAGAAATTACTTTGCACTTCTAAAGGTGCAGCAGAGCAAGTCAAACATTGTCTTGTGGATTTAAGAGACGTTTCCTTTATCTTTGACGACAAGACTTCATGACCTCACCTGCAGGGGATTCAGATAAAACCACAAACTAGTCTAATCTGGAAAAAACAGGCCAGTGATTTCCCAGGATACACATATAAACTAATATGTATCTTTATGTCATTGTAGACTCGTAATGCATTTATCATATACTTAGTATTGTGGATTCTTTAGCCATAATTCATAGGAATATTTCACTGTAGCTATTATACCAACATAATCTGTATATTTCCATTTATTCACAGGGAAGTTTGGATAATAATGATTATGAATGACATAATTTAAATTTTCTGTATATAGATAAACAATAAATTCTGTTATTAAGATGCACGTATAAAACTGCAGAAGATTTGTGATAAATCGTGGTACATATGTGCAGTACATAAGTGGGTGAACATACTGTGTATGTGTATATGAGTGGTTAATGATTATGGTCCATGCTGACGGTGTGAATGTGTGTCTGTGCTGCTTGTTGCTGTTAAACTTTAGATAAGCCGACAGTGAAGCCGGAGGTGACCGCTTACAAAGCAGCAAACAGTACCAGCCTCGGGGGGAGGAGCGCCCTGGTGTGTCAGGCCTCAGGAATGATTCCTCCTCTGGTCCAGTTCTCCTGGAAAAGAGAGAAGAACGGCCGGCTGGAGGATCTGCCCCCTGCTGAGGTGGAGCAGCTGGAAATCAAAGAGCCAGGACGCATCACTTCCGTCACGGTGCTCGATCAGGGTGATATCTACTCATATAAATACCTCTGTGAAGTCAACCATGAGAAAGGCAAAGTGACAGGTCAAAACAAAATAGGTAACTGACACTTCATGACTGAGTGATTCAACATTCAGAGAATATTCAGAGAGCAGAGGAGAAGGTCATTGACATGACTTTGTTAATTCTTTCCTTTTCTTTTACAGAGATTAGAGGACCTTCTCCTCCCCCACCGCCTCCCCCACGCTGGTTTAAAGAGAGGCTGCTGTGTCTGATGTACACAGTGCTGATAGCGAAGAGTCTGGCGTACTTCTGTGGACTCTCTCTGCTCGGGATCACGAGAAAGAAGGGACGTTCAACCAACAGCACACCTGCTAACTGACTGTCTTTAAACAGCTTTTATGTCTCAATCACATTAAAATTAAACTTCCGCTAAATTAAACATGATGAATTTATGCTACTGACAAACTTGAAATGTTCACTGTCAGCAATACTTTGCATTTGAGTGACATATTCCTTCAAAATGAATGTGATTTATTGTAGATAATTAGAGTTTTGTACACAGTTGTCCTCATGAGAAAACTTCCTGTCATCTATCGCACACATGAAACAGAAGCTGTTATTAATTTGTAAAAACAAAAAAACTTTGCTTGTGTTTGCAGTTCAACAGCTTGCTGTGTTTTATAGACAGCAACAAACTGCGCCAAGGAAAACACATTGGTACAAAAGCAGCTTTTAGTAATTTTATGTCGTTCACATTTTAAATATTGTTTTATTAATAATACTTTTTTGTTACTGTAAGAAAAAACATATTCTTTTTTATTCTTTTCAGCTTTCAGCTGTTACAGATTCACTTCTGTCTGTTTGAATTATTCTTTTATAGTGTCAAATTTTAATAAATCTATTTCTGCACGAGACTTTCTTCAAGAAAAAATTATTTGAAATATCGTTTTTCATTTTTTATGTCTTCTGTAGCAAAGTAAGCTTACAAAAATAATTATTGTGGAGTAATTCCCTATGAAAAATCTATGAAAAGCTTTATAGTTTGTTGTAAACACCAGTAAAATATTTCTTTAGAATCAGATTTTGATATTTTTGACTTAACCGAATATAATAACTGATTCATAGAGAAATAAAATGGCCAAAAATAAACAGGAAGCTCAAAAAAATTGAGTCTGTAATACTTGTTAATAAAGTTTTTCATATATGGTTTATTTTTGATTCCTATGCAGTTTCTCTGAGTTCGCTTTAATGTGGCAGAAACATTACAACATTTAAAACATCAGTAACAGTGAACAGAAAATTATTAACCCACATCTAACAAAAACAGTTCTTTAAGTACAAAAATATTTTATTTACTGTAAAACAAAAGCAAATTGAGAACTCACTTAATTTTTTTTAAGAAAGTTACCGAGTCTTTTCAATTAGATTAACCTTTAGACCAAGGGTGTCAAACATGAGGCCCGGGGGCCAGAATTGGACTTATTTAGACTAACCAGAAAAACATTTTTAATTTTTCCTCTAAAATTTAAATTTACAATTTTAAGTTAAGAAATAAACAGACTTTCAAGTAGTGAAAATAATATACAGAAAATAAACCGTCCAAATCTGTGATCTGGTTCAAATAACAAATAATAAATCTTCAAGCATGAATTTATAAACAGATTTTACAGACTTAATCTGAACTGTTCAAATAATTCAAGTTTATTTATGCAACGCCGTTTCACAGCAGTGGTCTCGAGACAAAAGGCTGCTGGAGGGAGAAGTCATGACCGAGCACAACACATCCTGAGTCAACAAACCATAAATATGACAGATATCTTAATTTATTTCATGATAATTTAACTTCTAGGTAATTCATATTCTCAGTATTCGACTATATTCAGATCATAGCCATCTAGTATGTACGGCGGGTTTGTTGGTTTTGTATCACTTGGTCAAAAACAACTGAAAGTGGGTCATTAATATTGTTTGTTTGAGTGTAACTGAGTGGGTGGAGGGGGCTCAGTGGAAAAAAGAGCTCTTGCATGTGAATCTGTTCTCAGTGCATCAGCACTTCCTTCCTCGTGCAGCAGATGGGCTGCGTGGGTTTCGGCGCTGCAGCCGCCACACCGTTAGCTGCGGTTTTTCACTTTAATGATATGTTGACAGTTACACGCACTGGTTAAAGAACGATTCCAGGAACTCGGTCTGATTTCAGCTGCGTCTGCAATGATCAGTGTTTTTAATCTGTGAGAGAAACAACTCACAGATGAGTTCAAAACAACTGTGATGAAATAAAAGAAGAGGTGAAAAAACCCCTCAAGAGTTCGTTGGTGACCATTTACAATGAAAAAAAGTGACACATTAAAAAAACCCTTACACAATAATAACCATTGTGCACATATACAGCTACGTATAACAATCAACACATGTCACAATTTATGCAAGATATCACATTTGTCCAACCTTTGTTTTTTAAACTAGTGCAGTCGTTTGTGTTCTTGTTTATTTAATTTAATTAATTAATAGATTTTTGTGTTATTATCTTCATATGGGAGGGTTTACAAAAAGGCCTCCTGTACATCTGTTCCTGTTATCAGATCAACAGAACATGAAACCCCCGATACAGAATCACAAAAGTCCCGTTGTTGCCTCATTCTTAGAAAAACAAAGACTTCTTAAAGCTGAAGAAAACATTTGTGCGCATTCACCAACAGTCTCTTTGTTTCCGTTCATAAATATTTAAAAACATCTTTTGCACCTTATTTACTGAAACATATTTACTTCTTCTAACATGAAGTGTCGTTAATATGACACATGCAGACAGATACAGGAAATCTTTCATATTATTATTATTATTATTATTATTATTATTATTATTGTTATTATTATTATTATATTATATTATTATTAATTCTTGTTATTATTATTATCATTATTATATTATTTATTATTGTTACTTATTATTGTTATTATTATTATTGTTATTATTATTGTTATTATTATAATTATTATTGTTATTATTATTATTATTGTTATTATTATTATCATTAGTGTTATTATGTAATAAGGACAGTGTGTTTTTGGTAGCACTAGTGTGTGTGTGTGTTTGTGTGTGTGTGTGTGTGTGTGTGTGTGTGTGTCATTCTGTCCCTAAACAAAAAAGCTTAACAATTAATTAACAATTAAAACTTATTTTTCAGCTTTGTAGAGTAAAGTCATGTTCAAGGTCAGCTTAATGATTTATAAAAAACATAAATAAAAAAATAAAAATATTTACATAAAGCCTCATAACCTACAAGAAACACAAGTGCCGTGTCAGCTTAGAGAAAGTAAAGTATAAAGGTTTAAAATATCGTGTCATATTTGACCTCTGACCTTCAAAGTCAATAGATTGATCTGAAGGTCAAAGTTATGATAATGGTATGTAAAGTTATTTAAAACTATGTCTCTTAACGTCATTTTTTGCACTGACAGCATATAGAGAATATATACATACATATATATATATATATATGGAGATCCTGAATTTCACATTATTTTATTCCTCTGAGCTCTTCTTCAAGGTCAAATAATGTCAAACTTTCATAAAATGTCTTTCAGCTCTAGAATTAATGCTTAAAATGCTGCTGCCTTTGTGTGTATTGGCAACATTTAGCAAGTAATACGAGGATTCTGGACCTCACATGTGGCCTGCATCCAAATGTCATGTCACATTTGACCTCTGACCTCATGTTTACACTTCACATCTGCCAGTTATGTCAAGCATTTTAATATATACCAAACAAAAAACAAAAGTAAATGTTGAGTGTGAGGTGTTGTGATCATAATTATTTAATCATTGTTTTAAAATATTTTCAAAATTGTATTTTGAAAAAAGTATCACTGAAGAAAGTATCACTAAGTATTAATGAAGCACAGGTCTGGTGTTCTCTGACATACAAAACAACTCCAGGTGTCGCTGTTGACCAACTTTTCATCCACAGAATGTAAAAACCTATTCAGTCACAGTTCAGATGATTGAGGTTAAAATTTGTGTTTAAATCTTTTACATGTTTTAGTACATTTGGATCATTCATTTGACTTTTGTCTTCTTCTGATGCAGGAGTTCTGTTTGGAAATGGATATAATTTAAAACTAAAGATGTAAATGTGACAAACAAGTGTTAACATGGTTTCATAAATCACAGACTCTTTGAAGTTTTTTGAATGCATGAAAAAACTCACTCTGGACAATAATGTAACTATAACAATGATAAAATATGAAGCTTTATTTTTTTATTTTAGAATACATGACCAAATTAAAAATCAAAATAAACTAGACAATAACAATCACATTTATTTTGATCAGTGATCAGTTTATTATAGGAATTTCCATTTGATCCATAACTGTCCATATATACATTACTTTAGAATAGAGTGTGCATAAAAATGCAATATAAAAGCAGAATAGAAGCGGAATGAACTACATCATAAACACAACACTGATCAAAGTGATGAATGAGATGAATTGATGAGATGTGATGGTGAGAAAAGGCGAGCAGGAAACAGTCAGTCAGCATGTGTGCAGTTGGTGGACGCTCCCTTGTTTGTGAGCATCATCAGCAGAGAGAGTCCACAGCAGTACACCAGACTCTTCACTATCAGCACTGTGTACAGCAGGTAGATCGACTTCACCTCGAACATAGATGGCACATAATCTGCAATGAAAAGAACAAAAACATGAATGTTTGGAGCTGCAGTGAGAAATGTCAGTCCTCTGCTGCTCTGCTCTCTTTGACAGCATCTCCACATGAAGCTGAATCACTGCTGAACACAGTCACCAAGCCTTCATTACCTTGTTGTGTTTGGAGCTTCCCCTTGTGCTTTATGTAGCAGTCACATTCATAGGTGCTGCTTTCATGGGTCATTAAGATGGGAGAGTAGGGCCTCGACTCTCTGAGCTCTGACTGCTCTCCGTCAGCAGGGGGCAGCTGCTTCAGTCGGCCGTTCCTTGTCTGGTTTCTACATGACAGCTGGACCAGAAAAGGAAAGATGCCTGGGGGCACACACAGCAGGGAGCTGTTCCCGTCCACGTGGACTCTGGGTCCTGTTGGGTAGAAATAGAAGTTTGAAGCAGCAACAAGCAGCACAGACACACATTCACACAGTCAGCAGCAGCTTCCAGCACTGCACTGCATTCAGTCTGATCCTGGAAACTACATGGACTCTGATCACTAAACTACTCATCAATACAGCACAAAGTTCACTACATACACTGGATTCAGCTTCATATCAAACACAGTCATCACCTCATGTCATCATGGCTCACATGTGGAAAACAAAATACTTTTGAAATGTTAAATAAAATGTCAGTTTGGACCATTTTTTTTCCTGTTATTAAATTTGAATAAAATAACTGAAAAGACGAAGGGTGATATTTTGGTGTGGTGGTTAGCACATGAAGTAAGAAAGCTCTGGGTTCAAACCTGATGGTGGTCGCTGTGTGGTCACATGTATACTTGGTGCTTGTGTCGTTCTTTTCTGTCCACTCAGGTTTCCTTCTACATTCAAAAGACAAGTATGTTAGACTGACTTCTCAACTGGCTGTAGGTGTGGGCTCACAGCCTTTTCATAACATACACCACACTTCTCCTTGTCCATTACCAGCCTGGAGATTCATCCTTTTAATATATGGTGGGGTGGCTGTGGCTCAGGAGGTAGAGCAGGTCACCTACTGATTGGAAGGTTGGTGGTTCGATCCTCCAGTTTGCATGCAGAGTATCCTTGGGCAAGATACTAACCCCGAGTTGCTCTCCGATGCATCCATCGGAGTGTGAATGTGTGTGATTGTAGTTAGAAAGCACTAAGTATAGATAAAGTGAATGTGGCATGTTGTATAGAGAGCTTTGAGTACTCCGAGGGAGTAGAAAAGTGCTATATACGAATCAGTCCATTTACGATATACTTTATGAAGTCATGCTGTTAGGAGAACAGATGATTGTAAAGAACAAAAACAAAAAAACAAAACTCAGCAGTGTAAATAAACTTTTTTGTGTCTGGATTTTGTTTTACATGTTTTATAAACTTGTAAGCAACAGTTATTCTAACAAACACCTATGCCATATATGTTTAAAATGAAAATGAGCATTAAGATTTGCGTGTTAGAATTTGTAATGATATGTCTTAAGTTAAAAACAATTATGTAAAAGTTGTGTTTAATATAATTTTAC
This sequence comes from Simochromis diagramma, assembly GCF_900408965.1. Taxonomy (NCBI): domain Eukaryota; kingdom Metazoa; phylum Chordata; class Actinopteri; order Cichliformes; family Cichlidae; genus Simochromis; species Simochromis diagramma. Next base: position 2,502,586 of record NW_024387174.1, read on the forward strand.
TTTCAGTTTTCATATTTATTAAAATTGCTTCAATAAATTCTTAAAAAATCTTTATGGTGCAGAAATACACTGAGAGGATCAAATCCTAAATATTTGTAACATCACTAATATTTGCAGAAATAAAGAATAACTTTAGTTGTTCAGTGAGATTTCAACATGTTTTCAGAGATTATTGAGCTTTTCTTATGTAACAATGGCTGCAGATGAATTCTCTACTAATGATGAAAAACTAACATGTAAAGCCTGAAGCAGCAGAAACTGACTTTAAACACATTTTCAGCTTCTACAATAAAACAACTGAAGGAAAATAAATGTTTGTTCTTACCTGTTACAGACAGTTTAGTTCCAGAGCCAAAGATGTAGTAGCCATGTCTTCCCACAGTGAGACAGACTAATACAAAAACCTGTCTGCTGCTGAAAGTGTCATCTGAGGTGAATGTGTTCAAAAGATTAAACAGGATCATATTTCAGCTCCATGATTTCAGCTGCTTAACATTCATATCAACATGACTGAAATATATATATATTTAAAAACACGACTCCTTTTGTTAAGCAACGCTAGCGGCAAAATAATAATGAAAGCAAATAACTACATAAAAATTTCAGTTATACTAACATCTGCATTGCTGTTGGAGCCTTTATGCTTTAAAATCTTAGATTGAAATTGACTATTCTAATAAAAGTCTTATATCAAACTCAACTTGTACTACAGGAGCAGGAGGACTGACCCACAGGAAGAGACAGGACAAACAATCAACAAGGGGTGATGTACTGAACTAACATAATGTAGATGATTGAAGGAAGATTGTAACGTTGCATGACCCAGTTTGGGCCAAGCTTTAGCTGTTGGACTGATGGTCTCACATCTGTCTCTAGGATACTTTTATACTGAGGAGTTCATTGTTAACTCAGTGACAGCAAGGTGCTCAGGTCCTATACCTGCAAAACAACCTCAAATCATCACCCATCCACCACCATCCTTTCAAACTGGTATGAGGTGTTTGTGCTGATGTGCTGTGTTTGGTTTTGTCCAAATGCCAAAATATGTCAGAATGACAAAATATAGTAAAGTATAATTCTAATCGATAATATCAATGATAAAGGTAGTTTGAGTAATGAAAATGATTGTAATGTCTGGATTTGTGTGTGTTGGTATGATTCACCTTTGACCTTAGGAGATTAGTCTCTGTGTGTGAGACTGGCTGCAGGAATGTGGAAAATAAGAGTGTGGAAGTCTCCGGCCCATCACCATGCACAATTTTTGAAAAAGGGAAATCATAATAAGTAGGTTATGATTGATAAACACAGAGGCATAATTTACTTTTGCTGTCAGTCATCCAATACGTTAAATGTCACCGTTATTATTGGCCGACCCGGAAACAGCGGGGGTGTCCAAATTCAGAGGCTGCATCCACCTGAGGACCCGGCCTTTGCGGTCTAAAGAAAGACGGGTAGTACCTCACGAGCTCCCTCGGTGGAGTGAAACTCTGCCGTCTGCTCCTTGCTATCTAAAATATAACCGGGCGCTGACGTAAACTCTCGACCGTCTCACACTTTGTTTAATTAGTTCTCTGTTTGACGTTCATTCAGCTGTGTGAAACCCCGGAGGAACCCTCCCGAGGGATTAATAAAGTTAGATTTTATTTAATCTAATCTAATAACTTTAATCTCAGCCAAACCGATTTACTCACAAACAAATAAAACACTAAAAAAGCCAAACAATAACATTTTTAAGTTATCAAAGTGACTTATACATCATGTTTAACCCGAGTAGTGAAAGACCGCGGGGGTTTGAAGACGATGCGTCGGTCGGCTCAGATATTTGAAGTTTACACAGCTACGTTCTCACCTGAAAATATGTTAAAGGTTTTTTTGTGACCCAGAAAGAGAAATAAGAGTAATATTAAAACTAAGTCGCTGCCGCCATTGTTGGAAACTGGAATAGCTAGGTTTCATTTGACGTAGACGTGACGTCGACGTAAAGCGCGAAATTTGACTGGCGGTCGGAAGTGAAAAAGATAAGCGCAAAATCACAGACAGACAGTACGCAAAATGCCTATGTCCTGTTGTGTTTACGGATGCTCCAGTAGGTCGACCCGAGAAACTGATAAACGGTATTTTAGGGTACCAAAAATAGCCCAACGAAGAGGAGAAAAATGGAAAATTCTAACCGAAAAACGTAGGAAAAAATGGATTTTAAATTTACGTTTACAGTCGGGAGGAGCAGAGTCTGCCAATGCCCGTGTCTGCAGCGACCACTTCATCAGAGGTAATGTTATGTTTGCAAACGAACTTATTAGCATTAGGTTGTCGTTAAATTCTCGTTTACTTAGTGCTTTTAAGTTAGTAGTCTAATATTGACTTGATTGGGACTATAGGCTGCCCAAGTGCTTTGGATGACGAAGAGTCGGAGGACTGGGCTCCGACGGTCAATCTCGGCTACGAACGAAAACCCAGATCGGAATCAGTTCTCAAACGAGAGAAAAGAATGAAGCTTAAGGCAGAACAGCATCGATGTGCAGAGGCGATTTTGGATATGCAACAGACGGCTGAGAGCCCGGATTTGAGCCTAGTGACAGTGGAGAACCCCGAACCCACTACTACTGAAGTACACCTGCAAAATGCTAGCAGTGCCCTATGCGTATGTGTGTGTGTGTGTGTGTGTGTGTGTGTGTGTGTGTATGTGTGTGTTCTCATTGCAATAACATCCTACTTAATTAGGCTACTAACCCTGCCATACAATTGCAATGAGCTGCAATCACTTCTCCATCCTCCTTTGCAATTACCCAAGTCTTCAGAGGTGTCTCGTTAGACCTCTGAGAATGGTTTACCTTGAAACAAACAACTGTCACTCTAACGAAGTCCTAAGGATTTGGCATGTTTGTTGACGTTAAAGCCGCTACCGCTAACTGTTAGCGTGTTTAAGATAAAGCAATATAAGAACAAACACTCACCCTTGCAAACACCAAACTGTATCCATCACGGAGACGTTTTGTTCCAAGGTTGTGGACCCACCCGCTGACAAAAAAATTGTACGCCTCCAGACTCTTGAAAGCTTTCATTTGCTGCCTAGTGTAGTAAGAAGTCTGGAGGACCAAGTAGTTGGTGATATCCACAGCCTCGATAGTAGGCAAATCCTTTACTTCTGTGGTGTATTCGGACATTTTCAAAGAATACGGATCACGTCCGATATATTTTTTAACTATCTGTTTATATCTCTCCCGAGAAACGGGGTCTAAAGTTGCACAATAGCTGCTCTCCTGACTCTCCACAGTGTCCTCCATGTTTACTTCCGCCCTCCACTCAAAAATCGCGCTGCCTCCGCACGTCATCAGAACCACGTGACCGCAACCCAACTATTGGCTGGGCCGCGCTATGAATTCTGTGATATGGTTTTTCAATTTTGTTGCCCGGGTGGAAAATCGGAAGAAATTCGGGAGAATGGTGGCTCCGGGAGATTTTCGGGATTCTCCCGGAAAAATCAGCAGGGTTGGCATGTATGGTTGTGGCAACATCATTAACCTCGTCAAACACCTCAGAGTAAATCATATCACAGAATATGACGAGCGTATGTTGAGGCGAACTGAAGAGAAGGACAGGGACAGGTGCTGCTAGGGCGAGACAGACGTCCCTCACGGAGTCCTTTAGTGCTGCAGGCAGGCAACGTGTTCAAATAGCGCACAGCTTCAGTTTTTTTTTATTTCTATATGATGAACTTCGCATTATTAAGTGATAAGAACAAGTAATCTGATGTCCTGTAATCATAATGATGCTATAATTTGAGATACAATAAATAAAATAAGGTTTTGTACAAAGAATTGGTATCGGATCAGTATCGTCGATACCACCCTGAATATTACTTGGTATTGGATCGGAAAGGAAATCAGTGGTATCGCACATCACTAGTTACATTGAGAAAATGTACCATTTCATGACAAATACTGACCTACTTTGAATTTGATGGCAGCAACATGTGTTAAAAAAAACTGGGAAAAGGCACAAAAGAGGGAAAAGAAAGTGGTTAAAAAATGTAGAGGAATATTTTGCAATTAATGAAATTAACTGGCAAAAGGTCAACAACACAACTGAATAAAACATCTTAGATATGTTTTGGATGTTCTGTTATGAATAAAGTATGCGTTTATTAGTTTAGCAAATCATTGATTTTTCATTGCCATCTGAACTAAGCATGTTAATTTTGATTTTATAGAGCAGGAAATTATCCGGTTTTGCTAAATCAGAAAGACTTATCATGAGAAAATGTTGTCACTGTTCTGGGCCTTCTTGATGACCGCTGAGACATTGTCTGTCCAGGAGATGTCAGCGGAGATGAGGACACCAAGGAACCAGAAGGTGTGGACCCTCTCCACACACTTCCCACTGATGTTTAGGGGGGCTAAGACAGTTCTGTGCCTCCTGAAGTCTACAATGACCTCTTTGGTTTTCTTAGCATGCATCAAGAGGTGTGGTTGGCATCCCGAGAGAGAGATATTGACTGACAAGGTTACCTAATTCATGTCTTGCACACTAAAAGAACTGTAGAAACTACTGGGCAATAAGTATGTAGGACTAGCGTGTACCACCCCCAGAGTAACAGGCTGGTCGAGCTCCTGAATAAGTCTATAATTTTTAAATTCTTTCACAAGGATAAACCAGGCCGGGGCTGGGTCTAACCAAAGAGGTGCCTGTGGTCTCTCCCTTTGAGCTGCTGTTTAGCAAGAAACTGCGGTACGTGTTGGACCTACTTAAAGAAAAACTGGAAGGAATGTCTAAGCCTGAGTAAAAATTAGATTCAATACGTTCTGGACCTGACAGTTAAACTACACACACTATATAGGGCATCACAGAAGAATTTTCTCCAGGTCCAGTGACATCACCAGCAGCTGTACAACAGCAGCTGCCTATATCCAGCACCTCATGCACCGGTGCTGCATCCGCACAATGCATATACTGCCACCTACCTGATGTCATCATGGTAAATGGCCTGTATTTGTATAGCCCCAGGGACCCCAAAGCACTTTACACACCCAGTCATCCACACACTGGTGGAGGCTACAGTTGTAGCCACAGCTGCCCTGGGGCAGACTGACAGAAGTGAGGCTGCCATATCGCGCCATTGGCCCTTCTGACCAACACCAGTAGGCGGTAGGTGAAGTGTCTTCAAGACTGTCCGAGCCGGGGCTCGAACCGTCAACCTTCCGATTACAAGGCGAACTCCCAACTCTTGAGCCACGATGATCCACAGTGACACCTGGGCAGACCGTGTGCAGAACCTACAGTGCTGGAATCTCTGAGGCAGGCGGTGCTCATGGCCAACCCAAAGAAGTTTGCGGTCAGACAGAGGAAGGTGCAATATCTGGGGCACCGATTGGGAGGTGGGCAGGTGGGCCCTCAAATGGAGAAGACAGCTGCAGAAATGGTCATCGTCCTGTCCATTGTCCCAAGAGCAAAAAAGAGATGAGGTGGTTCTTGGGGCTGGATGCTTATTATTGTAGGTTCATTCTGAACTTTGAGAGACCAGTGTTGGACTGTTAGAACTGCTTTGAAATTCATATGAGCTGTTCGCACTAAAGTAAAAAATACCATCACTTATGCGGATACCCCTTTGGCGCCAGCTGCAAGGCTGGAGCTGAACAAAAACTCCCTGATAACGACTGTGTTGAATCTGTTCCTTCCCATTCCGTGCAAGGCCACCTGGGTTGGCTGGAAGACTGTTTACTTAGCCTGGCAGGGCGAAGGACACTGTCTCAGCTGAACTCTGGACACACACACACATTCAATACGTTCTGGACCTGACAGTTAAACTACACACAGTTCCAGATGTCCACACTGGAACTCTTTCCCATGTTGCTGTCTGTGTTTATTGTGCTATGGTGTGTTGATATCTGTGCATTCCTGTATTATCCTTCTGTGTTACACATTTCGATGTTTTTTTTCCTCGCTACCTAGCCTGACCTGTCTCCCCAATGTGATGTTTGTGTATTGTATGTACGGTCGGCAAGGTCTGTCATCTCAGTTGTGGGCAAAAGACCTGCAACTGACAAATAAAGGCTATCTCATCTCATCATCTCTCATCTGACCAGTACCTTAACCAACCTCACCAGAAAGGGTTCCCCAGTTCAGTGTTGGGTCGCATTTGACCATGTGAAACAGGCTCTCTGTGGGGAAACCCTCCTCCACGCTCCCAACTTTCCCCTCCCTTTGGTTCTGTAGATTGGTGCTTTGAGCAGAGGGCTGGGGAGAATTTTCTCTCAGCTGGTAAGAGGGATTGACCGTCCAGTCATGTACAGCAGCCGAAAGCTATCAGAGTGTGAGATCTGTAGCAAAAGAGTGCAAAAAATGTTGCTGCTATTATAAACCCAAGAACTACCAAAACAGAGATAACGCAGACGAACCAGCAACAGGCAGGAGAACACACCGGTCTTAAATACTCACAGGAGTAATCATGGGACGGGAGACAGGAGGGGAAATCAAGGCTGACGCCGGCATAAAGCTGAGAACACTCACATGAGACAGAAACCTTGAGAATAAAACAGGAAACTCACTAAGATTCACAAGCAGACAGTGTGACACCATGGACAGACAGAGGGAACACAGAAGAACTTAACAAAACACATAACCAGAATGAACAAGAACATAGAATAATACAAGGAAACACAAAACACTGAGTTGTCAGACTCAGGACCATGACACTCTGCTTGGATTACTTCCTGCTGCAACCAGATTTCCCCTGGCCAATTTACTCTCCCAGCCTAAATCAGAATCAGAATCAGGATCAGAATACTTTATTAATCCCAAAGGAAATTAGGGTTACAGCAGGCAGCACGCTAATGGCGCATGCGCACTTACAAAGGAACCTTCTGACCAACTTTACACAAACATCACATTGGGGAGACATGTCAGAAAGGTAGGCTGATAGGAAAAAAACAACGAAAATACATAACATGAGGTGAGAGGAGGAGAAAAAAAACTCCACTCAGACTGAGCTCCTACTGGGAGAACAGTTTGATAACAGAAAAAACACCTCAGCACAAAAGCACATGACTATCAATACACCATAGAAACACAAGACAAGCAACAGGGGTGGGTAAAGGGTGAGAGAGAGCCGGTGTAGACAGCGCATCCGGTCCTGCAGCATGTCTGCGCTGGTCCAGTCGACTGCCATCTTCCCCGGTAGGGCACAAGGCGTTTGGAAAGGGAGGGGGGATCAGTGTGTGCATATCAGTGTGTGTGTGTGTGTGTGTGTGTGTGTGTGTGTGTGTGTGTGTGTGTGTGTGTCCAGAGTTCAGCTGAGGCAGTGTCCTTCGCCCCGCCAGGCTAAGTAAACAGTCTTCCAGCCAACCCAGGTGGCCTTGCATGGTATGGGAAGGAACAGACTAAACACAGTCGTTATCAGGGTGTTTTGTTCAGCTCCAGCCTTGAGACCACAGCTGGCGCCGAAGGGGTCTCCGCATGAAGTGATGATGGTTTTTACTTTAGTGCGAACAACTCATATGAATTTCAAAGCTGTTCTAACAGTCCAACACTGGTCTCTCAATCTCCCGTTGGAGAGCCGTGAGCTTTCTATGATGTTATCCAAACTTACGTTCTGTAATGTTGATGTCATTCTTTTTGCTCAAAGAGACGATTCTGAGAACTCACGACCGCAGTGAGCTGCTCCAAGATGTGATCGAATTTGCGCTCAAAGGTGTTGTTCGAGCTAGCCCCTCCAGATGTAATCCAGTTTTTCACTCAGAGGTCTTGTTCTGAGTGTTCACGGCAGCCGTGAGTTCTCCAAGATCTTCTCCGTGCTGCACTCAATGAGCCCATTTTTAGAAACTCACGCCTCATCCCATCGTTCCAATCCCAGCGGGCAGCCTTGTGGGGGTTTGAACAGCCAGTTCCGCTTCCTTAATTCTTCGATAAGTCAGGGCCAAGCCAGCTCCGATCAGCAAGAACCCTGTTATCATGGTTCCGAATAGGTAGATATCTTCAGCAGTCAGGCTCACCCAAGCCAAGACTTCTCGTTGAGAAGGGGTGTCAATTGCATTCAGAGACCAGTTGATCAAATCCATACTTCCTCTTTTAGGTTTTAGAGAACAGACTGTGAGAGAGTGTTCCAGGGAAAAAAAACACGAGACAAGCACACAGAAATAGAGCTGTGCAGGAAGTGGAATTTTATTGTGATGGAAGCAAGATAACAAAAGTAAGTGGGAAGTCTTTACAATGTTTTTCAAATGTGAAGCACAGTTCTATAATGTTCTGCTGCTGGTTCAGTGAATTTTGGTGGGAGAATAACGAAACCTAAAGTTTTGGGATCTGTGCGACGTCGGCTTTAGGCACCTGTCGGCATGTCTGTGTGTTTTCTGCCTGGTTAATGGGGGAATCCGCACTTTGTTTTTATATGTTTTTACGGAATCAGTTTACCTGCTCTTTAATCAGCTACAACAACAAACAGCTGTTTCAGCTGTTGTTGAAATAGTTTTGTGAGCTCTTAGCTGAGATTCTGACATTGTGTGGAACCACACGTGTCTATATTTAAATAAGAGATCTGGTATTACATGCCGTTAAACCAGATGTTCTCCCCTTTGTCTCTGGTACCAGGGACATTGGTTAATTGTTTATTGCTTAATTACTTTGTTCCCTTTCAATAAAAACATGCCATGGATTTCGATGGGATAGAAGCCAGAAAGAATCAATCCTGCATTGTCCAAAAACTTACAAACCTAAATTCATTAATTTCTAAACCTTTGTGATATCTCGAATTTTCTCTGTGATTTCTTTTAAACTTTTAAATGTAAAAAAGAAAAAAGTGACTCTGAGATGGAGGTGAAACATGTGAAGCTGGGCTGTGGTTTACTGCTCTCTTCCTGTCACAAACACTGTCTGACATCTGTTCATCTGTTGGTTTTTGTTCAGGCTGCAGGGATCATTTCTCACTGTGGGAACCTGCTTTGTAACAGGAACAGTAGTAGGTGGCTGAATGAGCGAGTTTAACATTGTCTATCTTCAAGCGTACAAAGCCATTCTGTTTATTCACTGCTGAGAAATCATCTTTCTGAGGATGACCGAAATCTGAAGAAACTGCACCATCTCTCCTATTAATACGCAGAATTGCTTTGAATGTTTCACTTTCTTTCTTCTGGTACCAGAACACATAGCTGCTACACTGTTCAGTCCCTCCACAGCTGAAGAAAACATTTTCTTCAACTCTCCTGGTCAATGTTAAATCCTCCTGAATCAGCTGTTCTGCTGCCATGGTAACCAGTGCTGTAGAGACACAGACAGATAGATGAAGGTTAGTGTGACAGTGTTTGTTACAGGTTGACTTTGTTGGCTCCTGATTGGCTGGAAACACTCACCTGAACACAGACAGCACAGAGCAGCAGCTGGGAGGAAAAGCATTTTGTGCAGTGGTGTTTCCTCTGGTGAACCTGGGGAGAAGTGGCGCTCTGATGCAGCTGAGGCCAAACAAGGACGAGCTGTGAGATCAGACGAGGGCCACGTGGTTTCTAACAGGTCCTCAAAGCTCCCATCAGCCCCTGCAGTGGGCACATTAGACACGTTTAAAGGAAGCTATTGCGCCTTTGTGCCTTTGCCTGCTTCTACAGTTAAACTACATGCAGTCTGCCCTAATATGGACACGTTTTGCTATGCGGTGGTTTTAAACTCAGTAAGAGAGTCACTTTTCTTTTTTTTCAACCCTTTAAAACCTGAACAATGAAATAACTGCCTGAAATCTGTAATGGAGTGTTTGTTGAACCTTTAGACAATATATATATATAAAATATAACAAATTTTAATCTGCATATATATGAGTTTTAATTTGTATCAAATTTGCTACATTAACCATATTTTGGCAATTTAGTCCTTAAAAATGTGTCATGCTATTTATCATCTTTTGAGGGTAAAAAAAAAGCCACGCTGATGATGTGGAAGTCTCGGAAACTCACAAAGACAGATGTATGAAATATGATATGCTGGGCTTGAAAGTGTTAAAGCTTCAGATTTTTTCTGTTTTTATTATTGTATTTCCTTTTTTTCTTGTGACCGGTTAATTGTATTATTATTTTGAAATGTCTTTATTTTGCACATCTCTCACATCTCTGGGGAAGACACTAACCCTACGTTGCTCTCCAATACATCCATTGGAATGCAAATGTTAGCTAGTAAGCACTTAAAACACAGATGAAAGTGCTTATGTGAATGTATCATGTTGTATGAGCACTTTGAGTGCTCTGGGAGAGTAGAACTGTACTAAGTAAGAATCAGTCTACTTCTGTTGTTTTTTTCAGCTTGGAAATGTCTCAAAGATATTTGATTGTTCATAGTTTACTAGTGTTTGAACTTATTGGCCACAGTTTGAAAGAATCAAACTTGTGTGCACAGACTCCTCTGACATGTCTGAGAACTTTTTGACTGAACTACTAAAATAATGATGTGCTGGTGTTTGTTCTGTTTGTGTTTCTGTCGCTGTGTGTTTTGTGCTCTTTTGGCCAGACATTCAGTGACTTTGTGTTGCTCTCTTGGTGTCACAACTTATTTGCGTTAGGGTTAGTTTTAGTAAAAAGTTTCTCAATAAGATTTCTTTCAAAGGAAATTTTATTCATGAGTATATCTGACAGTCTTATGTTTTTCTAATAGGGTGGCTGTAGCTCAGGTGGCAGAGCAGGTCAGCCACTAATCAGAAGGTGGTTCAATCCCAGGCTTCCTCCTGGCTGCATGGCAAGATACTAACTCCATGTTTGCCTGCTGGTGGTGGTCAGAAGGCCCAGTGGCACCAGTGTCCAGCAGCCTCGCCTGTGTCAGTGCGCCCCAGGGCAGCTGTGGCTACAATGTAGCTGCCATCACCAGTGTGTGAATGTGTGTGCGAATGGGTGGATGTAGTGTAATGCGCTTTGGAGTCCTTAGGGACTAAGTAAAGTGCTATACAAATACAGGTCATTTACCATGCAGGCCATTTAATAATATTTTAATATTTTCTCTCACCTGAAAAAAATAACAATCCAAATGCATTCCACTAACTATAAGTAATAAGTAATGAAAATCTAAAATAACAAAATGTGTGTATTGTAGTATTGTCATTGACATTATAAAAATCATTCACCACTCAGTTAATGGTTAATTGCAACTAAATGCCAGTGTTAAGAACAATAAACACACTACATTGTTCTTTTATTGGCTCTAACATATACAACAATCATAACCTATTACAATTATTTATACAGTAGGTAGCAGTTATATACATTTTGGTTTGGTATTATTCATCATGAACGTCTTTTTCTCTAAATATGTGATTGTTAAAAATGATAAGAATGGTGTTCACCATGTTCAAGACATTTTAAATATTAAATAAACTAATAAAAATTAAATGCTCCATATTCTCTATGATGTCATATTTCTTCTTCATATTGTGTTTCATTTCCAACTGTAATAAAATGGGAGCTGAGCAGACTGCAGGGGCTTCATGGTCTCTCCTTTGATTCCATTAAAGTTCATTTGTCAGCTCTGAGTTGAGGATTTGAGCTGTTTCTCTCACAGGTGAAGAACACAGATCCTTCCTGGAATCATTCTTGAAGCAGAGTTCATGCTTGTAACTGTCATTGTGTTATTAAAGTGAAAAGCCACAGCTAACGGTGTGGAGGCTGCAGAGCAGAAACCCACACAGCCCGTCTGCTGCAGGAGAGCAAGTTTGGATACAGTCAGTTTGTGCTTCACTCACACGGGTTGTTGTTGATCACACAATGAAAGTAGAATCAAAGTCTTCATCTTCAGATCTTTATTATTCACACAAACACAACTACACTGTTTGACATTTGAAAATCAAACAAAAACTTGTGATAAAAATATTCCTGATGGTTTTTGTTACTACAATAAAAGTCACAATAAGTACAAAAAGAATTCTAACTCAGAGCAACAATACATGTAAAGATGTATTTATTTCAGATGATCTTCTAACTGTTGAAGAAAAAGGCAAAATAAGCACAACACATCATAACTAACATTTGTGATCAAAGTGATGAATGAGATGAATTGATGAGATGTGATGGTGAGAAAAGGCGAGCAGGAAACAGTCAGTCAGCATGTGTGCAGTTGGTGGACGCTCCCTTGTTTGTGAGCATCATCAGCAGAGAGAGTCCACAGCAGTACACCAGACTCTTCACTATCAGCACTGTGTACAGCAGGCAGAGCAGCTTCACCCTGCACTGAGACTGGAAGGACACTGAAGGACAGACAGACACAAAGAGACAGACAGACAGTCGGGTTATTCCTCTCAGATCAAGGAGAAAAAGTCCAAATAGAAACAGTCACAGCTTCTTCTTCAAGTGGATGAATTGATGTAGTGTTTGTGTCCACTTGGGGGCAGAAGAACTCCACAAGCAGCTAACAAACTGATCTCTGACATATTATGGTCTGTCTGCTGTTTGGTGCTGAGCAGCTAGTGTACAGTGGCTTTATCAGAGCTTGTTGGATGAAGATTTGATCAATTAGTGCAACTTTAAGAGCCTAAACTTGTTCCAGCTCCCTCATTGGACATTGGAGCTGTCCATGCAGAGAGGCAGCAGGTGATCTTACAGTCAGCTGGCTGCAGAGCTGGCAGGTCTGCTGGCTCTCTCTCTGGAGGACAGGAGGCTGCTGGAGCTGGAAGCTCTGAAACAGAAAAGGAGTCAAATGTTTGGAGCTGCAGTGAGAAATGTCAGTCCTCTGCTGCTCTGCTCTCTTTGACAGCATCTCCACATGAAGCTGAATCACTGCTGAACACAGTCACCAAGCCTTCATTACCTTGTTGTGTTTGGGCCTCCACTGTGCCCCCCTCGTGCTTCACCCAGCAGCTGTATTTATATGTGTCAGAATGGCTCCCATCAAGCATCCTGATGGCAATGGTGCGTCCCGCCTCTCTGAGCTCCAGCTGCTCTCCCTCAGCAGGGGGCAGCTCCTCCGCTTCTCCGCCGTTCTTCTTCTGTCTTTTCCAGGAGAACTGGACCAGAGGAGGAAACATGGCTGAGGCCACACACAGCAGGGAGCTGTTCCCCTCCAGGTGGGCTCTGGATGCTGCTGGGTACACGCTCACCACGGGCTTCACTACCTGCTCATCTGAAGTTTGACAGCAGCAACAAGCAGCACAGACACACATTCACACAGTCAGCAGCAGCTTCCAGCACTGCACTGCATTCAGTCTGATCCTGGAAACTACATGGACTCTGATCACTAAACTACTCATCAATACAGCACAAAGTTCACTACATACACTGGATTCAGCTTCATATCAAACACAGTCATCACCTCATGTCATCATGGCTCACATGAGGAACACTCAGCATGGTTTTACATCATGAAATAAAATATTTGTTTGCTGATATTTTAATATATTATTTATCACAAATGTACACATATATAGATTTGTCTTCAAACTATTTAAATTATATTTTCCATCTTAGACACAAGTTTTACCAGAGATATTAATAATTCAACATGATTTAATTCCAGTAATGAAATTTCCACTTTTGTATCAGTTTTTAAACAGCTGTTTTATTCATGTTTTAATCAATACTGTACTTCTTTCACAGACTTCACAATCCTTAAAAATGTTACTGGAATAATTTGAAGGGCACTACATCTATTATTTAGTTTGATTATTGTTTTTATTTTGTTTTGATTATATACGGTGTATGTTTGAATTAATGCACAAATTAAATGTAATTAAGCTGCAATTTGAATGAGAATTAAAAACCTTTTTTCAACAGTATAAATTAATTCATTATTATTTATAATATAAAATCTAAAGAATCTGAAACATCATGAAAATTATTTTTCTGAAGAAATATTTACTGAAATATGATCATTGCAGAATTTTTTCTACATTTCTAATTTAGACTGAAAAATCAAACAAGCAAGAAACACAAACATGACTTTAACAATTTCAAATGTTGTTGTTTGATCTATATTATTTATTATTTATATTTTTTCTTCACTGTTTAAACATTTTTTGTGTCCCTAATCAGTATCCATGTCAATGTATATATTAATATATTTAAATAAAAAATCACCAATAGAATCTATCTTTGAATATTAAAAACATGTTTACATTTTCATTCATATTTACAAATGTACTAATGTATTATTTTATCATCAAATATGATCTTGTGTTAAAAACCAGCAGAATCACTGAGAGGATCAAATCCTAAATATTTGTAACATCACTAATATTTGCAGAAATAAAGAATAACTTTAGTTGTTCAGTGAGATTTCAACATGTTTTCAGAGATTATTGAGCTTTTCTTATGTAACAATGGCTGCAGATGAATTCTCTACTAATGATGAAAAACTAACATGTAAAGCCTGAAGCAGCAGAAACTGACTTTAAACACATTTTCAGCTTCTACAATAAAACAACTGAAGGAAAATAAATGTTTGTTCTTACCTGTTACAGACAGTTTAGTTCCAGAGCCAAAGATGGGGTAGAGGTAGCCTGTTCCTCCCACAGTGAGACAGACTGCTACAAAAACCTGCTGTTGAACGTGTCAGCTGAGGTGAATGAGTCCAAATGAGGAAGCAGGATCATATTTCAGCTCCATGATGTGTTTCTCTAATGTTCATATCAACATGACTGTCTCTTCTTCTCTTTTCTTTTAGCCACACTAGCAGCACGGCTCTGATCTTAATGTCAGTCTGTTGGTCAGTCCACTACTTTAGTCCACATGAAAATAGAAAATCACTATATAAGCACCAGTCCATTTATCCCATCAATGATGCACCACTACAATGAAACATGCTGCTGATAGTATCATGGCTTGGCCCATCTGGCTCACCATCATTAATCACACAATCAATTTTGAATTCTAGCAGCAAATTGTAAAGAAAACTATCAGAACATGTGTCTGTGAACTGAATCTCAGGAGAAAGTGGGCCATGCAGCACCACAATGACAAGAAAGGAAAGATAGATGGTGGGTAGGCAGCAGAGGATCAGGGGACCATAACACCATCTTACACAGTTATTAACTAATGAGCTCATTGACTAATCTGAAACATCACTTTGATTTTTCTAACGGCGTCATTGGAAGTTCAGCTCACAGTGGATCTGCAACATGAGCAGCTGAAGACCTTCAAGAGCTGAACTTGAGGTTATAAACACACTTGGGTTAAACACACAGTTGTACTTCAGAAACTGTGGCAAAATGGTTTAAGGGCAACAACATCAAGTTATCAGAGTGACCGTCACAAATCTGATCTCAGCTCAATAAAAAAACAAAAAGTTTCTGATGGAAGAAAAGTGTGACAGAGAGGCTGAAGTCTCCTTCACTTTCCCCTGTAATCACATCTTTGAGCGGGTAAAAGGATTTAACATCCAGCCTCATGTGTTAGACCCAGATTTCTGGTTGTAAAAAAGTTATGTTCCCTATGTGCTCGTAGTAAATCATCTTTATTTCTATTCAAAGTTATAATCAAAGTATGATCCTGATCAATATGTTAAATAATAAATGTAGTAAGTAAAATAACTGCTGATCTTCTGTAAACACAGTGATTGGTGACGACCTACCAGAGGGAGGAGAGGTGGGGTGAGTGAGCACTTGTCAGAGCATAAATTGGAGCCTCAGAGATGTTCAGGTTCTGTTTCCAGCAGTCCTGTGAGCAGTTCAGATGATCGGATACCAGAAATTCACCTTTGGAAATTCTGGCAGAGACACCAGAGACATCAACCAGCTGCCCAGACAGTGGACTTACAAATTTAACATGGATTTGCCTCCATCTCTTCTCATCATCATCATCATCATCTTTGCTGTGTTGGATTATAATTCTAAAGGTTTGGACTCCCATCATTTTCCTGGAGGATTGCAGCTTCTCCCAACACTGAGAAGATCTGGGGTCTCGCTGTTTTCCTGAAGTATTGAATATTCAAGGATTCCTGCTTTCCTGTTGGATTGTTTCCATTAGCACAAAACACTGAGATGAAACAAAATTCAGCACAAGATCTGCTCATTCTCTCCTCCAACCTCTCTCATCCTTTAAAATCAGCATTAGCTCAGAGCAGGTTCATGAGATAATTATGATTGATGTGATTTGCTTATTATTCTGTGACTGTTATTATCATTTAATTCTGCCTCTGCTTCTCTCCTGCCAAATAAAGTAAAATATCCTGTAATTACAGTCTAAATTGTGGACATACCCTTTTTAAACCTTTGTGAAACAGTAAAGGTAAATATAAGAATATTAATCATTTTATTGTAAACAGTTCTTAGAGGTTACTCCGGGCCTTTAAATATAACTCTCCCTTGGGACTGACTGTTCAGGCCTCTGACATCAACCCTGTTACTAACAAGTTCCACGATCTAGGGGGGAGCTGTCATACTGAGGGGACTGGTAGGATTTGACCTGCAAGGCTACTCAGCTCTTTGTTTCTTGTCAGTGGACAGAGGGACAACACCTGGACTGTGGTCATTAGAGCTGGGCGAGTCCCCTCACCCACACCGGCTCCATGTGAACTCTACAGACCAGCTTAACTATAATCAGCTGTGCAGATGTGAAACTGGTGATTTGTCAGCAGCCTCCCAGGTTTCTGTTGCCCCGATCCACAATGGAAAAGCTCCTGCGGTCACTAGCTGCTGGCGCCATGTCTCGCAGGTCGCACACTCGGTGCTTGCCGAGGGTCCTGCAGCCAGCGTTCCCCTGGAATATTGCTCGTGGCCTCGCAGGTTCACGTATCCAGTGGATCCGCTGTGGATCACCTGCCCAGTGTGTGGGAGTTCTCTGGTGGACATGGAGCTTTTCTCACAGTCTCACGAGTTCGTGCTCGGTGCCCTCTCCATGCTCGCTGCTGGGAACATGCCATGCAGACCAGGGAAGCTCCACAGTCCTGCATGGACTGTTTCATATTGCCAGCACATACCAGAGAGGCTCGTGCTCGCTTTTTTTACTCTAAGCGTACCAGCCAACCACTTTCCGACATGCCTAAGGCTAATGTAGGGAAGGTGGATGCCTCACAGGCAACGGCAGAGTGTCCTCAATATGCTGTGTAGTCAGCTCCCTCTCTCGCCAGCCAGGGGCTACTGGAGGACAGCTATCAGGAGGACTTTGAGGCTGAGTCCATCCTCTACTCCGCAGGCTGCTACCTAAACCAGCTCATACTTTTTGAGGTGGATAGGGCATTCACAGCTCTGGATATTAGGTTGGGTTGGCCTCCACCTCTGTGGAAAGTGTGGGGCGGCCAATCAGCTCTGGGGATGGATCCTTGGTCACCTCACGACAGCCTTCGTCTCCACGGTCAGCTTAGCGTCTTGCTGGCCGATCATAGCGACCTGCTCCGTAAAAATGTTTTGTATGTAAAAGATTTTAATGAATGGTTCAGTATTAGTGTAATGTATGTTTGCACTGATTGCCGATCACGCTTCAACTGAGTCGTCCTCGGTCAGAAGGAATGGTACTCCACAGTGAGGTAGTTCAAATAACTTTACTAAGGAGGTGGCAGATGACATCAACAGGATGTACAGCGTTGGTAGGGAGGCATTACAGTATTCACATGCAGGTAAAGGGGGTGTGAGTGTGTATATGGGTGTGTGTGGTCATCTGTAAACAGAAAAACAAACATTTGTATTAACCACTATGGATAGCAGTGTACCCCTTCTACAGTACTGTGGGTTTCCAGCGTAACGTTATACAATCTGCCATAACCTCATGGCCACTAGATGGCACCCTAAGACCATAAATGAATTTCTGGCTCGTATATACATTGGCAAACCAGACCTCTGCAGATTACAACGCTTCAGAGAATAAACATAGTAAATAGTTACATCCACCTACAACCACAATGCTTGACAGTAAGTCATATATGGAATGAAATATGGGCTGAACACAAGCCTGCCTGTAGTAGGTCAAAAAACGTATCTTAGCGATAGCAACGGGACTAGCTTCTTACGTAGCAAATTACACAGATAAAGTCAAACAAGCATCACTCTCATCTTACAATACTCACATGGTAAACACGCACACAGTATTAACTCACACAGGAATGCAAGTAAATACGTTATCCTCCGACACACCTCTCATCTGTGCAGAACTGCGCTGAACACGTTCCCAACCGGAAGTACAGATACCGAGGTGCATCATGGGTAACGTAGTATAAACAGTTACAATGAACAAGCGGACTTTTAACAGCCGCCCCTGTATTTGTAGGCAAATACACTCCCGCTAGCGTCCTTCTATTTTGAAACAGTGTCATGTGAGTCCTCAGGAACTTTGGGAAGTTCCACCAGCTTAGTTACCGGGCGAACATAGGTACTGTCTTTAACTTTGACCGCGGCGGCTCGAACAACGCCATCAATCCCTGGGAAAACTTTGACAATGGTGCCCACAGGCCAAAGGCCTCTAGGCAAGTTACAGTCCACAATCATAACAGCTCGTCCCACAGCCATGTTGTCAGTGGACTTCCTCCATTTCTGTCGGAGTTGCAGTCCTGGGAGGTAGTTCTGTATGAACCGCTTCCAGAAGTGGTCGCTGATGACCTGACTGTGCCTCCATCTTCTGTTCGAAAGAGTGCCTGAGGGGCCGTAAACTGCCTGGGGTAGTGCTGAATCATGCCGCCCCATCAAGAGAAGATTTGGTGTGATGGGATCTGGGTCAGCTATGTCAGCCGATGCATAGCCGAGCGGCTTTGAGTTCAAAATGCCCTCAACCTCTATGAGAGCAGTGAGTAGGACTTCTTCCGCCACAACTTGGTCCTTCAGGACTACTTGCAGAGCTGACTTCACTGCTCTGATTTCCCTTTCCCATGCTCCTCCGAAATGAGGAGAGTGTGGGGGATTGAAGCAGAAGTTGATAGTCTGCTTGGCCAGTTGCTGCTTGAGGTCCGGCTCCATGTTTTCAAACGCCGTTTGGAGTTCTCTGTGCCCACCTCTGAAATTGGTCCCTCGATCAGACCACATCTCGTATGGCTTTCCTCGGCGTGCAATAAATCTGCGTAATGACATAAGGAAGGAATCGGTGTCAAGACTAGGGAGGAGATCAAGGTGCACGCATCTGGTTGTAAGACACTTGTAGATAATTCCCCAGCGTTTCTCTCTTCTACGACCTATCTTTATCGTTTATGGCCCAAAACAGTCTACGCCCGTTGACCAGAACGGCGGCTTATAGAGTCTCAGCCGTGATGAAGGTAAGTCAGCCATTTTGGGTGTAGAAGGTGAGGCGCGCCATCTCCTACAGTCCACACACTGGTGCTGATGCTTCTTAATGGCTTGACGTCCTCTGAGAATCCAATAGGTGCGCCGTATTTCCGCAAACAGCCTCTCTGCACCTGGATGAAGGAGCTGGTCATCATAAGTTTTTATGATGAGCTTGGTCAGGGGATGTTCAGCTGCTAATACGATGGGATGAATACTGTCTGGATCTAAGTCGGCAGCTCGACGGAGGCGGCCTCCGACTCTGAGGAGACCGGTAAGACTGTCATATTCAGGGGACAGCACGCTAAGATGGCTGTCTGAGCGGACTGGGTGCCCGATCTGGAGGGCTCGGGCCTCCTCTGGGAAGCTGTCAGTCTGAGCCAAGCGAAGCAGCATGGTCTTGGTTTCTAGTTGCTCCACTGCTGTAATAGGAGCGTCAGCCGCCCCGTGTTGGGTCTGGTATGTAGCAGCAATCAGCTCATCTAGCGTGGCATACTGTGCTGGATCCGGTAAGGTCGGGGATGCAGAAGCGTGCCCACAGAATGCAGTCTTCCTGAGCTCTGCCTCACTGCATGCCGGGAACTCTGTTGGAAACTTAGGCCAAGTGTCAGCAGTTTGTGACAGAAAGGGTGGACCATGTGACCAACGATTGCGGACAGTTAGGTCAGCGAGATGTTTCCCTCTGGTGATGTCATCAGCGGGACTGAGGTCAGAGGTCACATACCGCCACTGTTCAGGAGATGTCAGCTCCTGTATTTCACAGATTCTAGTCCCCACGAATACCTTATAGCGACAGGAACTAGACTGGATCCACTGCAGCACCGTTGTAGAGTCTGTCCACAGGTAGATCGATTGCAGGAGAATGGTGAGCTCTGTCTGGAGTAATTTGGCCAATTGGGCTCCTGTGAGTGCTGCGCAAAGCTCCAGCCGGGGCATTGACACCTGTTTGCGTGGGGCCACTCTGGAGCGAGCCATCAGGAATGATGTGGTGATGGGCAGTTGTTGCTCGATTACTCGGAGATAAGCCACAGCCCCATACGCCTTTTCTGATGCGTCACAGAATATGTGAGCCTCGTATGTCACATCGTTGGAGTTGTGAGAAGGAGCGTAGCAGCGGGGAATGGTGACATGCTGAAGGTGTGACAGTTCGCCTTCCCACTCAAGCCAGGACTGAAGTAGATTCCCTTCGATGGGCTCATCCCATCCTCTCTCCGTGCTCCACAGGGCCTGTACAATCAGCTTGGCCCTTGTAGTGTAGGGACAAATATAACCTAGGGGGTCATACTGGGTAGCTAGTACCTTGTACACGTTGCGCAGCGTGACCGTGGAGTAGGTTATAGGGCGGTGCTTATATCCCAGGACATCTGTCGGGCAGTGCCAGCTGAGTCCTAATGTTGACTCTTGTGGGTCGAGACTTTTGAAGTTCAGCCAAAGCTCGCAGCTCTCTGATCTAGCTGAAGCGGGCAGGTGAGCAACTACTTCGGGCACGTTGCTCGCCCACTGACGTATCTCGAATCCTCCTTGAATGAGTAAATCCCTCATTCGGTCGATGAGCTGCTTTGCCTCTTCTGGGTTGGACAGGGACTGTAAACAGTTATCCACATAGAAGGCTGTGTGGACAGAGTCACAGATGTCCTTGTGGGTGTCTTCGTGCTCCCTTGCATGTCTCTGTAAGGCGAAAATAGCACAACAGGGGCTACATGTCGTTCCGAAGGGCAAAACTCTCCACTCATATACGTCTGGGGGCCGGTCAGTTTCACAATCCCTCCACAGAAACCGTAGCAGAGGACAATCCTCTGGGAGCAGCCGAATCTGGTGAAACATGGCTCTGATATCTCCACTCACAGCTACAGGGTGTTGGCGGACGCGGAGTAATACCCCCAGCAGAGTGGGCCCCAAGGGAGGTCCTGGTAAGAGGTAGTGGTTCAGGACGGCCCCCTGAAACTCAAACGAACAGTTGAAGACCACCCTAGCCTTATTATTGTGATGTACCATGTGGTGGGGTACATACCATGACTCGGAAGGGCTATGTGTCTCATCTGGGCTCAGCTTAACAACATAACCAGAATCTACTAACCTGTGGATCTCCTGGCTGTATGTGAGGGTCAGATCAGGATTCTTGGCCAGCTTACGTTCGGTGGATCTGAGGAGGCCTTTTACTGCTTCAGGAGAGACACACATCCGTGGAAAGTCCCTTCTTCTCAGCAGCGGAGTGGCGTATCTCTCGACACCGTCTACTGGGACTCTGATGGTCTTTGTCTCCAACATAGCTACCGCCTCTCTGTCCTCCTTTGACCGTGTGACCTCCATCTCTGTCCTGTAGGGGGGAGCATCTAGTTGCCACAAACGCTTCACATCTTGATGCAGGGCCTCTGCAGGAGAAAGGCACATGTTCAGGCACTGCAGGTCCCCCTCAGATGTAGGCATACTACTGGCCGGCCCCTGGATGGCCCATCCGAGCTTGGTGCAGATAGCTACTGGCCCTTTGGACGACCCCCGAAGGACGGGGCGGACAGGGGTGATGAGATGAGCGTTATCTGAGCCAATCAGCACCAAAGGTTGGATCTGGTTAAATCCCTCAATCTGGACTTTCTGTAAGTGAAGATACTTCTTCTTTAGCTGTTCAGCTGGACATGACTGAGTAGCTAGGCTCAGTTGTTGGGCTGTGAAGGCATGTGTTACTTTGTACCTCACTTTGGGCTTAGCCCTTGGTGACACCTGAAATGAGACAAAGCCTCCCTTTATCTGGATTACATCTCGACGGATAGTTCTCAGTGAGAGTGTTGCTTCCTCCTGTTCCAAACCTAGAGCTGTAACTGCCGCTGGAAGCACAACAGTGTTCTCTGAGCCATCATCGAGCACAGCAAATGTATCCAGTGATTTGCTCCCATGATGTAGTTGGATTGGTACTACCTTAAGCATAACACGACCTGAGTGACTTGAATAGTCTAGGTAGACCATACTAGTACTCACAGTTAGTATGTTAGGGTCCCGCTTCTTGGCCTCAACCAGGTCATGGAGCACCGACAAATGCTGGTCACCACAGGTGCTGCACGGCTTCTTCAGAGTACACTGCTCTGGAGAATGTTTACGGCCACAGCGCCAGCATTTGGCCTTCTCGGTAATCCAGGTAGCCATAGCTTTGAGGTCTAGCCTTTTGAATCCATCACAGCCATTCAGATAATGCTCTGTCCCTTCGCATTATGGACAATAAGGTTTGAACTTCTGTTTCTTCTTAGGTTGGACTGTCGGATCTGGAGCTGTAGATTCTCCCTCCTGGTTTAGCTTGGCTTGGGCTGGATTTGGGCCGTAGTAGATGGAAGCAGATCTGTTATGTGGCTTGAGCCCTGCTGAGGCTTTGAGTAGGTTCTTCTCTGGACGTGGCTTGTCCGGGGGCATTTGAGAGGCTTGTCGGGATAGCTGAAGGACTTGGGATTTCCGTTCGAGCCATTCTGAGAAGTCGTACATATTGTATGTTCGGCTGCTGCCACTGCGGATGATCCCCCGGGTGATACAGTACTCGATGAAGTTGTCCCTGTAGTTCAGAGGGAGCTTGGTAAGCAGTCTGTCCACATGTGAACCACAATGAAGCTCACTGGCTGCTACTTCATCCATGGTACTGAGAAGCCCGACCAGGCTGGACACCGACAGGGAGAGGTCTTCAATAGCTTGAGAGTCTCCGGCTCTAATAGGGGGGCAGTTTAATATAGTGCTAAGCTCACTTTGGACTAACTGCCTTGGCTGTCCATACCTCTGCTCTAGCGCCCTCATTGCACTAGTGTAGGGAGTGCGGTCGTGAATGTAGCGCTTGGCTACCTGTAAGGCGCTGGGATGCTCTAGATGATCTAGTAGGACCTGATACTTGTAATCTTCTCCCAGATGAGAATGTGGCCCTAAGGTGCTGTCCAGCCCTTTCTTCAATAAGGCAAAGTCACTCTCTCTCCCCGACCGGAAGATCACCAGCTTAGGCTTTGGGATGCCGTATGAAGATGCCACCATCATCTCCATCAGGTTTGGTAGAGGCGTTCCTGCTGGGTGAGTTGTGGCAACCTGTGGATTATGGTGTTCAGCAGAGGAAGATGATGAATAGTTACTTCCTGAGGGATAAGGAACATAGTACTTGCCAGCTGGAGCAGGCAAAGCTTCAGGATGCAGTATGGTGGGCACAGGGCGATGAGCTTCTGTCCACTGTGATGGTGGGGTCCACAACAGACCGGGTGGACG
>NW_024387174.1:2525966-2627612 GCF_900408965.1 Simochromis diagramma
CATCCTGTCCCATTCGTCCTGCATAGTTGCTGCTGTAATTCCAGGCGTGAATGGTGGTGTTTTGAGTGGCGCAACTCTTGCCTTCCCCATAACAAAAGGAACAATGGACTTGACCATTCCAGCCTTTCTGCACCAGATAGGTTACAGTACCATAAGCTCCTTCACTAGCATCACAGAAATGCTGAAGCTGGAGCAAATGAAGTGCCTCCAAAATGTGCTGGCTTGAAAGATCGCTCAACTTCAAATTCCCGGAGTAACTCCAAATCGTTAAGCCATTCATGCCACTGCTGAGCAAGATGTTCTGGAATGACGCTATCCCAGCTAATCTTTAGCCTACAGCACTCTTGCAAAATCCTTTTAGCCGGCAGAACCACTGGCGCCAAGATGCCTAGTGGGTCATAGATGGAACTTGCAATAGAAAGAATGTTCCTCCTTGTGGGCCTTTTCTCCTGAATGGCAATTCGGAATTTGAAGCTATCAGACTGGACACACCACTGTACTCCCAGTGCTCTCTCTATGGGCAGTACATCCTGATCCAAGTCCAGGTCTTTAACTTCCTTTGCCCTTTCAGTATCAGGAATGGATGCCAGCACCACGCGACTGTTGCTTATCCACTTCATCAACCTGAATCCTCCTGTTTGACAGGCCGCTTTCACATTGTGGAAAAGCAACACAGCTTCATCCTCAGAGCCAACTGACTTCAGGCAGTCGTCCACGTAAAAGTTCTGCAGTATGGTTTCAATAGCTGTACTGTCAAACTGGTCCCTGTTGTCCTCAGCACACCGTCTCAGAGCATAGCTGGCACAGCTTGGTGATGACGTTGCGCCAAATAGGTGCACAACCATCCTGTATGCCACTAGAGGTTGGTTAATGTCTCCATTTGGCCACCATAAGAACCTTAAGAGGTCTGTGTCTTCTGGTGGAACCTTTACCTGGTGGAACATGGCTTCCACATCAGCCATGACAGCTACAGGTTCTTGGCGAAATCTTGTGAGAACTCCAATCAGAGTACTGGTAAGGTTCGGCCCTTGAAGAAGTTGCCCATTCAACGTGAACCCATGATAGGCAGCTCCACAGTCGACTACAACACGCATTTTGTGCTTTTTGGGATGGTACACTCCATGGTGTGGGATGTACCAAACCTTTCCATCACTGCGCTTGAGGTCGTTGTCAGGGACCTTTGCGGCATAGCCCTTGGAGATCAGATCCTCCATGAAAGCAATATAGTCCTCACGAAATGTGGGGTTTTTCAGAAGCTTCTTCTTCAAATTTAAGGCGCGCTGTTCTGCTAGTACTCGGTTGTTGGGCATTTGAATCCCTTTGTTCTTAAGAGGTAGACCAATGCAGTAATGTCCGTTAACCAGCCTGGTAGAATGTGTTACACTGTGCATGAATTGGAGATCTTCCCTAGACATTTCCAGTTGCTCTTCCTGGTTGCATTCAGGAAAGTCATATTTGAGCTGCTGTTTCCACAGGTCATCCAGTTTGGCCACAGATATTCGATTTGATGTGATAGTTACTGCTTTGCTCCGTGCAGCTCTGCGATTGCCATCCCGCAGCGGCCCATTCACTGTCCAGCCAAGGCTTGTTTTTACTGCATAGGGTCCGTCGTCTATGCTGTGAATGACCTCCTCTGGCTCCATAGCCCTTGGTACATTAGTTCCGATTAGCAGACCTATTTCTGCATCCATGTAGGGTATTTGCACCCGCTTTAGATAAGGCCATTTGTCCACGTCTGCCTGCAGTGGAATGTTCCTTTTGTCGGCTGGGATTGCCTTCTGAGAAAACACCTCCTGCAGCTCAATGAAGTTGCAATTTTCTAGGCTGCTAACCTCTAGGCCTGTAACAAGATGACTGCTGACCATTTTCTGTTGCCCCATGGTTGTCAACAGTATGTCCATTTTCTTTCCACTGAGATTAAGCTCATTCATTAGCCTTTCAGTACAAAACGTTGCAGTACTGCCTGGGTCTAAGAAAGCATATGTGATAGCCGCCTTGTCGCCTTTCTTTGCCTTAACTTGGACTGGAACAATAGCAAGGATGCTATCTGCGTCTCCGGCCCCAGTACCAGAGCATAGTGCATTAGCTGTCTCTACAAACCCACTGCTCACAGACTGCTTCTCATCATGTTCTGGTGACTCCTCCTTTGGTGCAGGCTTATCCTTGTTCCTGATGTGCAACACGGTTGGATGAGTCAGTGAACAGAGCTCACAGCTCAATTTCTCCTCACAAGACCTACTCATATGGCCCTGTTTTAAGCAGCTGAAGCAAAGTCCCTTGCCTCGAAGAAATTCTAGTTTCTCTTTGTGTAGAGATTTCCTCAGTCTCTTGCATTGTGCCATGGTATGTTCACTGTGGCAAAACAAACATGGTGTTTTGAATGCGGAGATAGGATTAGTGAGTCCCTTTTTGCCTCCCTTTGTCTCTGCATCGATGCTGCCCCAGTGGTTTACAGGTGTGGCTGTTGTTGTGAAAATGGACTTGCCACTCTTCCTCCCTAAAGTGACATTTGGTGGAGACCTGGTTGGTGCCTTGTTGCTGTCTTTTATATCTCCAAACACTGGGTGTAATGCTACTTTAGCCTGCGTGTTAATAAACTTGACAAGGTCCATAAACTTAGGCCGCCGAGCTTCTGTCTCCTCTATTTCAAAGGCGACACTCCTCCACCTTCCCCTGAGGTTGTACGGTAGCTTATTCACAATGGCACGCATGTTGGCAACATTATCCAACTCCTCCATGTACTCCATGTCTGACATTGCATTCCCACAGCTGGTGAGGAATAGTGCCAATGCGCTGAGGGCTTCACCATCTTCTGCCTTTATTGGAGGCCAGCCTAGAGCCTTGTTTATGTATGCCACAGAAATCCTGTATTCGTTGCCAAAGTGCTCTTTCAGGAGCCTTTTTGCTTCACAGTAGCCCTTTTCTGGATCCATGTGCAGACAACTGCGTATTAGCTCCCTGGGCTGTCCAGAAGTGTATTGCTCCAAGAAGCAAAGACGATCCTTTCTGCTTTCTGTTTTACACTCCACTCCATGCTCAAAGGCTCTGATAAACAGTCTATATTCCAATGGATCCCCACTAAAGATGGAAATGTTCTGAGGAGGTAGAGTAGAAAGTCTTTGTTGCGTTGCAAGGACTTCTGCAATGTCGTTCTGTCTTTGCATGACAGCTAACAACGTCTGTGAAGCTTCTACGCCCGCTGAGTGAGCAGAACTGTTAGCTGAAAAACAATGGCTGTTCTTTCTGATAACTGGCTGATTGACCTGTACAGTGTTAGCTGATTGAGGCTGGATGATGGGCATCCTGTTTTGCTCACCACCACAATCCTCAATAGTCACTCTGTGATGATCAGTCTGTACCCCAGCTGGCTGCATTTGGACGAAAGATAATTTGTCATCCCTATGTGACACATCTGATCCCTCAAACCTCTGCAAAATCTTAAGTTTAGCATCAGTTGCTGCTAAAGCAGTTCGTAATTCAAGCTCTTCCTTCTCAGCCTTAAGTTTAGCTTCTTGCTCCTCCAAAGCTCGCCGTTCCTTCAAAGCTGCTGCCTGTGCCAAGAGTGTAGCCTTCTCCAATTCTGCCTTCAAGCGAGCTGAAGATGCTGAAGATTGGCCAGTGCTGCTTTTGGACATTCTAGACTTCCTAGATGCTGCTACTGATATGCTGTCAGTGGGCTGAACACTCTCATCAGCCATTTTTGCTTCCTCCGTACGTTGATGGACTTCCTTTATCCAAGCATCCACGTTGTCAACAAAGCTTCTCATTGCATCTGCTTTGGGCTCAAACCAATGCTGCTGATCATTATCCATGTCCTCTCTTGACACAGCTTGCTGAAATAGCCCCTTTACAGATGTATTCAGTTCACAAAACTCTCCAAAGATGTGATTAAATTCTGTAGACAACTTGGTTTTAACTATTTCCACATTGCCATCATCCTCCATTAACTGCAGCATCTCATTCTTTTTCTCTGTTAGCTGACCCAGCTTAGCCTTTCTTGAGCCTATTTTCCTTTGTAATGCATCCTCCATCGCCTTAGCTGTAGGCTTCACCTTCCGCTTTTCCACTGTTGCTGAATCTTTATCATCTTCCATGATTCTCCCATTAGTTTGTTCCACTTAGCTGGGAGCTCAATACAGCTAACCGCCCCAATAGCCTCAGGAAACACACAAAGGGTAGCTATTCACGTGTAGTTAGCTAGTCGTTAGCGGGTCATTCGCTGCTAATTAGCATAACACTGTGTTGCTAATATACTCCCCAATCTCCTCCGTAATTGCACTTACTTTCTGTGCTGAAGGGCTGACTGGTGAATCCTCTCCTCGTATTTCATGTCCATGTGTTGCAGTTACATTTCCAATCCGAAGACTGCGGCCGCGAGGAGATAGTTTCTTACGAATATCACCGCGGAAGCACTAGCTGGTAGTCGGACCGTACGCGTGTCTTAGTGCAGTTGAACATAATCCACAAAGTCCGCTTGTAGTCGAAAAACAAACAGGCAAACATTTATTTCCACAGTTTTGAAATACAGTGATCCATTTGAATGTTCCAGTACACTGCAAACACGGTAAGAAACTGTTTTTCTCCACAGCTAGTTAAAGCCCCCGTAGCTCCACACTGCCTGTCGCAAACCCCCCCCCCCCCCCCCCCCATGCACAGTTACCGTGTGTTAAAGGAACAGTACGTAAAAATTAAATAAGGCAAGAAAAAATACAATTTAACTGTAAATCTTACGCTAAACAAATTATAAAGTAAAAACTGAAATTCCCCATTATCTTACACTTATCCTTATCCAAACTGATTCAAATTATTAACAAATATACACTCTGTGCAATCTGAGTAAACTAAGAGATGATTAGACCTTTATCCTATACACCCCCTCAACCAGCCTAGAGAAGTTAACATAATTTAAATGTAGATAAAAGGCTCGTCTGTTTACATCTCTCCCTCACAGAAGGCTTCTTTGCAGAGCATCAAATCTGCATGGCAAAGTGACACACTTTAGGTGATCTTCATCCTTGGGAAAAGTGGTGTCAACTATTTCCCAGTCTCCTAGTATTTGTGCCTCACACAGAATCACAATACTCTGGACTTCCTCTACACTGTCACTTTTAGAGCTTGGCACGCTCTCTCCATCCCTCGAGTTTTCATATTCCAATGCTGCTGAAGGTTTAAGGCAGAGCACGTCGTACACCTTAGTTGTCTTCCTCAGCGTCAACATTGAATCTTTCATTTTATTTAAAATCTTGCTGTGGGAAGTCTCCTCTTGATCTCCTGGAAGCTCAGTAGCACAGCTCTCTGTGTGATGTCCGCTGTGCTGAAGATGATCTCTGATCCTCCTGAAGCCTCTCTCCTGGCCTCAGCTCCCATCTTGTGGACGATCCTCTCAGCCACTCCTTCTCGTCATGGTACCTCACGACATCTACAAATTGAAAAACGACACCCCTCTCCCCACACGGCTTTCGCCACGTGTCAACTCCCCAATGAGACATGCACAAGAATGTCGCACATTCTCTCTAAAACAATATCCAGGGTTTCCCACTTGGAGCAGCCATACTCCAACCTGTAACCCTGTGTAAAAACATTAATCAGCAGTCACATGTTAAGCTTGTTTAACTCCCAGCTCCACCTGGAGCCTGTAACCTGGAAGACAAATCTGCTAAATCAAACTTCACATTTGCACCCAACTATAGATCATGAGAGTGATAAAGTACTCAGCATAACAGACAAGTATCATGTGCAGGTTTCTCCAATCATTAAATCACTATTATTACCATAATTTGTCCCAAATCATGAATCATCCCAATTTATTCCACAATTTAATCTGTGACTTTCCTTAAACAATGTCACTCCACCCATTTTATCACTATGAGCTCAATAGCCCATCTTCAACTATTCCATAAACACTGCATCCCTTATTTGTTTTTCTCATGTCACTTGTCCACTTCTGCTGAATCCTCCACATGCACTCTTAAAAAAACAAACATTAGCAACAGACATGGATCGTGTGGTGGGCAGGCGTCGGCCATCCGCATTTCAGAGGTGCTGTAAAAACACCATAAAGTTAGCCATCCATAGCTGTGGAAAGAATGTTATTCACATCATCAAAGTAACCTTCAACATTTTCCCAACAACACAGTGTAACAGCATCAGCAACTCATAACCTGTAATAAAGAAACAAACATCCACCGATTGTTCTGTTAGAAATCACATCATCAAATCACATGAAGAACTGTAATGCTGTAGAAAAGAGAATGCAAATGTTAGCGCTGCGCAGGTGTGCACACACTTTCTCACAGTAACTTCTGTGAGCAACACAAGCCCATGAATAACACACCCCTGGTAGATTCACAAACATAGAAAATGGCATTTAAAAGGTTAAATCATCACGCAACCTCAAATGTTGCTGTCATCCTTCTGCTCCTGTAAAAGGAAACACATAAATTCATCCACCCTTTGTCCTGTCTAGGTGGAGGTTAACTTTGAGTCGTGGTCAAGTCTTGTCAGCTTTTACCAGTCAGTCAGTTTGTTTTTATTTCCATTCATTCATTCATTCATTCATCCTTTCTTTCTTTCTTTGCTGATAGTGGAAGCTGTCGTCGCATTTAGTTTCCACTTTCAGCAAAATGACGTCATTTAAAAAAAACAACAACTTTAGATCGGATTACATCGCTGAATCCTTTTTAGGCAGGGACTCTGATTTTCTAATTGTCCCAGATAAGTGGCTTTCTCCTGAGCCCATTTTAATGTGGAGAAACTCACTTGTAACGGTTTTCTCGACATGTCGTATAGCACTTTTAATTCCCGACGTGCAGATCTGCTTAAAGAAAAGAAATTGACAAACAAAAATCAGTGCACTGTTCAAAAAATAAAAATAAAATAAGAATGACAAATAAAACTGAAAAACAAAAGAAAAAGAAAAAATACAAAAGCCCGGTCTTAAGGCTTGTCACAAAATGTTCTTTCTCTTATAGGTGAGAAAACACCCATACTTCAGAAACAAAAACAAAAAACAAAACAAAAATCTGCTCGTTTCACTCATTTAAACTCTGGCTGCAGGACTCTGTTCACCCCTGCTATCATGTTCCCCAAAATAATACTAATTCAGTCGTCTATATATCAATTCTCAACCCACTCAATAAACCAAACAGGATGATGGTAACAGAATTACCTACTTAAAATTGTGTTTGATCTTCATTACATGTGTGTGTGTGTGTGTGTGTGTGTGTGTGTGTGTGTGTGTGTTAGTAGGGTTAATACATTTTCTGTTTTTATGTATCCTTTCATGTACCTTCCCCCTTTTTTTCTGAAACAAAACTCTGTTCACTCCAAATTTTGCTTGTTCAGGATGAGGACGGGAAGCTGCAAAACAATTCAGCCAAAAAATTCTGGCTGGGTGTTTTCTATTTTTTTTCTTTTTCTAATGATTTCAACCTATAATTTTCTTCCGACTGCTGCCCGTGGAGAATTGATCCAGGTCCATTCCCCACCTGTAAACGACAGACTGAGAGACTTTCATTATTCACTGTGACTGCATATGTTTTCATCACTCCTAAAGCAACACATCTCTGCTTATTTTGTTTTGAACTCTACTGACTTTAAACCCCAAAAATGAAATTTTTATTTATTCTTAACCGCAAACACAAAAATCTTCTTGATGTTGTTGTTAATTATTTTCATCCACCACACCCCAAATTATGTTTTCTTTTGTGTCCAGCAGGGGAAGAAGGTGAAGCATCACTGTAGCGTCACTGCTTCCCCCAGTTGGAGACAATTTCCCACTCACACCTCCAAACTTTTTATTTTCTTTGTTTTCATCATTTTCTTTCTCTTTTTTTTTTACCCCATTGTTTTACACCCACACATTAACCTGTTAACTCACTCCTTCAACCTCATTTTCCTTTCAGTCCAACAGCTCTCATACAGTCAGCAATCAAATTCTCCATTCATCCTTAAGTACTTGATCACCTTTAAATGTCACTATTAGTTTTATCAATTTATTTATCATTAGTTCAACACTAATCCACTCTTTAATTTGCTTTATTTACTTTAGTTCATTTTCTCCTATTTGATCACTACGATTTCTTAACTCTTATTATTTCACAGAAAATCAACTAATCTACTTTGTCTCCCTCTTTGTCATCAAGGAATTCACACACACTCACAGGCTGGTCACTCGCCCCCACCTTTTCTTTCTCTCACACACTCACACTTTACTCTTTGTTCGTCCCACCTGTGAACCCGCCCCCTCGAGGCTGGCTCACACACACTTCATGCTTGTCGCAGTCCCATTCAAACTTTCTGCGAGACACTTCTGCTGATTCAGGACAACGCCCTAAACGGCACACAGAGCGGGTACCGTCCGCTCGTGCACCTCACAAATTACTCAAGCTGCGCCACGGACTCGATACCGCGGTTTCTCTTCCCCTAAAAAATATAAAACCAAATTAAACCCCCCAATTGACTTCACAGCTTGCAACAATTCGCGACACGGCCTCCTGCCGCGATTTCTGCACACCACAAACACACACTTTTAGACACGAATTCTTTTTATTACTTTAATTGACTCCCGTACATTAGACGAGACGCCGACTCTAACGGCGCTTTCACACACACACTGCAGTCAGTGGGCTGAGCCAAGCAGTCGTTCTCTCACTAACAAAGCAGCTTGCCCCCATTCTCATGCAGGTTATCAACCACAACTAGGATCCAACACCTAGCTTTAGTTATTTAGGGCGCCCTCAGTGCCCAGGTTACCAACCTGGCAAATCCCAAGGACACGTTCAACCAAGGGTGGAGTTGCCAAACTCGGAGCGCACACGGCCCTTAGCCGGCGACAAAGCCTTTCGGCCCCGCTTTCTAACTAATAGTAACACAAATTTCCTGCTTTAACGCATGGGGACGGATCAAACACCGCCACTTTTTTCCTAATAACTAAGACGGATCAAACACCGCCACGGATGAAACACCGATTCTATTAATCCGTAACAAACGTCTCCTGCTTTAACGCACCGAGATATCCTTACGGGGCGCTAAACATCAACTTGGAGTTCTTACAAAAGTCTCTTGCTTTAGTCGCACTGAGACGGACGCTAGCTGCCTTTTTTTCTACTGAGTGAATTTACACTGGGATACGTTTGACTTAGCGAACAGATAATTTAGGCTTTAAACAATATGCACGGTTCGAAAACAAACAGGTCGTGCTTACCTTTTAATCATGTGAGCTAGCTCTCTGTTCGCCTCGTTTCACCAATTCGTGCCAATTCATCTCTGGGCCTCGAGCGAATCCCGCGGGTTCGGCACCAAAACTGTTGAGAAATCAGTTTTACCCCGGTTCTTTTTATTCCTCGAGCATCCAGAGATGGCACCGGACTCAGTAGTCATTTTCACAAAATCTTTATTCATCTTTATTCATCTTCATTCATCTTTATTTAAGCATGCACTTCTAGAAGGGAAGATGAGGCCGGTGTCCCTCTGCAAAAATCTTCACCCCTTTGTTAGTTACAGCCAGCTTTATAGAAGCGACCCCATCATAAAACCCCCTACGGTGTGCTGCAAACTCTGTCTGTGTCTATGTGCACGAGCACGTGAATGCCTACATGTGCACGTTCCCACGTGTCTATGTGAGTGCTCGTGTGTGACTGTGTACGCATACCTGTGTGTATGTGTGAGTGCACATGAGTGAGTGTGCGTGTGGATGTGTGTGCGTGACAGTTAAAACACTGTGGGTGTAGGTAACTGCCTAGGTCATAAAACCCCCACCTTAAAACATCCTCTGGGGAATTTCCGCTCAGTGGGGGAGAAGCCTTCTAAAATCTACTCCTAAATTCACAACACAATAAGGCCTTTATTACTTTACAAACAGTGTCTCTACAATAATTCTACATTCTATGATAACACATTTCTAAACTCTAAAATAAGCTAAACATTCCTACAATACAATGCCTTGTCTTAGAACCGTGGGGGCGTTGCTTTGCTGTGTGAACTGTTTCTCAATAAAAGGCAGCAGGAGGAGGCCGGATTTGGGGTAATTTTCGTGGTGGACACAGACGAGGCCTTCCTTGCGCAAGTAATCGATCAATCGCTGACTGTCTTGTTTTCTTTCATGATGAATAAGTCTCTAGAACTAGCGGGGCTTGTGGAAACACAGACCCAACAATTACACTGTTTTTCTGCCTTCCAACTTCCCTCTACTGAGAAGCTTCTTCAGTTCAGAACTGAAGAAGCTTCTTGGATGAGAGGTGAAACGTCTTCAAGTAACTTAAAGAAGTCCAGACGCTTTTCTTTGCAAGCTCCTTTGATTATCCAGGACCAACAGTTTCTCTGTTACTATCAATAACTCGCCAGTCTCCGTTTCTTCTTCAGTGAAAAGTTTGGGTGTCATCCTCGGCAGTACTCTAACTTTCAACTCACACATTAATAATGTTACTCGGTCTGCATATTTTCACTTGCGCAACATTGTTTTATTTTATTTTTTTTGCCTGTCCCGTTTGGCTCTTTTGCCATCAGAATTATTATCTAAAGGCAAAGAAAGATGCCCAACGGATTTACTTTACCAAATGGACCATCCCAGCCTTGCCGTAATGGTCTATTTGATTCACCTTTTATTGTTTATTTTATTTCATTTTCACTTGCTAAATACGGGACAGACTTGAATGAGGAAAAGAAAAGGGAGAAAGAAAGAGGGAAAGAAAAAGAGCGGGGAAGAGGGACGGGATAAAGTGCAAAAAAACAAAAACCAACAAAATAAGCAGACAAAAAATACATCTATCAATCACCTGGATCACCTGTTGAGAAACAAGTGGAAACAAGCAGAAGGATATCATGGTCCTGGGTCGGTGACCCAGCACTTTTAGTTTGTTATCATTTTCTAGTTGATGATGATGGTTTGAGTTCTATGTGTTATATTCGGTCTGCCTTTGAGTCTGCGTCTGTGTCTCTGTCTGTCTATGGTGTCACCCCGTCTGTTTGTGAAGCTGTCTGTTTAGTTCTGTGTCTTGTTTGGTTCCCCGTGTCTGAGTTTCCTGTTTTATTGTGAAGGTCTCTGTCTGATGTGAGTGTGTTCAGTTTACATTTCCCCTGTCTCGTCAGCTCTGATTCCTCCCAGCTGTGTTGCCCTCCTGTCTCTCATCCCCTGATTACTGGTGTGTGTATTTAAGCCCTGTGTGTTCTCCTGCCTGTTGCCGGTTCGTCTGTGTTACTTGGTGTCCTGCTCGTCGTCCCTTTGTCGTATGCTCCCAGGTCTGTTATTTTAGTTCTCCCAGTTTAGGTGTTTTCAGTTATTTGTCATGCCCCACTGCTTGTTTGCCACTACACCTTGTAAATAAACTTCACTAGCATTTTCATCCACTGCTTGCATCTTGGGTCCTCCTTCCTCCACACCACACAGCTCGCCTTACCAGCCGTGACAAAGGAAAAGAAAGACCAGCATAATAAACAACATCACGATGATCTATGTGAATATAACAGTAAATACTAAATATTTGGGGCGACCGAGGCTCAGGGGGTTGGGAAGCGTATCTGTAACCGGAAGGTCGCCGGTTCGATCCCTGGGCTCTCTGTCCTGGTCGTTGTGTCCTTGGGCAAGACACTTCACCTACCGCCTACTGGTGGCCAGAGGGGCCGATGGTGCGATATGGCAGCCTCGCTCCTGTCAGTCTGCCCCAGGGCAGCTGTGGCTACAACCGTAGCTGCTTCCACCAGTGTGTGGATGTGACAGTGAATGAATAGTGGCATTGTAAAGCGCTTTGGGTGCCTCGAAAAGCGCTATATAAATCCAATCCATTATATTAAACATTATTGTGCAGCACGTAAGATCGACAGCGCACAGTGTGCTTTGAGGTAGGAGCCTCAAAGCACCTACCGGGTGATCACCCGTGTGTACACCTGTGAGCATGGACGCGCTTGTTTTTAAAAGGTTCCTTCATGTAATGATCTGCTAGAGGGTGTGGGGGGGCCACAGCCCTGTCCTCCAGGGCATGAAGCAGGTATGGAGGAGATCAAAACTCCAGACATCCAGAGGCCCCCAGAACACAAGAGACCAAGGAAGACCAACAGAGGGGCAGCCGCGCCACTGTCCCAGAAAGAGCTGAGGAGAGTCCCAGATGAGGGCTCACTCAGCAGGGGAGACAAAAGAATTGGGGTTTAATAAAAGGCAGCTAAAGGAAGCTTTTATTGGCACAGGTTGAAAACATGCAAAATCCACACAGAAAGATCTTCTGTGATATCGAGATTAAACCCAGAGGTTTATTTTTGTGATGCAGGAGTCTTGTTAGCGTTTAGCTCAAAGCATCACAGTGGCTTTTATTACTATTGCCCACACTGTTAGTTTGGTTTCACTAAAACAACTTTGTAGAAGTTGCACCATTTCTCAGAAATCAGCCTGATACTCTGCTGCACATCTTTCTGTTAATGAGTAAAGGTCAGGTGGAGTTTGTCCCTTGCAGAGATTATAAAGGCAGAAAGCACAGGATGAGGTCAGAGGATCCCACAGCTTTCTCCTGTGAGTACACCAAGGTTTTCTTCTTGTCTCCAGGTGGAAGTGCATATATGGACTTAGCTTTGGGTCTGTTATGTATTGTAAAAATTAAGAAACTACTAATGAATACTGAACTGTATTCTAGGAGCCAATGAACTGATGCTACAGTTACAGTAATGTTTTGTCTTCTTATGTTAAAAGTAGAGGAGAGGCTTTTAAGACTGACTGAAGATGCGTTAGAGTGCAGAATGTAAGAAGTTAAATTCTAATAAAGCAGAGTTAAAGGAAAAACATTAATCTGAAGGTCAACAGTGCGCATGTTTAAACAGACACATTAACAGGATGGCAGCCTGATACATTTTTAAAATTCCAAATTTTATTTAAACATTAATCTTAAATTTCACATAAATTGTCATGAACTGGTTGTCATTTTAATTAATATTACATTTCTTACAAAATTTTTCTTTGTTAAGCTGAAAAAAAGGGAAAGTTGGGTGATAAGAAAGGAATATAATTTCATCTGCATAACCTGTGTATTAATTATGAGAACAAGGTGAAGCATAGAAATTTAGGACACGAAAGCAAAAGTATCTCTCTCAGGCTTATCACATCCAACTCTCTTATCAGAGTTCCTCCCCAACAATAACAATTAAGGGTAAAGACCAAGGTTAAAAAACAATGCAGTAAAGTTGTGTAAGGCAAATAACTTTCCACTGACAGCATACTAATTTTATTTTAATATCTGACTCAAACTGAGGACTTAGCTCTCCAGCCACAGTCAGTACTCCAAGTACTGTAACAGTAACTTTATTACCAACACCAGCAATTTCTATCCAACGCACACAGCTTGAACTGAGAAATGAAACATTCCTTCTACATAAATGAGAACTTTGACTGGCAGGAAATGTGCTGAAAGCCGACATACAAATAGTTAGAATTTTCTTAGGCACTTCTCATTTAAAGGGAGCTAATTAGAATTATTAAACAATATGTTAGATGTTTACAAAAGTAATTTTACTATAAGTAAGTTAGTAAAGCATTTTTAAGCAAAAAACTTTTTGAAAAATCTCACATAAAACCCTTATTAACTAGGACAGTTAATGAAGTGTAAGAAACCAAATTAAGAATGACTGACAAACACTTGGTCTGAATACTAACAGGAAGTCTGTTTCAAAGATGAAGTAAAAGTCCTGCAAAAAGATCGTAACCCTGAAGAAATATTTTGTGAAGGAGCGGAGCATCAACCAAATTCAGTAAATTTGTAGCAGGACAAAGAGAAATGAGTTAAATATGCTAAGATTAAAGAGTGTGAGGATGGTTAGTAGTACGAATGAGAACATGAACAAACAGAAGAGAAACAAACTAACAAGCTGTTCATTTGGTCCTGTTCAGACTGAGCCATGGACTCTGGATCTGGCAGTACGATGGAGGTGGCGGCACTCGGCCGGCCTTTCAGTCTTGGGATGCTGTATGACTGCCGCAAAGACTCACTGATCCCAGGTAAGAATTCAATATATAGATTATACAGATATATTTTTTCCAGAAAAGAAAAAAGTGACATGACAACACAGTTAGCCAAGAAATACTTTGCAGCTTTGTTGAACAAATCAGGTGCTGATAAAACACCAAGTCTCTGCTAGTTCAGGTACAGTGGGAGAAAAGAAGTCAGTGGGGAACAAGAAAGTATCAGCATGGGACAACATTTAATATGAGCAGAGGGGTGGTCCTGCTGGAACATAATGTAGTGATGCTCTGCCATTTTTATCCAGAAGTAAAATATGGAGAGCTGAAATGTAGTTCTCACTTTAAGAATATTTCATGCAAGAAAGTTAATAAAAACAATATTTAGTAACAGTCTGTGCCAACACAAAACCACAGAACATACACACACAAAAATCTACTGTTGGCATTTACCAAAGAGGCGCTGAATCAGTTTTGTGGGGGAAGTAGTTGATGACGCATTTTGCCCATGGAAGTCCTTTGGGTGATTTAACAATCCACCTAATGATATACAAAGATGCAGTCGGTTCATTTCAATAATTACTAAAAGCTGCTCAAATTAGTGGCTGAGAAACAAGCAGCCAATGAGGAAGCAAATTATGTCCAAACAAAATAATATAGTCATACACAGCCCTCCCTTTGTTAATGAGCACAGTTAGTGTGCAGTGTGTAATTATGCAAGTTGTGCTTGTTTTTCTGCAGGTTGTGAGGTGGCAGGAACTTATTAGTTGATGTTATGTATTTAAGACATTTAACTGATAAAACTCAGTTTAATTAACAGCTGCATTTTGACATTTTAGTATGGTATGTAATCTGTGTGCAGAAATCCAGCTAAAAACCTGAAACTTTAGTTCAGTTCAAGTTACAATATGATCCGAGTATTATCACTCAGGAGCAGAAGAGGACTTATCTCTAAACACTCATTGTGAGGATGGAGTGAAGAGTTACAGGACTCCACTTTAAGCTGTGACCCATCACACTTATACACCAACTATCACAAACCCCACAATCAAAATAATATGTGCCTCTTTCAGCATCAAAAGTTAGCATTAGACTTAGTAAACCTTAGAAAATCATGTTTGTGTGACTGAATTAAATATTCTCCTTTAATGCTGTGAAAGAGAAATTCTTTCAAATACAAAGCAATAAGGCCAGCCACCAAAACATCCGTGTCTACGTCTTTCCGTTTTAAAACTGACACTGTGCCTCTTCCTTAAGGCAAAGGACATGGATGCAGTTACTTTTATAGATCATGTGCATTTGTAGGAGTTTTTCTTTCAGAGCCAACAAGGAATATAAAATACAAAATGCATGCAGGTAATCACAGTATTTTAGAGACGATGGATTTACAGTATTTAACATTTCATAATCAACACAAGTGAAATGATCCAGAACACCGCAAAACACCATGGATCACATTCATGTAGTTTGTTTTTCATCCTGCAAATCTGTAATATACAACATTCAAATGTCAGTTAAACTGCTACAATTAATCTAATTTTATTAAAGTTAATTGAAAGCCTTTTATTTATTTTTTTCAAGGAAAACTTCTGTTTGTTTGTTTTTGTTTGTTTTTTTCTCCATTTAGTTTTTGCACCAGAATGTGGTTCAGTTTAATAACAGATCATTGGTTAACAGAAGTTTTTCTACTAGTGTTTTGTTGATTAGTTGTAGAGATGAGGGGATTATATATGTGTTGTGAAGTTTCCCAAACAGGAAGGAAATTCTAGATATGTTTGAATGTTCCTCAGAATATACGCAGTTTAGTTGGATTGGAAGACTTTTTTTTAAAGAGACAAAACAAATCTCTCCACCTCGTCCCCTCAGCTTTAACCTTCCTGCCTTGTCTCCACTTTTCCTTTGAGAAAGGGCACAACAGTATGCTGCTGGTTGGAACTATGAATATCTGTATGGGAAATGTGCCCCATTATTCAGACCCAGCGATCCCAAAGCTGCTTTCTGCAAAAACATACTAGAACAGTAAATCCAGAAACTATTTGTCAGCTGGTGAGACAGTTCATCCCATCCCAGTAATTATGCTAGCCTTTTTTTTTCTTTTAACTTCCACTCCAGATGGTAAATGGCCTGTATTTGTACAGCGCTTTTACTAGTCCCTAAGGACCCCAAAGCGCTTTACACACCCATTCACACACATTCACACACTGGTGATGGCAGCTACATTGTAGCCACAGCCACCCTGGGGCGCACTGACAGAGGCGAGGCTGCCGGACACTGGCACCACCGGGCCCTCTGACCACCACCAGTAGGCAACGGGTGAAGTGTCTTGCCCAAGGACACAACGACCGAGACTGTCCGAGCCGGGGCTCGAACCGGCAACCTTCCAATTACAAGGCGAACTCCCAACTCTTGAGCCACGATCTTGATTGCTGAAAGCTGTGGAGCAAAACATTTACTTCAAAGATTTTATTTTGTCAAATAATAAAAATTAACAACTTACTGGATCCTGACCCTCCTGTTTTTACTCATTCAGGCTTCTCTCCTGTTCATCCACTTAAGTTACATGAAGTTGAAGATTTAGCAAAAATATGAGATATTTTTCCTTCCTATATTTTGTGCTGTTTTTGTTGCTTTGCTCTATGAAATACCTTGAATGAAAACATGGACACTGGCATCCTCAAAGAAGTGAACTTTGTCCTTTGGAGATGGTCTTGTCTCATCGAGGTGGCTCTTCACGTTTAGGACAGAGAAGACAGATGGTTTGAAAGAGGAGTAAATGAAGCCATTTACGTCCACTGTGAGTGACCATCTTTGAACAGAGGGCGGGGCTTACAACACCAACTGTCTGCCATCTATAATCCAGCTCTGAGGTCTTTCCCAGACGCCTTAACGCCCACTCACACCCTGGGCCATCTGACCTCAGGAAATCATGTGATGGGGTGGGGCCAGGTTGAGCTCACCCGAAACCCTGGCTGATTGTGACTCACACCCATTTTTACGCCTTGACTTGTGTGATTAGGTGGAGGATCATTAGGGGGTCCATGTCCCTATCAGGTGCGGGGGGACACTCCCACTAGGTTTAAATCTGAGACTCTCCACCATTTGACCTTAGAACTGAAGAAGCTTCTTGGATGAGAGGTGAAACGTCTTCAAGCAACTTAAAGAAGTCCAGACGCTTTTCTTTCCAAACTCCTTAGACAACTGTGTACTTTTTAAAAATAAATTATATTATTTAGGAACTTTTAAAAGGGAGGCTGTGGATAAGATGGAGGAGTGAATCTTTTGTTAGACTGGTGAATCGATCCCCAGATTCTCTAGCTCACACGATATATCAGTGTAAAACTTTCTTGTTGTTGAGGTTAAACTACATAGAACAGAAACGACTGAGATCTCAGCTGTTGCTGTGCTGTTAACCATGAAAAAAGAAGATCACTCTGCCTATAACATGTTTAAGGAGTTGATAAAGGAACTGTATTATGAACTGACTCAGGATTTATGGACAAGGGAGAATAGACAGACGTGGTTTATAAGGTTCCAAATTATCAGCACTTGTGATTATACATCGTGAAGAGACTGTTGCAATAATTTTATTATCTATAATGAAATCCGTGTTCAGGAAGCTCAACTTGAGTTCTACTTCTTTTAAATACTGTTTAAAAAATTCATATTACTCCCACTGCAATTTATTTATACAATAATAATAATAATAATAATAATAATAATAATAATAATAATAGCAGCAACCTTCTGGTATTTTAGTGTATATAGTAACAATCTGTACACAGTGTAGTATTTTGGCTTTTTTTCTTCTCATCTTTTTTTTCTGTTTTCATTTTCCTAGTGTGGGATTAAATGAAGTCTGTCTGTCTTTGCAGGATTGACTCTGTGGGATCGTGATGACCTGAAGAAAGATATAGCAGAAAGACCACAGGCCTCTAATGATTTTGAAATAGTTGCTTCTGAATCAATCTCAGACAAATCTTCAGCTCTAAATGTTGATGCTTCACTGAAGGCAAGTTTCCTGGGTGGACTGGTTCAGGTTGATGGATCTGCCAAATATCTGAATAATAGTAAATCTTCCAGAAATCAGGCCAGAGTAACACTGAAGTACAAGGCAACCACAAAGTTCCAGGAGCTGTCCATGAATCATCTTGGAAGGGACAATGTGAGACATTCATATGTTTTTGATAAAGGCTTAGCAACACATGTAGTCACAGCTATTCTTTATGGAGCACAAGCTTTCTTTGTGTTTGACCGTGAAGTTTCTGAACATGAAGATCATCAAGATGTTCAGGGCAACTTGAAGGTGATCATCAAGAAGATTCCCTTACTTTCTGTAGAGGGTGAAGGTTCCCTGAAGATGGAAGACAAGGACAAAGAAAGTGTTCATAAATTCTCCTGCAGGTTTTATGGAGACTTCTGTCTTCAAAAACCACCAACAACCTTTCAAGATGCAATAAAAGTTTACCAAAGCCTGCCAGGATTACTGGGAGAGGAAGCTGTACCAGTGAAGGTCTGGCTGCTGCCACTGACAGTTTTAGATTCTTCTGCTGCTCAACTCGTCCGTGAGATCAGTACAGGATTAGTTCAAGAAGCACAGACAGTCCTGGAGGACTTCAGTGAGCTGGAAATGAGGAGCAATGATGTACTGGGAACCAGCACTGCACAGCAGTTCCCACAGATTTTTAAAAAAATTAAGAGTTTTAAAGAAATGTGCTCTGAGTTCA
This sequence comes from Simochromis diagramma, assembly GCF_900408965.1. Classification (NCBI taxonomy): domain Eukaryota; kingdom Metazoa; phylum Chordata; class Actinopteri; order Cichliformes; family Cichlidae; genus Simochromis; species Simochromis diagramma. The sequence continues at coordinate 2,544,627 of NW_024387174.1, forward strand.
AACTGGATTTCCAACAGACTTTGGGAAAGAAGCTTCCATCAATCCGAGGAGGAGGAGAAGAGGAAGCTGATCTTGCAGAGATCCTGAAGAAGAGACATTCTTCACCTTTCAACAGCAAAAACCTGAATGACTGGATGGACTGTAAAGAGAGAGAAATCTACACTTTAATGTCTTTTACCAGGATGATGAAAAACACCAAAATCATCTCGTCTCAAAATGATCTGTACAAGGAAAGTCTGAGTGCAGAGCATGTTGTGTGTTTTGTTTTCACCTCTCTGGGAAAGGATGAACCGTACCTCTCAGCTTTATCAAGATACTTAAGAGGAAAAACCAACCCAGACCTTCAAGATCCTCACACTCATGATGTAGAGAAGGAACAATGGTACGCCTCAAAAGAAGTAACAGCTGAAATGAGGAGAAAAGCAAAACTCTTCAGTGATTTTGCAGAGGCCAATGAGGAGAACAAGAACATGAAGTTCCTGACAGTGGGGTTAACTAATGAGACCCAGGAAGGTTCCAGCATCCACCTTTATGAAGATGGATTTGCTGTCAGTGAGAACTTTGAGCCTCCTTCAAAGCCTGAAACTGTGACAGCAGCTGACATTAACTACAACAGTGTGACACTGAAGATTTCTCCACCCAGATTTGGAGCAGAGAACATCACCTCCTACTCTGTTGAGTACTGTGTCAGTGGAGAGGATGGATGGCAGCAGAAGACAGAAGCAAAGGCTGAAGAAGTCACAGTGAGAGATCTGAAGCCAAACACAGAGTATGTGTTCAGATGCAGAGCAGTGACCTCAGCAGGTATCGGGCCGGATAATCAAGTTTCTGTTAAAACCTTTCCCTGCAGCCCTCCTGCAAAACTTAGACTTGAACCAAATTCAAGCATGGCACACGTAAGATTTAAACACCTCAAAGAGCTTCTCAGGCATAAAAGTAAAAAGATCAAATCTGATTCCCCCTCAGTTTACAAACTGCCTCTGACAGAAGAACACATGAACATATATGGATGCAGGAAGTTTCACTTTGGAGAAGAAAGCACGAGGCAGAGTCGTACAATAATGCTTCTTGGAGCGACTTCATCAGGAAAGTCCACTCTGATCGATGGGATGATCAACTACATTGTTGGTGTCGAGTGGGAGGACAGTTTCAGGTTTAAATTCATTAATGAGGATCAGTCAACATCACAAGCTCACAGTCAGACCTCTGAAGTCACTGTTTACAAAATCAACCACCAGGATGGATTTAAAATCCCGTTCTCTCTGACCATTGTGGACACTCCAGGCTTTGGAGATACAAGAGGCATAGAAAGAGACAGAGAGATCACAGAGCAGCTACGTAATCTCTTCTCTTCCTCACATGGTGTCAGTGAAATTGATGCTGTGTGTTTTGTAGCTCAGGCTGCTTTAGCACGACTCACACCAACACAAAGATATGTGTTTGATTCAGTGCTCTCAATCTTTGGCAAAGATGTGGCAGAAAACATCAGCATTGTGGTGACATTTGCAGACGGTCAGCGACCTCCAGTTCTCGAGGCGATCAATGCTGCAGGAGTCCCATGTCCTAAAACAGAAGACGGACTGCCGGTTCACTTCAAGTTCAATACCTCAGCGCTGTTTGCAAATAACAAATCAGCTGAAGGAGACAGAATGAGTGATGATGATGATGATGATGAAGGAGGTTTTGATCTCATGTTTTGGGAGATGGGGAAAAAAAGTATGAAGAAGTTTTTTGCTGCACTGAATCTCATAGAAACTAAAAGCTTGACACTAACAAAGGAAGTCCTCAGGGAAAGAAAGCAGCTCGAGATTTCAGTTGAAAATTTGCAGGAGCAGGTGAAACGTGGGTTAGCCAAGATTGAGGAGATAAAAGAGACAAGTGAAAAACTTAAAGATCATGAAGCAGAGATCAGCAGAAATGAGAACTTTGAGATTGAAGTTACTGTCAAAAACCCTTATCAGGTGGACATGTACAGATTGGGCTATAAAGACGTTAAAGATCGTTATAGACAAGAGACGTTAAAGAAAATAACAATAAAGGAGCTGAAAGAAAAGTATGAGAGAGCCAGAGGGGAGAAGATGACTGTTCAGAAAGTGGTTGATAAACTGAAGGCTGAATATGAAAGTTTGCAGGCTGACGTAGTGAAACTGATGGAGAGATCTTCCAAGTGTCTGAACAGACTCAAAGAGATAGCACTGAAGCCCAACCCTCTGTCCACTCCAGAGTACATCGACATGCTTATTGAAGGAGAGAAATCTGAGGCCAAACCAGGCTGGAAGAGACGAGTTCAGTCTCTGATGTCCATGAAGGAAAAAGCAGAGACAATGGCCAAAATAGAGCAAGGCAAGAAACTCCTGCATCATCAAGAATCACTTGATGTCAATGCTTAGCCAAATCCATGAAACAGCACATAGTCACAGGCAGTCAGATAATGATAGAGGGTAAAATCACAGCCAGCTGCAGCAACCTCTGAAGGCTGGACCAGACAAGTTGAGTCTCTGATGGAGATGAAAGAAAAAGCAGAGCTCATGGCTAAAATACAGAAAGGACAGAAACGCCTTCACTGAACATTCATGTGATCACAAAGAAGAACAAAGAAAAGGTCGAGACCAGTTTGAACTGAGACGATAAAGATCTGAACTCAGTTGATGAAGACAAACGACACATGTAAAAAACCTCATATTTACTGTTTGCTGCCTGATAAGATCTCGTTTTAAAACTGGTTTATCTTTAACATAGAAGTGTGATTATATTTTATTGGACTGTACAATGTTCAACCTTTAACTTTTTGTTTTCAGCATATTTTGTATTCTTTAACTTTGATCTAGTATTATGTTTATTTTCTCAGTGACTCCTGATGTTGATGTTTATGGAGTTTTTATTGTGTTGATTTTTATGCTTTTATTTAAAAAGTGTAATTTTACTTTTTGTTTACTTTCCTGTAATTTTTCTGTAATTTAGTTGCTTCATAAAACACAGTAAATGTTTATCAGCTATCAGCAGGGGCGCTGCTAGGATCAGAGCTTTGAGGGTGCTGAGCACCCAGAGAGCTGACCAGCCAGGCAACAAACTTTACTCGGCGGAGTTTGAGACTTCGTCCCCGTCTCTGTCAGTCTCTGCATCCTTAAATGTCTCCAGTTGTCCTGAGTTCTCTCTGACTGTCTCCTTGGTGCATTTAAACCTGTTCCTCCCTGTCCTCGTCGTCTGTTGTCTTCGTCTCCGTTATCAGTCATCATAATTTTACCATCTCTGTGCAAGTCTGCAAATTTCTTTATTAAATCATAAGATTCTTAAATTCATCAAGTCTCTCTGTGCCTGGGTCCTCGTCTCAAAACATGACATCACTGTTTTGTACATTTTAACACAATTTAATCCCACATTTTGAAAAGTCTCTAACAAAACCATCAAATCTGATAAAGGTCATTTAAATGCTGCAAAAGAAGAATGGATTGGAATAAAAAAAAATACAAATCCTAACCTTAATTACTGGAGGAGAATAATGAATGATGCTCATAGTGAGTGACAGGGGATTTCTAAAAATCACCCCGCAGTTCTTCAGCTAAGACACCTGAGTTAGAAAACACAAAGACTGCAGTCGTCTTTACACGCGTGGGCAGTCACTTCTGAGATCTGCGATCTGCGTCTGCCTGCGTAGTTTATTTATACATGTCTGTATATCTGTGTGTGTGTGTGTACAAAAATAACGTCACTCAGAATCAACAAAGCAAAAGCACACTCTGCAAAAGCCTACGTTTCCTGTCTACTTTGCACAAAGTGTACATCTGTTCTTTAAAAACAGGAAGTGGTTTAGTAGCTGAATAAGTTCATCACAAAAGTTATTAGGTGACAAGTCACATAGTATGGAGTGCCAGGACTGCCATAATGAATTAATTAAATACACCATTAAATAATTAATTAAATGTGGCAATAATTAATTAAAATTGGAATTAATTAATTAAATAAATAGTTATGACACATGTAATTAATTAATTATTGACACATTTCATTAATTATTTATGTATTTCACATTTTAATTAATTATTGACACATTTAATTAATTATTTATGTATTTCACATTTTAATTAATTATTGACACATTTAATTAATTATTTATGTATTTCACATTTTAATTAATTATTGACACATTTAATTAATTATTGACACATTTAATTAATTATTTAATGATATATTTATTTATTTCATTTTGGCAGTCCTGGCGCCTGGCTCTCATCTTGAAATAATTTTATCTGTCAGCCTCACCCATCAAACTCAGGGGGCGGGGTTAACGCTGCCCATGCAGCTTCTCTAGCATTTGATTGGTTGCCGTGCAAAGTAAGTCAAAACAGGTCGATCCTAGATAATCGATTGCTTGTGTAGACTTGGGGCAGCCAGGTATCCCAGAATGCAGATCAAATCACAGGCAGCAATGGTGGTGGTGTAGTTTTAAAATACCCCGTTTTTCTGTCACCAGCTACACTTTTAACAGTGTTTTAGCCGCGAATGTCGCGACGTATGTCTGGTCAGGTTGTCAACATAGAACATGTTTGCAAAAGTGCTCAGATGTTTTCAGAGATTTCACTAGCTCTGCTAACAATTAGCATGCAGAGTGCACCCAGGGGGTTACGTTAACCGGTTTGTTTACATATTCCACTCTCCGTGTTCCACATGTTGCATTCGCAGATTCTCATTTTCACCGAACGATCGTCTCTTTCCGCCTGGTCTTGTGTTTCTGTGCTTCTGTAACATAAAGAACGAGCTGACATTTTTCTCACGAAACCAGCGATCAGCTCAACAGACCCTCAGTTTACCTGCATGCATCCTCCTCCTCATCTGTCAGCTGTTTAACACCTGCTGCTAATTCAAGAAACACGCCCACGTTACCTGGTGATAGTCACAGTTTAACTGGGCAGCCGGTACTCGATATAAAGCAATGTCAGCGCATATGCTGGTGTACAGAGCGAGGTCAGCATGATTAATATTCACAATAAAAATATTAGCCGAACATCATGAAGTCTGTATGTGTTTCATAGTGTCAACCTTTGTACAGTTAAAGCCAGCAGTTACTACATGACGGAAACACCAACGTTATCTCTTTTATGCGTTTATACACAGATCACGCTGATTACTGAACAAAAACCCAAAGATCAGATGTTAAACAGATTTATTTGCTCTCTCTCCTCCTTAAACATGTTTTTAATGTTAGTTATAATTCAGAATTGGCGACTGAAACACGTAGGACACATAAGAACATCAGGAAATAAAACACCGATAAATATAACCTCAGTAAAAGAAGTCAGCGGGGGTTACTACAGCTGTGTACCGGGGCCTGCGCTTTGTCGGTGGGATTGCTTGCGAGGCGAGCGGGTCTATCCCACACTTTGCCGTGAGACTGGGCTGACATCTCCGAAATCATCGAAGCACTTTTGCAAAGAGGCTGTATCTTGACAAACCGACCAGACACATGAAGATTAAACCACTACATTATCGGCTAAAAAATATTAAAACGGTATTTGGTAACACACAAACAGGGTTTTTCAAAGCTCAGTTCTGTTAGTTTCCACATGCCGGTTGTTGTGTGCTAAAAACAATGGCCACCAGGCCAAAGCAATGGTTTTGACTCGATCAGCGTTAACCCCGCCCCCTGAGTTTGATGGGTGAGGCTGACAGATAAAATTATTTCATGATGAGAGCCAGGCGCCAGGACTGCCAAAATGAAATAAATAAATATATCATTAAATAATTAATTAAATGTGTCAATAATTAATTAAAATGTGAAATACATAAATAATTAATTAAATGTGTCAATAATTAATTAATTAAAATGTGTCAATAATTAATTAAAATGTGAAATATATAAATAATTAATTAAATGTGTCAATAATTAATTAATTACATGTGTCATAACTATTTATTTAATTAATTAATTCCAATTTTAATTAATTATTGCCACATTTAATTAATTATTTAATGGTGTATTTAATTAATTCATTATGGCAGTCCTGGCGTTCCATACATCACTCCTACTCTCGTCTGGATTATTTTTTGGTCAGCAGCTCACTGCTGAGTGACATTTCAGACACTGAGATTCATCCTATAGCTGTCAGCGATCATGGTCCTGTATCTTTAACACTAATGCACAAGAATAATACTACGCCAAGAAAAAACTGGAGATTTAATACATCAGTGCTTAAAGATGAAGACTTTATTAAATATTTTAAAAAGGAATGGACTTCATATTTAGACTTTAATGACACTCCCGGAATATCTGCTTCTGTTCTATGGGAAGCAGGGAAAGCTGTGATGAGAGGTAAAATAATTTCTTTCTCATCACACAAAAAGAAAGAAGAAAACAAAAATATTCAGGAATTAGAAAAAACCATCAAATCACTAGAAGAAGCCTACGCGTGCGACCAAGATCAGGAAACATTGAACAAAATACGCAAAACAAAACTAGAATTAAATGAAATTATTAATAAAAAAAACACAATTCCTTATACAAAGACTTCGCTTGCAGAATTTTGAACACAGTAACAAATCAGGTCGATTTCTAGCTAACCAGTTAAAAATAAATAAAGAAAAAACAACTTTATCTGCTGCTAAAGATTTATCGGGGAACACAATATATGACCCTGGAAGAATAAACAACATTTTTAGGGATTTCTATGAAACTTTATATTCACCACAAATAAACCCATCTAAAAATGAAATTGATTTGTTTCTTGAAAACGTAACTCTTCCAAAATTACTATACAGTCAAGCAATGGCACTGGATTCGCCACTGACGCCAGGTGAACTCCAGGAAGCCCTGATAAGTATGCCCAATAATAAGGCTCCAGGTCCAGACGGCTTCCCTGCAGAATTCTTTGTAGAATTTGGTTTTGGAAACTCTTTCATAAACTGGATAGGAATATTATACAATTCCCCAACAGCTCGTATCAAATCCATAGTAAAAAAGAAATTTAACCTCAGTCAAGTTGAATTACAAACACCACCAAGTGCGGCACATTTCCTTACTCTTAAATCCCCCAAATTATTATCTAAAATATACAGAACACTTTCTAAATTAGATGAATCAATATCCCTTCCTATTGCAAAGTGGGAAGTAGATTTATCAGTCAGCTTAGACCAAAATTTCTGGTCTCACGTATGCTTAAAAACCTTTAAATTGATTAAAAATCACAGTCTGCAATTAATACAATACAAAATACTACATAGAGTGCACTATACAGGTCATCGGATGTTCAAGATGGGCTTTACATCTTCCAACAACTGCTCACACTGCCAAACCAATTCACCGGACAATTACATCCACGCTCTTTGGTTCTGTCCACCAGTGCAGAAGTTTTGGCACGAGATATGTGAAGACTTATCAAAGTGTCTGAAATGTAAAATTCCAACCTCCCCTTTAGAATGCTTGTTGGGAAAACTGGATGAGGTCACTACAGAAACTAATACAGTCCACGTGGTATTTACTGCCCTATGCATCGCCAAGAAAACGGTCCTCATGAACTGGAAAAATAAAAATAATCTTAATTCTAGCCAATATAGAAACCTTCTAATAGATCACATTAGTCTCGATATAGCCTCTGCCACCACATTAGATCAATCCCTCTGGGCTCCTTTGATCGGCTCCATCACCTAGCGGGGGTAGGGGGTCGTGGTTTGGTCCTGCCTTAGCTACTGTGGTTGATATGGAGTTGGGACGGGCTTAGGGTGCCTGGAGGACCCCTAGAGACGTTATCCCTGGAGGGCTTAACCCGGGGGTTGTGTTCATAGCCTGGTTAGTGGCTCTGGTCGCTCTTAGAGGTTGTTCTCCTCGTGACTGCGTGCAGCGGGGCTGGAGGATGGTCTGTACTGGTGGATGTAGGTTACTGGCCTGGTGGCCTGGCTGCCCCTGAGTGGATCCGGGGCAGGCGTGGGGGTTTGGGGTTCGGGGGTGCTTCGCCTCCGTGCTGGGGCTCTGGCTGGGCCTTGGGGGCTTCGGTCCTCGTCGGTGTGTCACCGAGGTTGTGAGCGGGTGGGTGCACGGGGGCTCAGCCCTGGCGCAGGGGGCCTCTTGTGCATCGGCCTAACTGGGGGGCTCTTCAACTGGCAGGGAGGTTGTTCCATCCTTGCAGGAGTCCACTCTGCAGGTGGGGGAGAGACATAGGAGAGGTGGAGAATAAACTTAACCTGGGTGTCTGTTGTCTTGTGTAGTCTGGGAGACGATTGAATGTTGGGGTGGGTACAGTTTCCTCTGCGGTGGGGTTGGGTGGGCTGCCCCGGGTCCTGTGGGGCTTGGCAGTGCGACCATAGGCCCCGGTCTGGATGGACTCTGGGCCTGCGGCTCGGTTCACTCTGGCACAGCTTCTGCTCGGTGGCTACTGGGTGACGCCTCGTCTGGGGATCCTCAGCCCTTCCCATGAGGGTGGCACGGATGCCCCTCCGGTGGTCCTCCTTGGGCTCTCGTACTCTGGGGCCTCTGGATGTCTGGGGTCTGGATCTCCTCCATGCCTGCTTCATGCCCTGGGGGACGGGGCTATGGCTCGCTACATCCTCTTGCAGACCATTACATGTGGAAACCATTTGAATACAAGCGCGCTGATCCACACAGGTATGCACACGGGTGTTCACTGCTCGTAGACTTAAATTACACCTTTCTTGGCTGCTACTTCAAAGCAGGTGATCCAGGAGATTTTTTTTCTCCCCTCATGGGAAGTGACTTGTTTGAGGGTAGGAAATTCGTCCTTCGCTCAGATTTCTTCAGATTTCAAACTCTGGAAATGAACCACTTTTTTCTCTCGTCATATCTTTTTAATGGATTTCCACAGAGACCTGAAAATTTCCATGATTGTTCACCAAAGCCTGCTGTCTCTTACGGTGAAAGAATGATATTGATACTCCAAATAGATTTAGAGTTAGAAAGCATTGTTTGAGGGCAAGTCAAGGCAGTTTTTGCTTTGCTCTACTCAGTTATGGTGCATTAGAAGTCAAATATCTTTAATAATTCATATTTTAATGATAAATTGTCAACACTTTAAGATTCCCCCATCTCTTCTGAACAAAACGGTGTAAGAATGACCGTTCTAGCCCCTACGGTTAGGAAATTATGGTCATTTGTTTGAGGGGAGTCGTCACTATGAGAAATAGACTGCAATAATCCTGTGTCTCTCTGTGCTGCGTGCACCTGTTTTGGCGGGAAAAAGTGCACAGGCTCTCTGATTGGTGGATTCAAATTCAGCAGCTCCCAGTCTGCTTGACTGAGCTAGAAACTTACTTCTCTCTCCTTGTGTGTGTGTGTGTGTGTGTGTGTGTGTGTGTGTGTGTGTGTGTGTGTGTGTGTGTGTGTGTGTGTGTGACAGAGAGAGAGAGAGAGAGAGAGAGAGAGAGAGAGAGCCTTTTAATGGGATGATCTCATTGTAAGATTCAAATTCAATATATTTAGACTGGTTGACTGAATTGGATCTTGTGTGTGTGTCTCTCTGTGCATGTGTGTTTCCATATGTGTCCATATTTGTGATTGTGTGGCTGTTATTTTATTATTTTTTTTTGCCGATTTTTTTCATTTAACAAGTATATTTGAGGGACCCTTAGCATGTTCAGCATTTTTCAATTCAATTCAATTTTATTTATATAGCGCCAAATCACAACAAAAGTCGCCTCAAGGCGCTTCATAGATACAGAGAAAAACCCAACAATCATATGACCCCCTATGAGCAAGCACTTTGGCGACAGTGGGAAGGAAAAACTCCCTTTTAACAGGAAGAAACCTCCGGCAGAACCAGGCTCAGGGAGGGGCGGGGCCATCTGCTGCGACCGGTTGGGGTGAGAGAAGGAAGACAGGATAAAGACATCCTGTGGAAGAGAGACAGAGGTTAATAACAGATATGATTCAATGCAGAGAGGTCTGTTAATACATAGTGAGTGAGAAAGGTGACTGGAAAGGAAAAACTCAATGCATCATGGGAATCCCCCGGCAGCCTACGTCTATTGCAGCATAACTAAGGGAGGATCCAGGGTCACCTGGTCCAGCCCTAACTATATGCTTTAGCAAAAAGGAAAGTTTGAAGCCTAATCTTGAAAGTAGAGATAGTGTCTGTCTCCTGAATCCAAACTAGAAGCTGGTTCCACAGAAGAGGGGCCTGAAAACTGAAGACTCTGCCTCCCATTCTACTTTTAAATACTCTAGGAACAACAAGTAGGCCTGCAGAGCGAGAGCGAAGTGCTCTAATAGGGTGATATGGTACTACAAGGTCATTAAGATAAGATGGGGCCTGATTATTTAAGACCTTGTATGTGAGGAGCAGGATTTTGAAGTCTGGATTTAACAGGAAGCCAAAACAGGAGAAATCTGCTCTCTCTTTCTAGTCCCTGTCAGGACTCTTGCTGCAGCATTTTGGATTAACTGAAGGCTTTTCAGGGAGTTTTTTGGACATCCTGATAATAATGAATTACAGTCGTCCAGCCTGGAAGTAATAAATGCATGAACTAGTTTTTCAGCGTCACTCTGAGACAGGATATTTCTAACTTTAGAGATGTTGCACAAACGGAAGAAAGCAGTCTTACATATTTGTTTAATATGTGCGTTGAAGGACATGTCCTGGTCAAAAATGACTCCAAGGTTCCTCACAGCGTTACTGGAGGCCAAGGTAATGCCATCCAGAGTAAGAATCTGGTTAGATACCATATTTCTAAGATTTTCAGGGCCGAGTACAATAACCTCAGTTTGATCTGAATTAAGAAGCAGAAAGTTAGCGGCCATCCAGGTCTTTATGTCTTTAAGACATTCCTGCAGTTTAACTAATTGGTGTGTGTTATCTGGCTTCATGGACAGATAGAGCTGGGTGTCATCTGCATAGCAGTGTAAATGTATGCTATGGTCATGTCCAAATTTATGGGCTGCATCCTCCTGAGGCCGCATTTGTAGACCAATTACGTCACAGCCAGGCGACGAAGGCTGTCCCAATTCGTCGACTCCTCCGAATGCAGCCAACAAATGCGTCCTCCTTTTCCCCGAATTTGAAGGATGGGTTGGGTGTGTCCTTCGTGGCCCACCATATCCCAGAATTCATAGCGCGGCCCAGCCAAATTTCAGCTGCCAACAATGGCGGCCACTACTAAGTTTTAAAATTACTCATACTAATCTTTCTGGGTCACAAAATAAACTTTTAACATATTTTCAGGCGAGAAAGTAGCTGTGTAAACATCAAATATCTGCTCGGTTTATCAAGATATCGCATATTTGCAAAAGTGCTTCGACGTTTTCGGAGACGTCTGCTACCCACCAGCTCGATAGCTGACCAGGAGCTCGAGGGTCACTGAAGCCACCGAGAACGGCACAACTCCCGGCACATCATTTTCAGATCACCGCGGACTTTCGCTGCTCGGGTTAAACGTAAGTCACTTAGACAACCTAAAAATGTTATTGTTGGACTTTTTTCAGTGTTTTGTTTGTTCGTGAGTAAATCGGTTTGGCTGAGATTAAAGTTATTAGATTAGATTAGATAAAATAAAACTTTATTAATCCCCCGGGTGGGTTCCTCCTTGGTTTTTACACAGCTGAATAAACATCAAACAGAAAACTGATTAAACAGAAGTATAAGACAGTCGAGAATTTACGCCAGTGTCCTGTTATATTTTAGATAGCAAGGAGCAGACGGCTGAGTTTATTAAACTCCACCGAGACAGCGGTGACGCAGATCTGAAGGCTAGACCGTCCAATTTCCTCAGCCGTTTACTTCCGGCCTACCCAACCTTCTGAGGACCCGGCCCACGTAGACCGCGAAGGCCGGGTCCTCAGGAGGATGCAGCTCATGAATTTGGACACGACCTATGTCTTCTAATGATGCTGCCTAAGGGAAGCATGTATAATGTAAACAGAATTGGTCCTAGCACTGAACCCTGTGGAACTCCATAATTAACCTCAGTGTGTGAAGAGGACTCTCCATTTACATGCACAAACTGGAGTCTATTAGATAGATATGATACAAACCACTGCAGTGCAGTACCTGTAATACCTACAGCATGTTCTAATCGCTCTAATAGGATATTATGGTCGACAGTATCGAAGGACTCTTAAAGAAAATTTGGTGGATCGAGAGTAAGAAAAACAAGTACTTCCAGTTTTAGGAAGTACTTGTACAGTCTCGCTTTAAATCTTGTTACCTGTTTCAGTTAGTTGCTCAGCACGCTTTCTGTCATGTGTTATCAGTACAATCTGAGTTGTCTGGTTTTTCCACCCTCCATCTAGGGACAGAAAGTGAAATGTATTTGTGAACACATTGCGTCACATCAGAGTTAGCTGGTATTAGATTATTCTGTTATTATATGTTACCTTATATATGTAGTCAATGTAGTTGAATTATGTTAACCGCTGTAGATCATATTATACCCTTTAATATAGAGTGTGTGATCTGTATGTAGTTTAGTTCTCATTATACTTTTGAGTTAAAAGAACATATTCACTTATTAGTTTATTAGATAAGTGTGCATCACTCTGTATCCTTGATCTGCTGTGAATGTATTACATGCTTAATTGTTGAATCATGAAAAGAAGGTTGTAAGCAGGAGACTCTATGTCTAGGCCAGAAGAGATAAGTCACATTCCATACCCCCACCTTTACAGAGAGCAGAGAAAGACAGGGAGCCGAGGTCATAACTTAGGCGCCGTAACAGAGAAAGAATGTTAATGTTTGGTCTTTTACGACTAGGTGGGGGCCGCTAGAGGGTATAAGAAGCTGAGTAACACGTCACCATTTTGAGACTGCTGTGAACCTCTTCAGGCAGGTCTCCCCATCATGATGGTTCTAAATGCTCTTTGTGTTGAATTGTATGGAAATAAATGATTGTTGATTGAGCATTTATACACCGAGTATTGTCCTTCCTTCAGCCCAAAGATTCAAAGAATTGGGAGATTTCAACACTGGCTATACTGCAGAGTGTTTTTAATCATACAGAATACAAAAAATTAACTCAACAAAAGTATTACACAAATAATCCACAAAAGATGACAAAAAACCAAAAATGTTCACCTCAACTTTTATTTCTGTTACTTTTAAGTAATATAGTTGTTTTTGTCCGCAAGATTCACAGGTGTGGCACCTCTAGATTAATCCTCTGTTAATCTGAGGATTGCTCACAATCCTTTGCCATTTCTAGTCAATGCAGGATGACATTAATGTGGTAACATTGTCCCAGTTAGCAGGATTTAATGTGAACCTTTTTAACTAAGTTATACATACATGTAAAATTATACAGTTTAAAAACACATCACAAAGGTATTTGTGGAGAATGTGCAGACAAAGAAAGTTCTAAAGGCGTGTCTGTTTTTTTCCCCACTCATGTTTAAACATGCAGGATGCAGGTTATGTCATTTCTGAAAAAATTCCTCTCTGCACCTTCTTAAACTACAACAGGCAGTTTGTTCCTCTCAGAGACCCAGGGGCAGACAACAGAACAACCTCAACAACTTTCTGCTGTGAGTACACTATGGATTGTCTTGATACAGGCTCAAAGATCCAGGTCAGGAAATCACATGAAGTTGATTTAGTTCATCTGGAGGTTGCAGTATCAGTGGGTTGGTTGTTTCTGTGTCTCTCAGATAAATTAAATTTAAAAAAATGTTGTTGTTTTTTAAATCACATTTTAACCAGACAACATTCTATTTAAACATTATTCTGCCTCATCTTGTTTGCAACACAGAATTACTGCAAGGAAATTCAAACTTTGTTATGAAAAGATTTATTGAAGTTTTGTTTAAAACAGAAATGTCTGCTGTGAGAAAAAAAAAAGTAGATCAAATGAAGAGGCATTTCAGTCCAGACTGCCTGTCTTAATTCAGTGTGTCAAATACTCTCGTTGTGTCAGTGTTTTAAAGCTAACCAGTTAAAGTGAAAGTGATCAGCTTAGATAAAATAGGGAGACCACACAGTAATGGAGTCAAGTAACGTACATTTGTGGGGTGGCTGCGTCAGAAATGTGTGAGTGTGAATGAACACAAACCAAATCAACCAACCTCAGTGGACTACAGTTTATGATCTACTAGTCAGTTTTCCTCAGGACAGATGGGTAAAGTGATCAGACCTGGTCAAAGAGTCTGATCACTTTACTAAAAGTTGATTCTTTTCATCTGGACGTAGCGTTTTGTGGGAGAAACGTTTCGTCACTCATCCAGGTGACTTCTTCAGTCTCAGCTGACTGCAGGTTTCAATCTTACAAACAGTAGATTTGCATAATGACTGACACCAGCCCACTGAAGGAACAATGGGCTGGGAGGTCAGTTCCTTAATCTTAATTATGCAAATTCTCATGACCATTGATCAACAACCTCCCAGCCCATTGTTTCTCCCAGCAAAACTAACTAGAACTAAACTGGGAAAAGTAAATGCATAACACTATAGACAAAGAACAAAACTCTGAACATTATAAAAACCTGGAAACATGGAGGTATGGAAACATGACAAGAACTCAACAGAAGACCTGACAAGGACTGAATGATAAAACACAGACTAAATACACACAGGAGGATAATGAGGGAAGTGGAAACACATGGGGAAACAGCAGACACACATGAATATAACGTCACAGGGGAAGAGTAAAACTGCACATATTGAACAAAGAAACACAAGACTTTCAAAATAACACAGGAAACAAGGAGAGATGTAGACACAACAACACAGGCTTGACAACATGAAACACGCAGACAAGAAACACATGGCATACTTACTAACACAGAAGACCTAGGAGAAACAAACTAAACAAAACTCAAAGCGAACAACGAATAATCCTAGAAATAACATCCAACTCCCTCAGAATACTGTTGAAGCTCTGCCGGAGGTGTGCATTGAAGATCTCGCGGACTGGGGCCTCTGCTAGGCGTTCCCATCACACCCTCACTATACGTTTGGGCTCGCCAGGTCTGTCCAGCGTCCTCCTCCGCCACCTGATCTAACGCACCACCAGGTGGTGATCAGTTGCTCAGCCCCTCTCTTTACCCGAGTGTCCTCATATGGCTGCAGGTCTGGTGATACGATTACAAAATCAATCAGCGACCAGATCAGGGAGGTCAGTCCTCCCAATCACGCCCCTCCAGGTTTCGCTGTCATTGCCCACGTGAGCATTGAAGTCCCCCAGTACGACAACAGAGTCCCCAGGCAGAGCACCCTCCAGTACCCCACTCAGGGACTCCAAGAAGGCTGGGTACTCTTAACTGCCACTCGGCGCATAAAGGTAGACAACAGTCAGGACCTGTTTCCCGACCCAGAGGCGCAGAGAACAAACCCTCTCCTCCACTGGGAGAAACCCCAACATACAGGCAGCAAGCCGAGGGGATACTACCCACCTCAGCCTGCCGCCTCTCACCAGGGGTAACTCCAGACTGAGACAGAGTCCAGAATTAATTCAGCAATATTTTATAACACACATATCAACCAACAGTCATTAAATACAGCCACAGCAAAATGAATAACTTTGATTTGTTCTCACAGATATGTGTGTGTCCGTGTCCATAGTGGTTAGTGTTGTTCTCTAACATGTGGAAGGCCCTACTGTTGTTGTTTTTGTATATAAATTAATTTATTTTTAAGTAATTTAAAATTAATTTAATTTCATTGATCAAAAAAAACCTTTGAATGCCTGAACCTGCAGCTGTTTGCTTTCCAGTGGATCCACAGCTGTGAAGGATCATCATCTACTGATGTAATAAGTAGGGGTGGGTTTTTATAATCGGTTTATCGATTAAAATCCATTCTGGCTTGGATAACATGAAATCGATTCATTAAAATCCTGAATCGATTTTTTAATATAAATTTATTTTTCCCAAAATGCCAGAATCTCAGGTGAAACCTCACAAAATTTCAACAACCACCAAACAGCTAAAACACTGAATGAGAGCAGGAACCCGGATTCTGCACAAAGACGTAAACACAAAGCGCGGACCCGCCGACAGATCAGAATCAGCAGCTGTCAGCTTTCAGCCCCGACCGTGTCCGTGCCGCCTGTGAGAAAGGCGACATCTCACTGATTCTGATCCGCGGGTCCGCGCTTTGTGTTTATGTCTTTGTGCAGAATCCATGTTCCTGCTCTCATTTGCTGTCTTAATTGTTTGGTGGTTGTTGAAATTTTGTGAGGTTTCACCATAGATTCTGGCATTTCGGGAAAAATTAATTTATATTAAAAAATTGATTCAGGATTTTAATGAATCGATTTCACGTTATCCAAGCCAGAATCTATTTTAATCGATAAATCGATTATAAAAACCCACCCCTATTTTCCAGGTTAGACTGAAGGATGGACGGTACATCACGGCAGATGGAGGTGGCAGCGCTCGGTCGTCCTTTTAGCGTCGGGATGCTGTACGACTGTCGCAGTGACGCCCTAATCCCTGGTAAGAATTCACATGTAAAGATTCTTGATGCATCACAAACTTTCATTATTTAAAGCCAAAAGTCTGAGATGGTTCAAACATCTGAAAACACAAGAGTCGACTAAATTCAGACAGATATTCAAGCAGCTTCAATAGCTCGGAGAGTTTGAACTCATTACTCTGCTGCAGCATCAATCCTTCCTCATGAAACTGCAAACACAGGATCAGATCCACTAATCTGTCTTTACTGGGTCTGGTCTCAACTGTCAGTGTTTAGACAAGATGAACTTTACATTTAAGCCTAATTGTAACCACAGACAATATAAATGAATAAAACTAGAATTTCACTCACCGACAATGAAGCAGAAACTTCTTGGACGTTTGAACATCACAGAAAAAAATTATTTTAGTGAGAAAATCCATCAAAAATGCCCCAAAGAAAGAAAAAGGGAAAATAGCACACACATGGTGTATAGGGGTGGGTTTTTGTAATCGATTTATCGATTAAAATGGATTTTGGCTTGGATAACGTGAAATCGATTAATTAAAATCCTGAATCGATTTTTTAATATAAATTTATTTTTCCCGAAATGCCAGAATCTCTGGTGAAACCTCACAAAATTTCAACAACCACCAAACAGGTAAAACAGTAAATGAGAGCAGGAACGTACGGTTACGTTGTAACCTTGGTTCTCTTAGTGAGAGACTATCTCTCCATACCGTTACATATTCCATATGTACGGGGGTACGACCCCCTTGGTCGTGGCGTGTGGATATTTCTTTAAGACACTCCGGCACACCCGGCTACGCCCCACAGCTTACGTATAAAACAGCTGTGCAGACGTGACACCGGTGATCGTTTGATTGGAACGTGTCTCCGAGTGGCCTCACGGTGGAGAGATAGTCTCTCACTAAGAGAACCAAGGTTACAACGTAACTGTACGTTCTCTAGCATATCGAGACTATCTCTCCACACCGTTACATATTCCATATGTACGGGGTAACTCTGTAAGACACCCCGCGAGGAGACAGTGCAACCGAACCGCCGAGAGTGAAGACCAAAGAACTATATACAAATACACATATGTACACACCACCCCGGTCAGGGCCAAGCCAGACGCGAACGCCAAGCCGGGGGGTGGAGGCGCAGTCCGCAAGGCGCAAGACTGGCCTGAGCTGGTCCCGCGCAGGAACCGCAACAATCGGCCGCTCCCAGGCAGCCAGCAGGAGCTTGGCAGGCCGGGGCAAGGCAACTGCCGAGAGGCACCCAGCACCCAGTCCCCGAAGGACAGGCTGGAAGCCACATTCAAGCTGTAGAACCGCGTGAAGGTGGAGGCCGAGGACCACGTCGCTGCCTCACAGACAGTGGAGAGGGAGGCGCCTCTCCACAAAGCCCAGGAAGTGGCCACACTACGCGTAGAGTGGGCCCGAAGGCGCAAGGAGAGAGGGACACCGGCTGAGGCATAAGCGTGGCGGATGGCCTCCACGACCCAGCGGGACAACCGGGGCTTGGACAGGGGCCTGCCAAGCAACCCAGGATGGAACGAGACGAACAGTTGGTCCGTGGAACGAAACGGCTGAGTACGAGCAACGTACAGCGCCAGTGCACGAACGGGGCACAGGGCCCGGAGACGCTGCGCCGCCTCCCGATCCAGACCGTCAGTGGGGGCTGACCGCAGCTCAACCGACTGGGAGATGTGAAAATCGGAGAGGGACTTTGGCAGGAAGGCAGGGTTAGGCCGAAGGGCCACCCCTTGACCGTCCGGTAGCCATCTGCAACAGTCACGATGGACCGACAGGGCCTGCAGCTCGCCGATTCGTCTAGCAGACCTAATAGCGAGGAGAAAAGCGGCCTTGAGCGACAGCCACTTCAACCCCGCTTCGTGCAGAGGTTTGAAGGGAGGGTGCACAAGGGCACCAAGGACCAGGTCCAGATCCCAGGGGGGGGACCGCGGACCCCGGCGCACGAGCCGTGAGGCGACGGGCGCCTCTCAGGAATCAGGAAATCAAGACGGCATCCGCGTCACTAATGGCTGAGCGACCGAGGCGAACAGCCTTAATGGCAGCCACTGGGCCACGCAACATGGCGGCGGCCCTGCCAGCCTCCAGCTGGGACTGCAGGAAGCGCAGGATGACGTCAACCGTCGCGCCATGGGGGTCCTGTCCGTGGGCCGCGCACCAGGCAGCGAACAGTCCCCAGCGGTAGCGGTAAGCAGCCCTGGTGGAAGGCGCCCGAGACTCCTGCATGGTGTCAATGACCGAGGCCGGGAGGCCTAAGGCGCCAAGCCCCTCCCTCTCAAGGGCCAGGCAGTCAGCCGCAGCCCTGCCGGGAAAGGATGGAACAGAGCCCCCTCGGCCTGCGACAGGACGTCCCTCCGAATCAGGAGCGGCCAGGGCATGCCGTCCAGGAGGGGCGGAATGGCCGAAAACCAGGGCATGTGAGGCCACAGCGGGGCCACCAGGATGAGCCGCACCACCTCGGTCTGAACTCGACGGAGGATCGAGTGAAGAAGGGAGAAGGGAGGGAAGGTGTACAGGAGGACCCAGGGCCAGGGGTGTGCCAGGGCATCCCAGCCCAGAGGGGGATCGTCGGCCTTCAGGGGAAAGAACAGGGGACAGTGGGTCGAAGCCCTTGAGGCAAAGAGGTAGACCGCTGCTCTGCCAAACCGGCGCCAAATCCCGACCACCACCTGCGGGTGGAGTCACCACTCCCCAGGGCATGGGCCCCCCATGGACAGCATGTCTGCTGCCGTGTTCAGGGGTCCAGGCACGTGGACCGCCCTGAGGGAGAGGAACCGGGGGTGGGCCCACAACCAGCAGCCTTGTGGCCATGTTGCAGAGGGGAGGAGAGCCTAACCCGCCCTGGCGGTTGATATAGGAGGCCGCCACGGTGCTGTCGGTCCGGACAATAACGTGAAACCCCTGCAGCCGAGGCAAAAAAAAGCTGAAGTGCCAGGAACGCGGCCCGCAACTCCAGGACATTGATGTGTCGGGACATCCATGGGCCCGACCAGTGGCCGCTGACCCCGCAACCTTCGTGGACCACCCCCCAGCCGACTGGGGAGGCGTCTGAGAAGACCACCAGCCGGCGAGTCACAGGAGCCATCGCCTGACCCTGTCGGAGATTGACAGGGTCCCTCCACCACCGCAGGGCCCGGGCAAGACCCCGGGAAACCAGCACGGTGGACAGGTGTGACCGCTGCGGGCAGAGGCCGAGAGACAGCAGGCAACGCTGAACCGGTCTCATGTGCAGGAGAGCCAATGGGACCACCTGGACTGTAGCAGCCATCAGGCCCATGAGGCGGAGACACAGTCCCCAGCGCACCCGAGAGTGGAGGGTGAAGGAGGCCAGGCACGCCCTGAGGACCCTCCGGCGATCTGCCGTCAGGGAGACCAAGGCCCTGATGGAGTCCAGGGACATGCCCAGAAAGGTGGTGGTCTGAGACGGCTCCAACCTGGACTTTTTGAGATTCAGGCGGAGTCCCAGAGCCTGAATATGCGAGACCAACAGGGCAACATGGCTGCGACACTGCTCTTCCGAGGAAGCGCAGATAAGCCAGTCATCCAAATAATTGAGAACCCTGACGCCCGGCATCCATGCACCTGGTAAAGGTACGGGGCGCCAGGGAAGTGCCAAAGGGGAGGACGCGGAACTCGAAGATCCGCCCCTCAAACCCAAACCTGAGGAACCGCCAGTGACCCTGCCAGATAGGGATCTGGAAGTAGGCGTCCTTCAGGTCGATGGTGGCAAACCAGATCCCCGCAGCGATGGCCTGACGCACCCTGGGCATCTTGCACTTCAGGGGCCGGAGATAGCGATTGAGGCCCCTGAGGTCCAGAATGGGACGGAGACCCCCATCCCGCTTTGGGACCAAAAAGTAACGGGAGAAGAACCCCACCCGGCAGTCCCTGGCGTCCACCTCCCGTATGGCGCCCTTCGATAGAAGGGACCCCAGTTCCTCCCGCAGCACCCGGCCCTGACCCGGGTCGGCCACGGAGGTGAAGGTTGGAGTGGAAGTCAGGGGAGGTCTGCGGCAAAACTGAAGGCGATAACCCTGGGTTATGGTAGATACCACCCAAGGGTCCGCCCCCAGGGCCGACCAGGCAACCCTGCGCTGTTCTGTAGCCAGGGAGGCGGGCAGGGCGGCCCGGCCCGGCCCGGGGAAACGTCAGGAAGGAGGGGGATGGCCGGAGGACGACTGTCCCTTGGCACCCCGGCCCCCTCACTGAGCCTGAGCGTGGCCGCTGCGCCTACAAAAGGCCTCCAGCTGGGTCCAGAGATCTTCAGGACCCCAAGTAGGAGCAGCAGGGGCAGGTGGAGGCACAGAAGCACGAGCCCGCCCCACCCTGACTGGACGCTTGTGCAAGCCCCGCAACATCTCCTGCGTAGCACGGCGAGTCTCCGTAGCCTGCTGGAGGAGCAGAGCCGCACCGGAGCCAAACATGGTCGCAGGGTCGACCGGGAGCCTCATGAGGCAATCCTGGTCATCCGAATGGAGCCGGGACTGAGACAGCCAGAGATGGCGACGCGCCACCCAAAAAGCAGCCAAGGAAGAGCCCGTGGTAATAGCCTGATGTTTCATGAGCGAGACTAGGAGAGAGGACGTGGACAGCAACTCACCCACGCCCTCCAGATCGCCCGAGGTAGCCTGCAATCGACGGGCCAAATGCCGCAGATGAAGCGACAATATGGCCGACGAATTAGACAGACAGGCTTGGGTCGCCATAGACCTATGCAGCCGAGCCAAGAGGCCGTCCATGGTTTTCACATCCCTATTAGGGCATGTAGCCCGCCCCAGGAGGGAGCCCGAAGGGGAAACCAGGGGGGCCAGGGATGGATCAACCGGGGGAAGGGGCCCACAGGCAATGCGCTCCCGGCCACGCATGGCCGAAAAGCGCTTACAGGCAGGGGACCAATGGTGCAGGGCCGCGGGGGCCTCAAACTGAGTGCACACCAGGTCCTGAAAATCAGGCAGCAGTGGCACCTGAGATAAGGAGCGCTGAGGCCGTGAAGCGTCATCAAACCAAGAAGGCGCCGAGACCGGCACCTCAGGGAGGGACAGTTCAAGCGCCCGGCACGCCCTTTCCAAAAGCTGAAAGAAACTCAACTGGCCAGACTCCGTGCCAGGGGAACCAGCAGGGGGCACTTCGGAAGACAGGGGGGAGGCATCGGAGGAGAGGACAGATTCTACGTCAGCAGCAGCTATCTTCCGCACCTGCGCCTGAGAGGCCTGAGATGAGGGAGGTGCGGGTCGCTTGACAGAAAAAAAACCTAGCACGAGCTTCCGTAGTCCGTTCGGGCAGAATAAAACAGTTCATGCATGAGGCAGGGGCTTCCCTAGCCAGCAAAGCATGCTCAGGACCCAGACACAGCACACAGTGCTCGTGCCCATCATCCAAAAGCATAGGAATGCCACACTCAAGGCAAGTTTGGGAGGCGTGGCCTGCCATACTGCGTGGCTAGCAAGGGGCGCGGCCACACACCAACCGGGAAGTGCGAGCAGTTAGCCGTCCTAGCCTGAGTCCCAAACCCACTGTTTATCCCCGCAGGGTAGGTAAGCGATCTTCCTTACACACCTCACTGTCAGGGAAGAGTGGGACACAGCCTCTGCTGGCGGCGTTTATGCACACAGCCGCAGCAGAGCCGAGCGAGCAGGCGATGGCGTAACAGCAACGCCGAGCCGCGTGACCCTGTGTAGCACGCTACAGCAGCTAGCCGATAGCAACACTGAAGCTGTTTACTTCGTGTGACCGTTCACCCCTATGTGTTATGCTGTCACAGTAGCCCAGCCGACAGCGCACGCCAGCACGCCGAAGCAGCTTCCCCCCCGTGGTATGCCCCACAGCAGCCTAGCCGACAGTACACGCTAGCGATGCTAAGCCGTGTCCCCACCGGGATTAAGCAACACAGCAGCCCAGCTGACAGCAGTCACACAGCAAGCCGACGCTGCGCGTAGCCCACAGGCTAAGCTGCCCGGCGCCCAGGCGACAGCACCCGCTCCGAGCACCGTGTCTCCCCGCAAGAGAGGCCAAGGAGAGCGGGCCGCAGCTAGCCGACAGCCGGACCAACAGGCGGGGGACACCAGGGGACCGGGGACACCAGGGGAATACCGGGGCTACCAGGGGACCTAGAAGGGAGAAATACATCGCCCACGGAGGATGCCGAAGCACGCTCCAAGAGACGCACACACACAGTACTCTCAAGGTAAGCACTCTTTCGCACACACACACAACAAGTGGAGATCAACGATCACCGGTGTCACGTCTGCACAGCTGTTTTATACGTAAGCTGTGAGGCGTAGCCGGGCGTGCTGGAGTGTCTTAAAGAAATATCCACACGCCACGACCAAGGGGGTCGTACCCCCGTACATATGCATTATTTTCCTGAAGTTGAGCTTATATATGTGAAAGTACTTGACACAATTCTCCATGTAACTTTGCACTGTCCACCGCTGTAACAAAGCAAATTTCCCGCACCAGGACTAATAAAGGTTATCTTATCTTTAAAAAAAGGAAAAAAAAACAATACTTGACACAACTCCTGCACATATGATGCAGTCTACACACCACACAACATCAGAGGATGCAGGACCACTGCAGGCAGAGATGTATCTGAGTTAACAAAGGCTAATCTGGTTGTAAAGCAAAAGTGGGGCCCAGTGATGCTGTCTGTCATAAACCTTTGCTTTCAGTTATGCTCTGCTATTGCTATAGGTGGAGAGCAGCAGTGTGGCTATACTGCAATTGACCTGTATACCCACTAGATGGAGCTGTTGGATTGTGTTTGAATAAGTAGCTGGCGTGACTTGGTTAAAGGATAAACAGATGTAGTAACTCTCGTTTAACAAATTTAAACTGTTGTTTTAAGTGAATTAGTCATAATCATCTAAATGTTCTATATTATTAACACAAACATTATTTCCTTGATTATTTAGTGTGTTGTATTAAATATTGGATCCCTGATAAATCATCAGACTGCGTTTGACTGACTGTTGTGTTCTAACAGAGATGCTGGAAAGATTCACTTTACAAGAGCCACACAATAAACAGTCCTTCCTGCTAGCGCTGTTTATCACAACATGTTTTCCTAGAGATTCCTATCACAAAATATCTAATCATGTTTGAGTTTAAACCACATACACTGCCTGGCTGAAAGAATAGAATAGAATAGAACAGAATAGAACAGAATAGAATAGAATAGAATAGAATTCAACTTTATTGTCATTGCACATGCACAGGTACAGGGCAACGAAATGCAGTTTGCATCCATCCAGAAGTGCTTTAGCCATGATATAGATATATTACAATATATATTAGCAATAATATAGATATGTGAGTATATTACAGAAATGGGTCTATTATGGTATGTTATAATGTAAACGGTATGAAGTATGTTATGAATATTCTATAACTATAAGTATGTACAGGCTGTAGTGAGTACAAGCTATGTACAGGCTATGAACAGGATATAAATATGAAAAACTATACAGAATATGAAATAAATAACTTTACAGAATCTGAGATATACAGCTATACAGAAATGGGAACTATGCAAGTTGTAAACAGTTGTAGGATTAAAGATTATCGAATGTACAGAATGATTATTTACACAGAGCTATACAGTAGTGCAGTTAAGATAAGTGAGGGTGTAGATAGTTTCTACAGAGGCTATATAAAGTGCTAGTGGTTGTGAGTGGTGGTTCAGTCCATGTTATTATTGTGTGTATGAGGGTACAGTTGTCCATTGTGTGTGTAGGTGGTTGTGGGTGTGTGTATGTCCAGTCCGTGAGTTTAACGTGGGTCAGATGTCAGGAGGCAGAGTTCAGGAGTCTGACAGCTGTGGGGAAGAAGCTGTTCCGGTACCTGGTGGTCTTAGTCCGGAGGCTCCTGTAGCGCCTCCCAGAGGGCAGGAGGGTGAAGAGTCCATGTGATGGGTGACTGGGGTCTCGGATGATTTTCCCAGCCCTTTTCAGACATCGCTTCCTGTAGATATCTTTTATAGCAGGAAGTGGTGCTCCGGCGATGCGCTGGGCAGTTTTCACGACCCTCTGCAACGCCTTCCAGTCCGAGGCAGAGCAGTTCCCGTACCAGACTGTTATACAGTTGGTCAGGATGCTCTCGATGGTGCAGCGATAGAAGTTCACCAGGATGTCTGAGGACAGGTGGTTCTTCCTCAGAGTCCTCAGGAAGAAGAGGCGCTGGTGAGCCTTCTTGACCAGCTTGGAGCAGTTGGTCGTCCAGGTGAGATCCTCGGAGATGTGGACTCCCAGGAACTTGAAGCTGCTCACACGCTCCACAGCCGTCCCCTTAATGTGGATGGGTGGATGTGGGTCAGCATTCCTCCTGTAGTCCACGATGAGCTCCTTGGTCTTCTCGGTGTTAAGCAGCAGGTTGTTTCTGTCGCACCACTCAGCCAGACGATCCACCTCCTCCCTGTAGGTGGCCTCGTCGTTGTCACTGATGAGGCCAATCACCGTGGTGTCATCTGCAAACTTAATGATGGTGTTGGAACCATCAGCAGGTCTGCAGTCGTGGGTGAAGAGGGAGTAGAGGAAAGGGCTCATCACACAGCCTTGTGGTACACCGGTGTTCATTGTGATGGTAGATGAGCAGTGGTTATCCAGCCGGACATGTTGGGGGCGGTTGGTCAGGAAGTCCAGTAACCATTTGCAGATGAGGGAACTGATGCCCAGGTCTGTCAGTTTCCTGATGAGTTGTGAGGGGTAGATTGTATTGAATGCTGAACTGAAGTCTATAAACAGCATTCTGGCGTAGGTGTTGTTGTTGTCCAGGTGTGAGAGGACAGAGTGCAGTGCGATGGAGACTGCATCCTCTGTGCTCCTGTTCTGGCGGTATGTGAATTGGTGGGGGTCCAGGGTGGGGGGGAGACAGGATTTGAAGTGTGCTAGGACCAGCTGCTCTAAGCACTTAGTGATGATGGGGGTGAGTAGTCATTGAGGCAAGATGGGTTGGAGTGTTTCGGTATCGGGACGATGGAGGTGGATTTGAAGCAGGCCGGTACCACAGCGTGGGCCAAGGACAGATTGAATATGTCTGTGAGCACTCCTGCAAGCTCCCCAGAACACGCTCTGAGAACACGCCCGGGGATGCCATCAGGGCCTGCAGCCTTGTGGACATTGATCCTGCTCAGCACCGCTCCTACATCGGTGGGGGAGAGAGTCAGAGGTTGGTGGTCTGGCGTCACGTCTGCTTTGGTTGTGGTTGTGGGGTTCCCTCGCTTAAAACGAGCATAAAAGTTGTTGAGCTCGCTGCGGAAGGAGACATCAGAGGATGTGGGGGAGGGTTTGGTAGTCCTGTAGTCTGTGATGGTCTGGAGTCCTTGCCACATGCGTTGGGGGTTGGAGTTGGAGAAGTGTTCTTCTACCTTCTTTTTGTAATGGTGTTTGGCTTTTTTGATGCCCTTCTTTAGATTAGCCCTGGCTGTACTGTAGGCGTGTGCATATCCTGACCTAAAGGCGGTGTTGCGGGCCTTCAGGAGGAGACGAACATCCCGGTTCATCCAAAGACACCTGTTAAGGGTTCAATATTGAGGAAGGGTACAAGAGGTGATCGAAGAATAACCACACTGATCCGGCCGGGTGAAGTCAAACGATGATTTTAATGAATACACGCGTGGGAAGACCAGTCTGTACGCAGACAGCACTTGATCTTCGACTTACTCAAAGCATACACAGATTTTTATAGCATCAGGGTCTGAATTAATGACGCCCCTTCATAGTCACAGACAGGATATATACATACGTCAAATCAAAACCACAATGACTTTTAACACAGTTCGAAAGAAGATCATCATGGCCGGTACTTCCTGTCTACCTTTCTGTTCTTGTCTTAAAGTGAATTGTTCCTCTTTCTTGCCGAGACAACAAGGAACGGTTCCTCGTTTACAGAGACACTCTCGCAGTTACAACCAGACATGACTAACCTCTTTCCTATAAATAAATCTAACTAATGTGTGTGTGTGTTGACCTCACTCAGCCTCTATATCACCTCTCACCTACTAACTGTCTGTGTCTTGTCCTTAAATGCTCTTTCTCAATTCACCTGTTGCACTTCTGACTTTTCACCAGAACAGAGGCTCATCCTTATGTGTAACAACCTAACTGAGACTATGTATATGTCATCTACTAAATAAATGTTTTAATCAAGAACCTCTACTAAAAGCTTAATATAAAAATGACCTGATTCACTGCATCTGGAATACAAGGTTAATATAATACCTGTATGCATAAAACCTTAAGGCCTTCTTAAAGCTATCTGTTACATTGTTAAAGCAATGATCAATTTGAATAACCTAGTAATTCAAATAGCCTCGTCTAGCCTGCTGCTCAAAATAACTTAAGACTCGGCTTTCACTTCTGCAAACTCTCTGCAAGCCTGTTTCCTGTCAGCCTGTGACTTTTAGCCTTTCTGAAAGACACACACTGTTCAACCTCTGAATGCAATATAAACTACAGATTATATTATTATTTAACAATAGCAGTAAAATAATTTCCCTGCTCCACACACCCCCACATAAACTAATGTTTAATTGGAAGAACTTTATGTTTGATGACAGCATTCATTTTCTATGGCATTAGTTCAATATGTTTCTGCAGTGTCACATTTGTTTCCATCCAGAGTTCCATTTATTGCTGCTAGACCTTCATCAGGAGAGGACAGAGGGCAAGCAAAGAGAGGCTGAGGAGAAAGAGGCAGGAGATGAATGGACAGACTGTTCACTTCAGAAAATTGATTTCCAAAATGAGTTATGTATTGAGAAATTTATTTATTTGAATTTATTTTGTTACATTGTTATATGTGTTGCATTAGTTTCAAGGTTTATGTTATTGATACATTGAGTACATTGATTCAAACAAACAGTAATGTCACTGAACTCAATTTGATTTACAGACATTTTTAACATGTATGACATAACGCTAACTTTGAACAATATTACATGGATATTTATTTGATAGCAATAAAGTAAATAACAATAACAAGTAAACAAGAGTATTTCAAATACACAGTATGTAAAGATGGAAAAACAATATTTACAGTTGTTCACACAGGATTAACCTGAGTGACCTGGGCCCTGTTTCAGGAAGCCGGTTTAGTGGAAAAACTGAGTAAGTATACCCTGATTTAACGAAAACTCTGGGTTTTCGGTTTCACAAAGCGAGTTCAGATGAAGCCTCAGTGAGTCACCATGACGACACACTCCGTGAAGCTAACCTGCCCCCTAGCAGGTTTACTACAACTAACCCTGACTGTCTCCGCCCCTTTGTCGGAAACCTGACAGTAGGAAGTGTCGGACATGGCGTGCCCCTGCCTTGAAGAGCCAGTAGATCGTGAAGCCCAAATTCTCTGCAGAGCTCTCCGCCGGGAGAAGAGTGATTAGAGCGCTTTGGACATTTTATCATTTCCTGATGATTTTCCTTGTGCGAACGTACCGTTTCTCAGCACAATCTATAAGTTATTTGGATAACATCCTCAGGCCATATATTACGCATGTGACACATCGCGGACATGCTCTCAGTTCATTACATATTATTTGTATTGCACTTCGGTTTTTTTGCAAACGGGAGCTTTCTGTATAATATTGGTGACGCTGAGCACGTTTCAAGGCTACCGTCTGTCGGGCAGTCAGGAATGTTACAGTTGCACTGAAACGTCTCCTGCACTCGTCTGTGGTGTTTCCCCGGTCATAGACCCACAAGATTTATCAAAGAGGGATTCCACAAAATTGCAGGTATCAGGATGACCAAAACTTAATTATGATGTGGTGATACTTGGACTACCACTTAAATTTTACATTTATTTTCAGGGTTCCCAGGCGTGATTGGCTGTACAGATGGCACTCACATTCCAATCATTGCTCCTTCAGTAAATGAGGAGACTATGTGAACAGGAAGTCTTTCCACACAGCATTAATGTACAGGTACATAGTTCCCTGTAGCATTTCAAACTAACATATTATTTCATTATAGTAATGGATGCTAATTTGTGTTCTCTGCACTGTGAAGATCATATGTGATGCTGCCAACATTATCACAAATGTGGAAGCCAAGTGGCCAGGCTCTGTCCATGACTCACAAATATTCCGTGAATGTACACTGAGCACAAAATTTGGACATGGTGAGTTGAGAAATACTTTAAAATATATAAAGACCCAATTGCTTCAGGGACATTTGAACCTGAAGTGTATCCTTCTGTCTTAGGAGAGTTCACTGGCTACTTGCTTGGTGATAGGGGGTATCCATGTTTACCCTATTGCTTACCCCTTACCCTGACCCTTGAACCGGGGCCCACAGCAGCGATATAATCTGGCTAATTGCAGGACAAGAGCCAGAATTGAAATGACTATCGGAATGCTTAAGGCCCGGTTCCAGTGCCTGCAAAGACTCAGGGTCACCCCAGAAAGGGCATGTGACATTATTGTGGCATGTGTGATTCTTCACAACATTGCCACAATTAGAGGAGAACACTGTCCTTCTGAACCAAACATCAGCAGTGATCAGCATGAACATCCTGACCCTCCCACGGACATACAAGATGGAAGCGCAGTCAGAGACACCATATGTCACAATCATTTCTTTTGACCCATCACCTCAACATGTTGAAAGAAGAATAAACAGATTTTTGGATCAACTGGCTTTATTGGTCGCCTGTGTTTCCTGTACACAAAGTATTAAAAGATGTAAACCTCATAAAGTGTCTCTGTTGCTTCCTCCTCTGTAACAGCTGTCAATGTTTCTTCATTATTTTCCTGTAGTAAAGAAATAAACAACATTGCTGTTCTAAACTGTAAACTCATGTAATCTGTGGAGTATTACTCACAACTGCATGTTGGTCTGGCTCAACAGGGAGGCTGCACCAGATGCAGTACACCACCACCATCAACTGATAGTATATGAGGTTTATACAGGTCACTTATAACTTACAAGGGACCAAATGGCAATTAACAAACATACCAATCACCTTACACTTCATTGTCATTATGCTCTCAAAGACAACCAAGACTGAGGGAAGGCAAAATCAGTAGGAAAATAACTTCACTACAAAATAATCCATTATGGTAAAGAGTTTATCAAATGAATGAGTAGCACTGCAAAGGTGACTGTGAAGAAAGGATGTATGCACATCATGTCTTATTTTGAATTTACCCCCTATGTAGGCACTTGTGTCTTGCAGGGTTATTGACTCAGAGGATGTCCCCGCAGAGATGCCTTCGGCCACAGGGCGCCCACTGTTTTGGCTGAGGGCCAACTGCTCAGCCTCTGTGAGTGGTGGTGGTGGAGGACCCCCACCTGTTTTCGGGCCTCCGCTTTTTTTCTGTTGGCTATAACGGGCCACATTTGAGCATACAGAGTAAGCAAATATGTACTTGTAATGTGCTCAGATAATTTCAATAAGTGCTTACAGAGGGGAAATTAATGTAGCCTCTAACTGCAATTGATTTACATGGGACAAACAGACCAAGCACTATGGCTCATAATACAATTACACCTTACCTGTTTGGACTATATTTTTATATTTCATTTTTACTTGCTGCCAGGAACGTTTGGGGCCTGTTGGGTTGCACCTGCGCTCACATCACGTCACAAAATAAAATGTATAAAATAAAAAATAAAATATAATAAATAACGTGTTAAATGGGTGGAAATCCCTAGATCAATGTTTTAAATTAACACTCACCGCATTGACTCTGTCGGCTATGTTTTGCCATGCATGCTCCCTTTCTTTTGCAGCTGGGGCTGTGTTACTTTTTTTCTGCAAAATTTGCATGTTATCGGCATATGCTGCCATCAGAATTTCGGCCTCAAGCGCTGTAAAATACATTGACCCGCGCCTTCTTTCCCTCCGTCTCCATGGTGACTCGCTTAATCTGTGCTCCACTGATCAGGGCTTTATGTATCCTCGTGCGCGAGCTTAACTTGGGGTTAAAGCAACCCCGCATTGATTGAACTACTTGTTATCAGCCTTTCTGAAACCGAATATTCCGAGTTGGACAGTTCGGGGTTACTCACCCTGAGTATCGTTTTTCACTCTGAGTTTTCTAAACCGGCTTCCTGAAACAGGGCCCTTTTCCTGGACGGTTCTTTAACAACTGTAATAGATTACAGGAAGTCTCTGGCAGTGTTGCTGAATCTGCCCGAGCAAGATCAGACGTGGATGGGGTGCAGCAACTGAGACCTGCGGTTTGTCTTTTCTGGTCAGCGAGTGGAGAATCACACAGGGTGGTGAGCTTCAGGATGCTTCCTCCCACTGGCCACTGCATCGTCCATCCACAGGGTTTGCAGGGCCGGCTCACTCGTGGCTGCCACTAAGATGTTTCCAGAAATATGAAAACAGATGGTGGATGCTATATTTTTAGTATAATACTTGTAACTCTGTAGCAGACAACAGTTTGATAAAGTGCTATGTAAAAAAAACAAGATTAGATTGTATAAGTTTCAAAGACCTTTGGTTTATATATTTTATATAATACAGTACATGTGTAAGAATGACCGATGTTGTGCCAAAAAATGATCGTCTGCCAAAAACTGATTGCACTTGTTGGTCTATAATACGTGAAACATATGTCAAATGTATCCCTCATGAATGATATCAAGTCACCTTGAGCCACAAACATCATTCCTGTAACAAGGTAGAAGCTGCAATCAGTTTTTGGCAGAGACTTTTAAATATCCTTTATTTATCCAGTTCAAAAAAAAAAAAAGTTGAACATTTATTTTTTGAGTAATCTGCCCAAGAGGACAGCAGACAGCGCAACAAATATATCAACAGTTCTGTAAACATACTTTAAGTGGACAAAAAGGATCCGATTGGTTATAATGTAGGTACAATAACACAGAGTTACAAAAACACTTGAAAAACAGGTAATTTTAAAATTATATAACCCCTTTGTAAACCCTGTTCACTGAAGTCTATTTACCAACATACATAAAGATATTATACATATTATACACAGAAACATTGTAAATCAGTTTTTGGCAGGCGAACACCTTTTGGATTCAATTATCCGTGTAATTAGCTGAGTAATTCCTAAATGCGTGTAGATTAAAGGAAATTATTTTACCTGGATATGATTGTCTCTGATGAGCATCAGGTACAAAACATGCGGGTGACAACGATAAGGTTTTCCTAGCTCCTCGAGAATTACAAATATACAAAAATAACGGAGTGACATTTCTGGGTCCATTTTAAAGTTTTCGCACTGTGGCGCTAGCGACCGGAACAACACGGAAGTAAGGGCGGAGTTTAAGGCTAGAAGGCTGTCCACAGGCCATCTGGTATGTTGGATGCTCATTGTTTGTTCAATAAAGTTTCTATGGAGAAAAAAAGGGGGGTGTCCACAGCCGCTCACTTCCTGACTACCCGTCTGTCTAGGTCACAGGTGTGCCTGTGGGCTCATTTGTGGAATTCTTGCCTTCTTAATGGAGTTGGGACCATCAGTTGTGTTGTGCAGAAGTCAGGTTGGTACACAGCTGACACCCCTATTGGACAACTGTTAGAATTCATATTATGGCAAGAACCAATCAGCTAAGTAAAGAGAAACAAGTCCATCATGACTTTAAGTAAGTAAAATTTATTTATATAGCACTTTTCACAGATTTATTTTTAAATCACAAAGTGTTTCACAATACAAAGAATGAAAATGAAAAAGAAGGAAAATACAACAAATAACAATGTAAAACAGTAAAATACAACATAAAAACAACAAATTAATTAAAAGCTTGCCTACATAAAAATGTCTTCAGCTGCTTTTTAAAAGAATCAATGGAGTCTGTTCAGCATAAAACCAGTGGAGGAAAATTCCACAACCGTGGTGCCACTGCCTGAAAGGCCCGAACACCATGAGTTTTAAATCGAGTGTGTGGGGCCACCAGCAGTCTCTGATATGATGAACTTAGAGCTCAGGAGGATGAATGCGGTTTCAGCAGTTTAGATATGTACTGGGGAGCTTGACCATGTAGGGCCCTAAAGGTTGAAATTAAAACTTTAAAATGAAACCTAAAACTTACAGGCAACCAGTGAAGGGAGGCCAAAACTGGAGTAATATGAGATCTTCTGTTGGTGCCTGTTAAGGTCGTTGCCGCAGCATTCTGCACGTTGAGACGATTTAAAGCTGATTTTAAACAAGTAAAAAGACCATTACATAAAAACGGGAAGAAATAAAAGCATGAATAATCATCTCAAGTTCAGCCTTTGACACCATTAGTCTGAGTTTTGAAATATTCCTTAGATGACAAAAGCAGTTCTGGACCAGTCGTTTGGAATGTTGCTCGAGCAACATTGAGCTGTCAAATATGACACAGAGGTTTCTAAGTCTCAATTTAACAAAAGGGTCTAAGAAACTGATATGCTGCCTGATTTCTGGAATCATATGGTTGGGAGCCATAATTAAAGTTTCGTTTTATGACGTAGGTTGGTAGTGTCCTACCTACGTCACAGTGTGCTCAGGAGGTGTCCTACCTCCTGAGCTTTGCCTGCTAATTTACACTGAAGTAAAATAGGCCACATGTCTCTTGGCCAGTTCAGAGCAGTAGCCACCTTTTCAAAAGCATTGAAATATGAATCTACCTCAGTCTCACGAAAGGTAGGTACCAGAGCAATATTTTTGCTAACATTGAAACTTTTTGGGGAGACTTTTAGGATTTCTTTAGTGGCATGTGTTTCCTACCCTGATGACACCTTCAGTGCTTCTACTTCAAGCTGCTTTAACCTGATTTATTTTTCAGCTTCCATCTCAAGCCTACGGATCTCCAGCCGGAGATCATAATCTGCTTTACGCACCTTCTCCTTCTCCTGTGCCTCCAACTGTAAACGTAGTAAGCGAACCTTAAGCTTTGCATCACTGCTAGATATTTGGGATTCTGGAGTGAAAGGCTTAAACCAAGGCAGAGTTTGGGGAGCCACATCTGATTTAACTTGGGCACCCAGAGGTGCTCCAGGGGAAGCTAAGGGGTCCGGAGAAGGTACCTCCATTGTAGCAGGGCTAATTAAGATACCCAACTTGATTAACCCCTCCAACAAAGCCTGCTTAATATCCTTCTTCACTCCATATTTTGGTACGGAAAGTTTATACTGGGCAGCAATACTTAACAAGTCATCTTTGCAACACAAGTCAATTTTTTCAACGCTAGGTTGATTAACAAAATCAAGCAGGTCAAAACTCATCTTCAACCATAACCATGAAACGTAGCCACCCTAAAATCACGACACACTTTCATTAATTTAGGTTGTCCACAGCACAAAACGATCCCGGACGAGCCCCCACTTGTGTTACGTCCCCCCCACCATGGTGGAGGCAAAGGTAGGAAGGAGACAGCAACACTGGACAACCACAATCAATGAAGGAGGAAGACAACAGAACAGTTAAGAATCAGGCAGGATTTATTGGTTGCTTGCCTTGATAGTCAAACTTAACAAAAGAAAAGAGGTGGGGGAGGAGGAGGGCGGTTGATCCAAATCAAAGAAAGTAATAAAACAAAAAGAGGTCGAGAGCTCCCAGGGCCTAACTAAAACAAAAATGCAAAACAAAAGGCCTACCTAACTACTCAACAAAAGGTCAGTGAAAACATACAAGAGTGGCATCAACCGCATAACCTAGTGTGACTAACAGTTTAAAACCTGCAACCAGTGTATAGGGTACCCCAGCTTACCTGTCCAGCCTCCCACCACACATAATACAAAGAAGCCTGTTTGCAAATGTTTGTCATAAAGCAGAAGCCAGCAGTCACCAGCTGGCCAGGGAGCTGCTCATTTGTAGTGATCCTCGGAGAGTGATTGGCCACCTGTGCCCAGACCAGCCAATAGACACATGCCAATCAACTTTGAACTGGCCAATAGGTGGAGGCTTGACACCTGAAAGATAAAAAGTACACCAAAAGCAAAGCCACATCTCTTGGCATGTAACAAGCATCCTTCCCCTGAATTTGGACACAGCATATATAATTTTCTTTTTGTCTTCTTCTGTTTTACTGGCAGTTGGCAATAGACCCTGTGCACGAGAAAATGCTAAATTCCTGGTTTGAGACCGGATGTGGGGTTGTACATTTCCGGTAGCTTTACTTTGCGGTCAATCGCTACTGCGAAGATATATCCTCCAAAATCATGTCCAAAACTCGAAAACAGAAAGATCACATTAAGTTACAAAGAGCAGAAGGTGGGAACACTCACCACTGTTGTGTCATAAAAAATCTAATGATCAATTTTGACGTTTAAAGAGTTTAGATCGATCAGTTGTTTACATCACTCAACACAAGCAGAACTGCATCACTGCAGCAGAAGACACATCGTCCACATTCAGAAGCACATCTCTGTATAGTGACTGGTCTCATGATTTAAACAGGCAAATGTTCAGCATTCAAACTACAGGTGAAGAATAGTCAAACCAGATGTTTCCCCATTATGTCGAGATCAGCTAGTCCAGTACACGCCTACACAGCATGTTAACAAACCGTGAAAAAAACCACACAAAAATGAATGATTGCTGGTAACGGTTTCTATACATTAGTATTTACAAAGGGTATGTTGTGACTTACCTTCAAAATTACAGCGGTCCCTCGCTATAACGCGGTTCACCTTTCACCTCGCTGTTTCACGGATTTTTTAGTGCAAGTTTGCGCTTTTTTTTTTTTTACATCACATTGTGTCCTGCGTCCTGATCCCTGCAGACGATCTCCTCCGTGACGTCTCTCCTGTACAGTACAGAATCGCTGCATCGATGCTAGCAGTGTGACTCTGAAGTGCAGTGCTGTATGTCCACGAAAGGTTTTGCACCATCAAAAAATAAAATTGGCTACTTGATTTCACCTATCGCTGGTTATTTTTAGAACATAACACCCGCGATAAACAAGGGACAGCTGAGAAATCTAACATTTGAATCCCTTTTCTCTTTTGCCCTGAGGCGCGAAAGATATCGACAAGTCGATGAACATCATTTACAGATATATTGGGTAAATGCCCGAGACATCTATAGAAATGTAAATCGCCGCTTGATTCATTCATTTGCTTAACTTGTTTTGGACCGTAAACCAGGCACGAATAGGACACCGGAAACAAAGCTCCCCACAGGAGTAGCATATGCTAACGTGCACATAGTCTATTCATTTAATTAAAGGAAGAAGTACTGCCCTCTATTGGAAGAGAATGTAATTGTTCTATCCATTATTCACGGCAGTCGCTTAGAGTACTAATCAGGTGAAACCAGATAATCTTCCACAGCATACCTGATCATTTCTCACGGCACAACTCTGTGGCATGGCACAGTGGTTGGGAAACACTGTCTTAGAGGACAAGAAGCAGAAGTCTGTATTTCCATTTCAGCCGCTGAGTTGGAGAGTGGAGGCAGAAAAATGCCCATCACCTTATTAAGAGGTGCCCAGCAGGTATAGTGCGTCATAAGTTGTGTGGATGAGGACCCTTATGCAAATTCACAGGCAGACAGAATTCCTCGGTTTATCCAGGCTGTTTCCAGGCTGTACAAAAAGGAAAATGATGTAGCCAGTTAAGAGAAACTGCGAGCAGCATTCAGCTTGAAGAGCACAGTCAACCTCGAGAGCATGAAACTGCAGCAGAGCTCACAAAGCAGACACTCTCGACTGCACGATGGCTTCTTTGTGCACATGTTTCGAGCAAACCCAAAAACAGTATATCAGCACAAACACCTCATAGCATCTGTCAGCACGGCGGTGGAGGGTCACTGAGTTGATACTGAACTCTTCCATATATCAAATTATTCTAGATTCAAATGTGAGGCCATCTAACTAAACTGAGTGATCAACAGGATTATGAGCCTAAGCACAGCAGCAGATCTCCAAAAGAACAGCTTAAAAAAAGTGCCAATGAGTTGCAGCGGCCCAAAGTCCAGACCTCATCCTGTTCACCTGGCCGAACGTTGTCAGACTGAAGAAGTCACACACAGTTCTTAGTACTCAGTTATTGTGTCTCTAGCAGGATGGTTTGTGGATCTCCAGCTGTCTCACGGGCACTTTCCTGCTCACTGTGTCAAACGTTCAGTTATTCCTCAGCCTTTTTAGTGTTAATGGTTCCTGCAATAAATGTAGTTTACCTATAGCTTAAAAAAAAAAAAAAAGCCCCACAGTTTACTGATGTCAGTTTTAAAGGATTACACGCTGCCACACTTGTGGATGAACTGTGTTCATATTATTCATGTCTGTCTTCAGAAAAAGAGACTGAAATCTCAGTAAAATTACATGTTCACATAAATAACATAACATTAATCTAATATATTAGAACATTTAGCTCAAGGCCTCGGAGAACAAAAGAACAGCATGACTGCAGGCTCGTAGTCTGGTTTTTCAGCGTGTACATTAGACACGTTTATTTCACAGGCCACACACTGCTCAGGGAAATGAGCCTGATGCTCTTCTGCTTTTCCACAAAAGTATGATGAATTAGCGGTTATCACTTCCTGTCGGTGATGTAGCCAAGACCGACAATCATCACTAATTACTATGGAAACTTGTTGATTCTTTAGTTACAGGGACCATTCAAGTCTGATACAAATGAAGTTGGGATGCTGTGTAAAAACTAAATAACAAGAGAGTGAAATGATTTTCAAATCTCTTAAACCCGATTTAGATTCACAAAAGATTATAGAAACATATTAAATGATTCACATGAAAGAAAAATGCTATCTTATGTTGAGCAGCAGCACTTAGGACAGGCCCATGTTTCAATGTGTAGCATCTCTTCTTTTCACTACAGTCTGTAAACGTCTGTGAACTGAGGACAGCAGCTGCTGGACTTTGTCCCAATCTGATATCAGCTGCTCAGCAGTCCTGGGTGTTCGTTCATGTATTTTTGTATTCAGTATTGATGAAGCCTTTCCAGATTCCACAGCCTCCATACTATCAGAGATTCAGGTGTTTGAGCTGATTGCTGATAACAAGCCAAATGGTCCCTCTCCACTTTAGTCTAGAGGACCTGGCAGCCATGTTTTCCACTCAGTCCATTTTAAATGAACTTTGTCCCAGAGAAGACAGGCGTGTTTCTGGATCATGCTCACATGTGGCTTCTTCTTTGCATGGAGCCTTAAATATGAATCTTTTGATGATACAGTTTCATGTTCAAAGTCACTTAAATGACTTCTCTTCTTTTTCAGCTCATAGAGGGGAAGAGTTTTTATCCACCTGCTGTCATGTAAGCAGAGCCTCAGAGAGCTGTGAGCATGACTGCAGGTCACACATGAATCTGAGAAACGAGCCTGAAGCTCTTCTGCTTTCTCTTCTTGCAGTGAAGGTTTTTTGTCCTCACAGTGAATATAAAAGAGAACGAAGAGCAGAGACCTCAGAGGATCACACAGCTGTCTACTGTAAGTACACCGACGCAGCTTCACTTTATGTTTTTGTCTTTATTACTGTGGTGGAGAAAATTTAAACAAGTTAAAGTAACAGGTGCAGTTAGAGCAGGGACTGTTTCCTATTACTTAACAATTAAGAAAGTGCAACAAAATTTAATATATTCAGTGATGATATAGATTACTGGCTGCCAGTTCACTTCAAATGTAATAACTCCATACTGCTTGCACACAATAAATGATCTCAGATTGTCTACACCATTTACAAAGATGAGGAAATCCCATGATTTTAGTTTAATCACAGTGTTTCTCTAGGAGAAGATCACACTGCATTTCATGAATAATTACCAATAATTACAAAAAAAATACATTAATTTCAATCCAACACGTGGGGCCTTCACATTAAATTTACTTTCTGAATGAATCGATGAGTTCAACTAGATTTTTGTGTCTTTTTTTTTTTTTTTTTTTGCAGGAATCACGTTGTGGGATCGTGATGCCCTGATGGAAGACAGAGGAGACAGGCCTCAGATATACAGTGATTTTGAAATGGTTTCATCTGAATCAATTCAGGAGGAATCCTCAGCTCTAAACGTTAGTGCGTCACTAAAGGCAAGTTTCCTGGGTGGACTTAGTGAGGTTGATGGATCTGCCAAATATCTGAAAGATACTAAATCAAATTCAAATTCAAATTCAAATTTTATTTGTCACGTACACAGTCATACACAGTACGATATGTAGTGAAATGCTTGGACAACTGCTCGTGACCTAAAGAAAACAAAAAAGGAAAAGGCTATGAATAAGATAGGAAATAAATATGAAAAATTAAAAAGGGTAAATTTAACTAGGAAGGAATAAAATATAAATTAAGGTTAAAAATGAAATAACTGTACAACACAAATTAGAATGAAGGGTAAATTTAACTGGGAGAATAAGATAAAATATATAAATTAAAGTTGAAAATAAAATAACTGTACAACAAAATACACAATATAGAACTATATAAGAATGTATGAAGAAATATAAATAAATATATACACAATAACAGCAGCATATACACAATAACAGCAGCGTGATTTAAGTAATGAAGTGAAAACAATGTCCAGAATGTCCAGTGTGTGTGTAAGAACCATATGTGTGGGTCAGTACTGTGTGGTGGTGTGATTGAGAGACCGTATCGCCTGCGGGAAGAAGCTCCTCCTCAGTCTCTCTGTGTTGGTCTTCAGGGAGCGGAATCGCTTTCCTGACCTCAACAGAGAGAACAGTCTGTTGTTGGGATGGCTGAGGTCCTTCACGATCTTCCTGGCCTTGGTCCAGCACCGCCTGCTGTAGATTGAGTGCAGGTCAGGGAGCTCGGAGCGGATGGTGCGCTCAGCTGACCGCACAACCCTCTGTAGAGCTCGTCTGTCCTGCATGGTGCTGTTCCCGAACCAGGTTAAGATGTTTCCCGTCAGGATGCTCTCTATGGTGCAGGAGTAAAAGTTCCTGAGCACCTTGGAGGGCAGTTGGAAGTCTCTCAAGCGTCTGAGGTGGTAGAGACGCTGACGGGCCTTTTTCACCACGGTGTTGATGTGACAGGACCATGACAGGTCCTGCGTGATGTGAACTCCGAGGTATTTGAAGCTGTCCACTCTCTCCACCGGGCACTCGTTGATGACAGGGGTCTGGTAGTTCCTCTCCTGCTTAGTGCTGAAGTCCACTATCAGCTCCTTTGTCTTACTGACGTTTAGAAGGAGGTTGTTCCTCTGGCACCAGTTCTCCAGATTCCTAATCTCCTTCAGGTAGGCTGTCTCGTTGTTATCAGAGATCAGGCCCACCACGACGGTGTCGTCAGCAAACTTGATGATGGTGGTGGAGCTGGTAGTGGCCACACAGTCATATGTGTACAAAGAGTACAGCAGGGGGCTCAGAACACACCCCTGGGGGGCTCCAGTGCTGAGAGTGGTGGAGGCTGAGACATGTCCGCCCATCCTTACTGCCTGTGGTCTGCCAGTTAGGAAGTTGGAGATCCACAGACACATAGATGAGCTGAGTCCCAGATGCTCCAGCTTGGTGGTGAGTGTGGAGGGAATTATGGTGTTAAATGCAGAGCTGTAGTCTATGAAGAGCATTTTAACATAATTCCCCCTTCTAGTGTCCAAGTGAGTGAGTGATGTGTGGAGGAGATGAGAGATGGCATCGTCTGTGGAACGATTTGGACGGTAAGCGAACTGTAGTGAGTCCAGTGTGTCTGGTAGTGAAGAAATGATGAAGTCTCTGACCAGGCGTTCAAAGCACTTCATCACTACTGAGGTGAGGGCTACAGGGCGATAGTCATTGAGAGAAGCAGGGTGGGGTTTCTTCGGGACAGGAACAATGATGGACTCTTTGAAGCATGTGGGGATCACCGACTGAGATAGAGAGATGTTGAATATCTCAGTGAACACAGGAGCTAGCTGGTATGCGCAGTCTCTTAGGATACGACCTGGGATGCCGTCTGGGCCTGCTGCTTTCCTGGTGTTCACTCTCTTGAAGGCTCTCCTTACTTCATGCTCGGAGATGACGAGCACGTTTCCGGTGCTGGCAGTATCTTCCTGTCTGCAGCCGTTAGTGCCGCTAACACTAGCATTGTTGGAGTCCTTAGCTGCAGCCTCGAAGCGAGCATAGAAAGTGTTCAGCTCGTCTGCCAGAGTCACGGCCGCGTTCGTCATACCGGTTGTTGGTGCTTTATAGTCCGTTATTGTCCTTAGTCCCCGCCACAGGCTCCTAGAGTCACTCTGTTGGAGTTGTGACTCTAGTTTCCTCCCGTAGCGCTGCTTCGCCTCTTTCACCGCCCTCCGCACGTTATATGACGCGGCTTTGTACGGGTCCACGTCCCCCGTCTTGAGTCCCGTGTTGTAGGCAGCGGTGCGGGATCTCAGAGCGTCGCGGATGGTTTTATCCACCCACGGCTTCTGGTTGGGAAACGTTGTGATAGTCTTTGTCTCCACGGTATCATCCGCTAGTTTCCCGATGAATCCCACAACCGCTTCCGTAAACACGTTGACATCATCATTGGAGCTGTTTCTGAACATGCCCCAGTCTGCGTCATCGAGTGCGTCCTGTAACGCGGCCACCGATTGATCCGTCCAGCGCGCGACCTTCCTCTGAACCGGAACTTCCTGTTTCAGCCTTTGTTTGTATTTTGGCATGAGGAAGATGGCGGCGTGATCAGATTTGCCAAAAGGAGGGCGGGATTGTGCCTTGTAGCCGTCCTTGACCGTAGTGTAGCAGTGGTCCAGTGTCCTTTCACCTCTGGTGGGGCAGGAGATGTGTTGATAAAAGTTCGGCGCTGCGCGTTTGAGGTTGGCGCTATTAAAGTCCCCCGTCACAATAAGCGCAGCGTCCCGGTGTTGTGTCTTCCAGAAATCAGGCCAGAGTAACACTGAAGTACAAGGCAACCACAAAGATCCAGGAGCTGTCCATGAATCATCTCGGAAGAGGAAACGTGAAGCATTCATATGTTTTTGATCAAGGCTTAGCAACACATGTAGTCACAGCTATTCTTTATGGAGCACAAGCTTTCTTTGTGTTTGACCGTGAGGTTTCTAAACACGAAGATCATCAAGAAATACAAGGCAGCTTGAAGATGATGATCAATAAGATTCCGTTAATTTCTATAGAAGGTGAAGGTTCTCTGTCACTGACTCAAGAGGACAAACAAAAAGCTGATAAATTATCTTGTAAATTTTATGGAGACTTTCGCCTCCCAAAAAACTCCAACAAACTTTCAAGATGCCATACAGGCCTGCCAAGGTCTGTCAGGATTACTGGGACCCAATGGAGAAAATACTGTACCAGTGAAGGTCTGGCTGCTGCCACTGACAGCTTTAGATTCTTCTGCTGCTAAACTCGTCCGTCAGATCAGTACAGGATTAGTTCAAGAAGCACAGAGAGTCCTGGAGGACTTCAGTGAGCTGGAAATGAGGTACAATGATGTACTGGGAACCAGCACTGCACAGCAGTTCCCACAGATTGGTAAGAAAATGAAAACTTTTAAAGAAATGTGCTGTGAGCTCAAGCTGGATTTCCAAAAATCTTTGGCGAAGAAACTTCCATCAATCCGAGGAGGAGGAGAAGAGGAAGCTGAGCTTGCAGAGATCCTGAAGAAGAGACATTCTTCACCTTTCAACAGCAAAAGCCTGAACGAGTGGATGGACTGTAAAGAGAGAGAAATCTACACTTTAATGTCTTTTACCAGGATGATGAAAAACACCAAAATCATCTCGTCTCAAAATGATCTGTACAAGGAAAGTCTGAGTGCAGAGCATGTTGTGTGTTTTGTTTTCACCTCTCTGGGAAAGGATGAACCGTACCTCTCAGCTTTATCAAGGTTCAAGGTTCAAGGTTCTTTATTTGTCACATGCATAGTTATACAAGTATAACACACAGTGAAATGTAGCCTGACACGCTCCTCGACATGTGCAAAAATTGTGTGTGTGTGTGTGGGGGGGGGGGGGGGGGGGGTGTAGAGGAAGAACATTTTATATATATATATATATGTAGTATATACATTGGGTGAATGTGCAGTAGTAGCAGCAAGCAGGTGAATTCTGTACATTAATATGAATAGACATCTGACTATTTTACAGGATAGACGATATAAACATATTTAAAATTAAAGGAATTGAAATGTACATTGTTCCTTGGTTTAGTGTCTGGAAGAGAGTCCTGTCTCAGTCAGTTATAGATGATGTGAGAGGGCGGGTGTGTGTGTTTAGGGCACGGATGGCTTGGGGATAGAAGCTCCTCTTGAGTCTCTCTGTCCTTGCCCGGATGATGCGGAACCTTCTACCAGATTGCAGAAGTTGGAACAGTTTGTTGCCAGGATGGGACGGGTCCTTCAGTATCTGCTCTAGTCCGGCATCTCCTGGTGTAGGTGTCCTGAAGCGGGGGGAGAGCAATCCTGCAGCAGCGTTCTGCTGTGCGGATCACTCTCTGGAGAGCTTTTTGGTCCTTCACACAGCTGTTCCCAAACCACGATGTCATGTTCTGTGTGAGGAAGCTCTCCACAGCGCCTGTATAGAAAATCCTGAGGATCTTTGGAGAGACCCTGAACTTCCTCAGTTGTCGTAGATGATACAGGCGCTGCCTAGCCTTTTTGGTCTGGACCTGAATGTGGGCAGCCCATGTCAGGTCTGAGGAGATGTGGACACCAAAATACTTGAAGGACTGCACCCTCTCCACTGGAGCTCCATTGATGATAATGGGCTTGTAGTCTCTGTGCTGACCCCTTCTGAAGTCCACCACCAACTCCTTGGTCTTGCCGACGTTCAGCTGGAGGTGGTTGTCCTGGCACCATGATGCCAGATTCTTCACTTCATCCATGTAGGCCGCCTCATCGTTGTTGGAGATGGCACCCAACACCACTGTGTCGTCAGCAAACTTCACGATGGTGTTGGAGCCATGGGTGGCCACACAGTCTGAAGTGTAGAGGGAGTAGAGCAGTGGCGAGAGGACACATCCCTGAGGTGCTCCTGTGTTGATGGTGATGCTGTTGGAGAAGCACCTGCCCACCCTCACCACCTGAGTTCTGCCAGTGAGGAAGTCCAACACCCATGCACACAGACGGCTGTTAAGACCCAGATCCCTCAGCTTTGTGAACAGTCTGCAGGGCACTATTGTGTTAAACGCTGAACTGTAATCAACAAACAGCATTCGCACATAGTTACCCTGTTTCTTGTCCACGTGGCTGAGAGTGGTGTGTAGGACGTGGGCGATGGCATCCTCTGTGGATCTGTTGGATCTGTAGGCGAACTGCAGCGGATCTGTGGTGTCTGGGATGGAGGAGGAGATGATGTTCTTCAGCAGCCTCTCAAACACCTTCATTACTACCGAGGTCAGTGCAACTGGCCGGTAATCGTTCAGGGATGAGGGTTTGCTGTTCTTGGGCACAGGGATGATGGTGGATCTTTTGAAGCATGTGGGGACCACAGACTTCGCCAGGGACTCGTTGAAGATGTAAGTGAACACACCTGCTAGCTGGTCAGCACAGCAGCGCAGCAGACAGCCGGTGATGCCGTCTGGCCCCGCCGCTTTCCTTGTGTTCACTCTCCTCAGTGCCGCTCGGACGTCATGCTCCGCAATGCTGGTCACCGGTCTCTCGCTGATGACGTCACTGTCCTCGGTAGTCAGGCGGTAGATAGCATTAGCCGCCTGGCTAACCTCGAAACGGGCGTAGAACTGATTCAGCTCGTTGGTGAATGCAGAGTCGGCGTTGATCGGCGCAGTGTCCCTGGCTTTGTAGTCCGTAATGGTGCGTAGTCCGTG
The DNA here is from genome assembly GCF_900408965.1 of Simochromis diagramma. Lineage (NCBI taxonomy): Eukaryota > Metazoa > Chordata > Actinopteri > Cichliformes > Cichlidae > Simochromis > Simochromis diagramma. The sequence goes on from NW_024387174.1 coordinate 2,588,585, forward strand.
CCACATACTCCGTGTGTCGCCCTGGTGGAAGCGGGACTCCACACGTTCCCGGTACCGGCGTTTGGCATCTCTCACCGCGCGCCGCACGCCGTATGAGGCCGCTGTGTAGGCGCTCATATCGCCAGTGGCGAGACCCACGTTGTAGGAGGCGGTCCTGGCGTTTACTGCAGTGCGGATCGATCTGTCCATCTACGGTTTCTGGTTTGGGAATGTGGTGACTCTTGCAGTGGGGATAATCTCCTCCGCTAGCATATTGACGAAGCATACTGCTACTTCCGTAAACTCGTTGATGTCGACTGCGCATGCTCTGAACATGTCTTAAGAGGGACAAACCAACCCAGACCTTCAAGATCCTCACACTCATGATGTAGAGAAGGAACAATGGTGCACCTCAAAAGAAGTAACAGCTGAAATGAGGAGAAAAGCAAAACTCTTCAGTGATTTTGCAGAGGCCAACAATGAGAACAAGAACATTAGGTTCCTGACAGTGGGGTTAACTAACGAGACACAGGAAGGTTCCAGCATCCACCTTTATAAAGGTGGATTTGCTGTCAGTGAGAACTTTGAGCCTCCTTCAAAGCCTGAAACTGTGACTGCAGCTGACATAAACCACAACAGTGTGACACTGAAGATTTCTCCACCCAGATTTGGAGCAGAGAACATCACCTCCTACTCTGTTGAGTACTGTGTCAGTGGAGAGGATGGATGGCAGCAGAAGACAGAAGCAAAGGCTGAAGAAGTCACAGTGAGAGATCTGAAGCCAAACACAGAGTATGTGTTCAGATGCAGAGCAGTGACCTCAGCAGGTGTTGGGCCAGCTAATCAAGTTTCTATTAAAACAACTTCAAGTGGCAGAAACAAAGAAACGTGTTTGGCAGAAAAACTGAGAGATAAAAGTGAAAAGATCAAATCTGATTCCTCCTCAGTTTACAAACTGCCTCTGACAGAAGAACACATGAACATAGATGGATGCAGGAAGTTTAACTTTGGAGAAGAAAGCACGAGGCAGAATCGTACAATAATACTTTTTGGAGCAACAGGATCAGGAAAGTCCACTCTGATCGATGGGATGATCAACTACATTGTTGGTGTCGAGTGGGAGGACAGTTTCAGGTTTAAATTCATTAATGAGGATCAGTCAACATCACAAGCTCACAGTCAGACCTCTGAAGTCACTGTTTACAAAATCAACCACCAGGATGGATTTAAAATCCCGTTCTCTCTGACCATTATTGACACTCCAGGCTTTGGAGATACAAGAGGCATAGAAAGAGACAGAGAGATCACAGAGCAGCTACGTAATCTCTTCTCTGCTCAGCACGGTGTCACTGACATTGATGCTGTGTGTTTTGTAGCTCAGGCTGCTTCAGCACGACTCACAGCAACACAGAAATATGTGTTAGATTCAGTGCTCTCAATCTTTGGCAAAGATGTAGCAGAAAACATCAGGATCCTGGTGACATTTGCAGACGGTCAGCGACCTCCAGTTCTCGAGGCGATCAATGCTGCAGGAGTCCCATGTCCTAAAACAAAAGACGGACTTCCAACTCACTTCAAGTTCAATAACTCAGCATTGTTTGCACAGAAAGGATCATCTGAAGAAGTCAGTTGGAGGAAGGGTAAAAAAGGAGGCTTTGATCAGATGTTTTGGGAGATGGGGGCAGAGAGCATAAAGAGCTTTTTTGCTGCTCTGAGTCTTATAGAAACTAAAAGCTTGACACTAACAAAGGAAGTCCTCAGAGAAAGAAAGCAGCTCGAGAATCTGCAGGAGCAGGTGAAACGTGGGTTAGCCAAGCTTGAGGAGATAAAAAAAAAAACAAGAGATAAACTTAAAGAATATGAAGCAGAGATCAGCAGAAATGAGAACTTTGAGTTTGAAGTTACTGTCAAAAAGCCTTTTCAGGAAGACATTTCTGGCTCTGGAAACTACATCACCAACTGTCAGCAGTGTCATTACACCTGTCACTATCCATGTACCAGAGCAAATGATGCAGGTTTAAGAAACTGTCCAGCAATGGGATTAGGTGGATACTGTACTCAGTGTCCAGGCAGATGTTACTGGAATGTACACTTTAATCAGAAGTACAGATGGGAGTACAAAGATGTTAAAGAGAAAAGAACAATGAAAGAGCTGAAAGAAAAATACCAGAGAGCCAGAGGAGAGAAGATGACTGTTCAGGGATCGGTGGACAAACTGAAGGCTGAATATGAACTTTTGCAGGCTGAAGTGATGAAACTAATGGAGAACTCTGCCAAGTGTCTGAACAGACTCAAATAGATAGCACTGAAGCCAAACCCTCTGTCCACTCCAGAGTACATCGACATGTTTATTGAAGGAAAGAAATCTGAGGGCAAACCAGGCTGGAAGCAACGAGTTGAGTCTCTGATGGAGATGAAAGAAAAAGCAGAGCTCATGGCTAAAATAGAGCAAGGAGAGAAACTCCTTCTCTGAACGTTCATGCCCATATGGAAAAGAAATAGTAAAAACTTATATGATTTACTCATGAAAGTGGCCACTTTCTCATTACTTTCATATATTGTTTTAGTAAGTATCCAAAACATACAAGTTTAATTATATAATTTTTCAAGGGATCTTATATCTGTTTTCACTCTTATATGCTTTTCATACAAGTTTCACACAAGACAGATACAAACTTTATAAGATTTATATATATCTTTTCCATATGGGTGTGATCACAAAGAAGAACAAAGAAAAGGTCGAGACCACTTTGAACTGAGACGATAAAGATTTGAACTCAGTCGACAAAGACAAACGACACGTAAAAAATCTCATATTTACTGTTTGCTGCCTGATAAGATCTCATTTTAAAACTGATTTATCTTTAACATAGAAGTGTGATTATGTTTTATTGGACATTAAAATGTTCAACTTCTGACTTTTTCCTTTCAGCTTCTTTATATTCTTTACGTTTGATCTAATATTAAGTTTATTTTCTCAGTGACTCCTGATGTTGATGTTAATGGACTTTTTATTGTGTTGCTTTTTATGCTTTTATTTAAAAAGTTTAATTTTACTTTTTGTTTCCTTTCCTGGATTTTTCTGTTGCTCTATATTGTGGTTACATCAATATGCATAGGTTCATTAACATATGACATCTTAAACAGGCATATGTGTGAACAAAGACTACCTGTTTGTGTGTGCATGTGTGTGTGTAAATGTGGATGTGTGGGCGTGTGTGTGGGTCAAAATATGACCCTGTGAACGCCTCCTCAGAAAGCTGGCACGAGGAGTCCAGCGGTCCACCTAAAGAAAAGGCTCTTATACTCAAACAGATACAGATGTGTCTGCCATACCATATATCAGAAAGAGAAGATACAACCTCTCTCATGACCCTCGGATGTATGTGAGGTATGCCAGAACACTCTGGAAAAAGGAGTGAACGTCCTCCCATCTCATAGCACACAGAGTCGTACTAAGGATGAGACCTTCTATCAGTATGCAAACAGTTATAGACTCTAAGCATATATGATTATGTTCAAACATTTATTCAAACAGTTTTTAAATTTACACTCAGTGACTCAACACAGTGCTTGTAGTTTGGTCAGCAGCCCAGCAGAGGGCGCTCCCTTCCAGCAGAGGCAGCATGAAGAACTTCAGCTGTCTGAAACCAGCTCGTGTGACTGAACTGCAGCTGTTTGTAACAGTGTTTGAATGTTTCCAGTAAAGCTGTGCTCCTTTAGTCTCTGTGCATTTACTACATTACACATTATTTTATTAGAATCATTGAATCTGTCAGGAGTTCTGAGCTCTGTATTCACACTGTGAGTTACAGCAAGAGCTGATTTTTAATCCTCTGCTGACATTTTAAATCTTTCTTCATCCTTTCAACATCAGCATAAACTTTATGATCCTTGAGGGGCAACTGTGAACAGGCCTCTCGGTACAAACGTCAGTGAGTCAGCATCACTGATCTGCTTCAGTCTGACTGCTGAGCTGGAAAAAAGCCGAACCTGAAGTTTTTTATTCTTCATCTTAAACATGTCAGCTCATCAGATAATGCCTGCGTGCTTCTACACTGTCTGCTGTGTGAAAACAGATTTCACTGCATTTAATACCAACTTGAAGTTAAATGTGACTGAACAACATCAGAGGTAGAAGCAGCACAGAGAGCTGTGGTCTGAAGACAGATGAACACAGCGTGTGAGAAACTGTAATCTTTACAAAAAACTTCCAGTAACTGTTTAGGAATTACAAACATTTTTATACACAGTCCCTCATTTTCAGATACTCTAAACTGACTAACAAGTAGTTTGATAATTATGATTTGATCAACTGGTCCTGAATCCAACTGACACCCTCTTCTCAACGAGAAGCCTGAGGTCGGGGGAGCCCGACTATCCTGGAGGGACATTCCCAGCCAGGTGGACATGATGGTCACAGGTGGAGGAACTGGAGGGTCATGTGCCTGGCGGGACGGTCGATCTAGGACAGGAGGAGTATCTACCTTTTGGGAACCATGATAACAGGGTTCTTGCTGATCTTAGCTGGCTTGGACCTGTGTGATGGACCGAGTTGAAAACAGGAGGAGTCACAGGAATTATTTGAAAAATAAGGTTGCCATTTAACCCTCTCAAGGCAGGCGTTGCAGATTTGCAACAAGTAAAAACTAACAACCCGATTACCCCACATACATATTTTATGAGTTTTTTTTACTCAGAAGTACCACTGCAGGTATTCTTTTGTGCATTAGCAACAAAAACTTAATTTGAGCCTGAGAGGGTTAAGCCAAAAATTATATCTACAAAAGTAATAAATGCTGAGCTCATAAAAGAGGTAAAAGAAACAAAACTCAACTCATGTAAAACCGCAACTTAACAAACCAACTGACTGCCCAAACAAACATAACTGACCTAAACATGAAATGACACACAAGGGTATATCTAATGGCTGATCAGACCACTATGACACATGAGGGGTAACTAAACAAAACACAACTGTAAACAAGAAACAATGCAGTACAGTCTGGTTTGATAATAAACTAAACACCAAAGAAGAAAATCATTAAACCCTAAACTCAAATATTTAATTAAGGGCAACAACTTTGTTTTTACATTAAAGAAAACACACATTCTCCCCCTTCAGCAGGAAGCGGTGGTGCAGTCCAATTATCCCTGTTGCACTTAATGCTTTCACACCCTGGCCACCACATTTTGTCTGGCAGCGACTTCAGAGTGTGGCCATGGGTTTGTCCATCATAACCACCTTTCTGATGATCACCATCCTCCCATGAGGCAAGCATGGAGCTCCAGACCGAGAGCGACTGATGGTCATTTGATATTTCTTCCATTTCTAAATAATCACACCAACAGTTGTCACCTTCTCACCGAGCTTCCTGCTGATGTCTAGTAGAACGTTCCTGGCTTCTTCAGGTCTACGGTCTTATCTGACATCCTCTGACAGATTTATGGTCAGATTTATAGATGTGAAACTGTGAGTGTTAAAAAAAAACATTTCCTGAAGATGAAAGTTGAATTTCAATGTTTTTTTTTCTCTTTGTGCACCAATCTGTTCAGTAATGTTTAATTAATGTGCTTGTTAATATTACTTGAATGTTGTCTCGTCTGTCATGATCAGCAGCAGCAGCTGCAGTGTGTTGGTGCCACAAGGGGGCAGCAGAGTTTACAGCCACAGATATCAGACTATTTGCAGTTGGAGTTGTTTCCTCTCAGAGACCAAGAGGCAGACGACAGAACGACTTCAGAGGATCGACGACCTCTGCTGTGAGTACACTGTGGGTCATCATGATGAATGCTAAATGATCCAGGTTGATCAGTTAAAGAGGCATTTCAGTCAGACAGGCTGTCTGTCGTCATTCAGGGAGTGAAACGCTTTCATCCCGTCAGTGTTTTATAACCAGCGAGTGAAACTGAAACCGAGTGCTGCCATTAATCAGCTCAGATAAAACAGGACGACCACACAGTAATGGAGTTTATTTATTTAATCCCAAATGTGGGATGACTGTGTCACTAATGTGTGAGTGTGGATGATAGTCTGTGGAAAACAAAAAGCAAACAGAAACCGAAACAAACAAACTGCTGGGGAGGAGAGATGGAGAAGGTTACAGGGTGTGGTCCAGCAGTCAGATTTCCTCAGGAAAGAGATAGCTGAGTGGTCAGAGCACGCTTTGAATAGTCCAAAAATTACCTCGTACCTCCTACCTCCTTAACATTTTTTCTTCATCACAGTGGGAAACATTACAAGGTCAGGGAAAGGTATTAAGGAGGATTTTTAAGGACTTAAAAACAAGAAGAAACTACACTGACAGAAGATGGACTACAAAATGTGCATCTCACTCTGTGTTCTTCAATTTATATGTTATTACCACTCACAACTATATTTAAAAAAATCATGGTAGCAAACATAGTTATAGTTGAGTAATATAACACTGAGATTTATGTAATTGTATAATAAGGGCCCAAAAACTGCAGGTAATAATATGGAAATGCAGCCCGGTAGTAAGGTGGTAATAGCTCGGCAACAAGGCAGAAACAAGAACGTAATAATGTGATAATTACTGGTGGAGGACATGTTTTCTGTAGGCTACCTGTTCATTTTTCTTTAGCTTTATTTATTTACAAAATGTGCACATCGACAAAGCAGATGGTCCAGTTCATACAAACACACTGGCACAAACTTCTCTCAGTCCTGCTACCAATCTGAATCACACTCACTTCCTCTTACAATCATCAGCTTTTCACAATAAAACAGGATACATTGTACTCCTTTTAAAAGGAATTCAAACATTTTTCTCAATATTTTAAACATTATTATTTTACATTTTAACATGGATTTCAATATCTTCTATCTTCAACACATTTTAAGAAATGACGGTTTTAACCTGGTTACAGTTTTTTCTGAGGTTTATCAGAAAAACTTAGGAGCGTCTTCTCCAAACATGATATACCAGTGTACCCAGCAACACACTCAGACAGAAACTGTTCATCCCAAAGACAAAACTCCTAAACACAAACTTAACAATGGGTTGTATGCTGTACAGCAGCGGTCCCCAACCCCCGGGCCCCGGACCGGTACCGGGCCGTGAGAGTTGAGGCTCATACCGCACAGAAAAAGTAAATAACTTACATTAATTTCATTTTATTTATTATCTGACTCTGAACAGTGTTTTATTTTGAAAAATACTGAATTCTCTCATTTACTTCCGTCTATGACTGACTCTTGACGCACGTCAAGATACATTAGTAGCTAATATTAAACCTACAAGCTAGCAAAATGAGTAAAAAACAGACGTCTTTGGAGGGTTTCTTTGCAAAGGGAAAAAGGCCCAGTGAGGAGACAGAAGAAGAGTGTATGACAACCACTAAGAAAAAGAAAGCTGCATTTAACAGACAATAACAAAATACCTACTTGAAATATGGATTTATCGCGACAGGCGATTCCCACGCACCAAGCCCGCTCTCCTCATTGATGAAGCCTTCAAAACTGCTTCGTCACTTGGAGATCAAGCACCCAACATTAAAAAACAAGCCTTTGGAGTATTTTGAAAGAAAAAAGCGGGAACAACAGGGACAGAAGCAATTACTGAGGGCCTCCACAACAACAAATACAGGTGCACTGAGAGCATCATACTTGGTGGCTAACCATATTGCTAAGGCTAAAAAAGTCATTCACTATTGGTGAAGAATTGATCCTTCCTGCCACTAAAGACATTTGCTGTGAACTTTTTGGGGAGATGGCGGCTGATAGGATAGCACAGGTGCCTCTGTCGGCTAGCACTGTTACTCGTCGCATTGATGAAATAGCAGAGGACGCTTTGCAGGTTGATGAGTCTACAGATGTGGACAATAAGGCAATACTACTTGTTTATGTGCGATGCCTTTATCAGGAGGATGCTGCTAATAAAGTTACACAATTACACAGTGAATTCGCGTGTAATATTATATTTACAAACTACCACAGTTTTTGTCTTGGTCGTATCATTTTATTTTGTTGTATTTATCCGTGACACCTGCTGGTCCGTGAAAATATTGTCTGACATTAAACCGGTCCGTGACGCAAAAAAGGTTGGGGACGGCTGCTGTACAGTGCAGCGAGGAATGCCAGGACCTCTACATTGGAGAGACCAAACAGCCACTTCACAAGCGCATGGCACAACACAGAAGAGCCACCTCCACAGGACAAGACTCAACAGTCCATCTGCATCTAAAGGTCAAAGGTCACTCTTTTGAGGATGCCAATGTTCACATTTTGGACAGAGGACAGATGGTTTGAAAGAGGAGTGAAAGAAGCCTCTATGTCCACTGTGAGCGACCATCTTTGAACAGAGGCGGTGGTTTACGACACCAACTGTCTGCCATCTATAATCCAGTTTTGAGTTCCCTCCCCAGACGCCTTAACGCCCACTCACATCCTGGGCCATCTGACCTCAGGAAATCACATGATAAGGTGGGGCCAGGTGTCACAATGAGCTCACCCGAAACTCTGGCTGATTGGGACCCACACCCAGTTTCACACCTTGGCTCAGGCGATTAGAGGATCATCAGGGGGTCCTTTTGTCCCTCTGTGGGGGGAAACTCCCACTGGGTTTAAATCTGGGACTCTCCACCATTTGACCTTAGAACTGAAGAAGCTTCTCAGGTTAGAGATGAAACGTCTTCAAGCAACTTAAAGAAGTCCAGACGCTTTTCTTTCCAAGCTCCTTAGGTTACAAACAACAGTACACATGGGCACCACCTGTAACCTGACAGTGTTACTTTGAAATATTTTTTAATAATTACGTCAAAGGCTGAGAGAATCCGAAAGCTAAAAGGTGGAAATCTTAGAAGAATTAATTTTCTAAAGCAGTTAAAACTCAGTAAGAACTGAAATATATTTAAGAAATAATTAAACAATACTTTATAACACATAACGTTTGATCAACAGTCCTTAAATACAAACACAGCAACATGAATAACTTTGATGTTTTTTTCTCACAGATTCTTGTGTCCATAGTGGTTAGTGTTGTTCTCTAACATGTGGAAGGTCCTACTGTTTTTGGTTTTGTATATAAATTAATTTATTTATAATTAATTATACAATTAATTTAGTTTAATTAATCAATAAAGAGTTTTAATGCCTGAACCTGCAGCTGTTTGCTTTCCAGTGGATCCACAGCTGTGCAGGATCACCATCTACTGATGTAATAAGGTTTTACCTTAGTAGGTAAATGTATAAGAGGTGTTATTGACAGTTATAAACAGAAACAGTTTATTTCCGTAAAACTGAACATGCAGCATTTTACAACCTACTACACTGTCACTGTCTCACCCAGAAGGTGCCAGGTGGAACTATTCCAGATGTTGTCAGTTATAGTAATGGGTATAAAAACAAACAGCTGGACAGCAGAAGAACCAGAAAAACATCCTCAAACTTTTTCTGTGTTTTCCAGGTTAGACTGAAGGATGGACGGTACATCAGGCAGTGCGATGGAGGTGGCAGCGCTCGGTCGGCCTTTCAGCGTCGGGATGCTGTACGACTGCCGCAGTGACGCGCTCGTCCCTGGTAAGAATTCACATGTAAAAATTCTTGATGCATCACAAACTTTCATTTTTTTAAAGCCAGTCGACTGTAGAAATATATATATATATATATATATATATATATATATATATATATATATATATATATATATATACTGGGAGTGCTGGGTATACAAGTCTGGCCTAAGTCTTCTGCTGATGACGGCAGCAGTCCAGGAGTTCAGTTAATTGTCTTTATTTAAGTTCCACAGAAGCATTGGTTACATCAGAGCTTGCCAGGCTTAATCCAAATGCAGTGCAGCCATACGTGAACTTACAGTTGTAGAAGATACGGTATATGTGACTATGAGCATGGTTTTCTGGAAACAGAAACAGGCAATTCTGTAATTAGTAGAGTCAAAGATAACTAAGAAACAATCACAACACATCATCTACTCAACACAGAGGTATTTAACAATGTCCACAAGGGGTCACTGTAGACCAGGGGTGCCCAATCCCAGTCCTCGAGAGCTACCGTCCTGCAGCTTTTAGACGCATCCTTCTTCTGACACACCTGAATCAACTGAATGGCTTGTTATCAGGCCTTTGCCAAACTTGATGGCATGCTGAAGAGGTAATCACACCATTTGATTCAGCTGTGTTGGAGTAGGGATGCATCTAAAATCTGCAGGATAGTAGATCTCGAGGACTGGGATTGGGCACCCCTGCTGTAGACCATAAAGACCATAAGCTGAAGCAGCAGACATGAGCCCAAACAGGTTCCCATCACTCCAGCCTTTCTGCCAGTAAAAGTAGCCACGCCCCTAACTCCAGTATCAGATACATGATACAGAATAATTACTCTGCAGTTGTTTTGAAGGGAAACTATCCATGGGGACCAAACTTTTTTATAACTTAACATGATTTTAATGCAGTAAAGTTGGATATATGACATGTCCAACTAATATATGTATATATATATGACTCTGGGGACTGACTCCCCTTTGGAGCCTTATGCCTTTTTGTAAAAGAAAAAAAAACAACAACAAAAACAAGCTCGAACTACCTGCTGTAATCAATGTGCAACTAACAGGGCCTAAAGATAACATAAGGATAAGAACATCTTCCCTGATCCTCATGAGTAAAGTCAATCACTATTAAAACAAGTTGGCAGCCATGATGCAACACCTGGAAATCAGCTCCAACTCTTAGAGCGCTTTTCCATTTGGAGCTACTCAGGTTGGCTTGAGTCGACTCAGTCTTTACGATTTCATCATTAGCCGGTAGTACCTGGTACCAGATACTTTTTTTAGTACCAACTACATGTCACTGATTGGCTGATCAGTGACATGCAGTCTTTTGACAGTGGCGTCACTAAATTAGTTATTAGAACTTTTCCCTCACGAAAGTCCAAACTGCCATTTTTGATATTATTGAAAAAACAAAACAAGGAAAATCATGAAAAAAATCAAAAGCAAAGTCCTGGTAGTACTTTTGTTGCTTCTTCTTTTGCAGGATTGACTCTGTGGGATCGTGATGACCTGATGAAAGATGTTGGAGAAAGACCACAGGCCTCTAATGAGTTTGAAATTGTTGCATCTGAATCAATTTCTGACAAATCTTCAGCTCTAAATGTTGATGCTTCACTGAAGGCAAGTTTCTTGGGTGGACTGGTTCAGGTTGATGGATCTGCAAAATATCTGAATGATAGTAAATCTTCCAGAAATCAGGCCAGAGTAACACTGAAGTACAAGGCAACCACAAAGTTCCAGCAGCTGTCCATGAATCATCTTGGAAGAGGAAATGTGAAGCATCCATATGTTTTTGATCAAGGCTTAGCAACACATGTAGTCACAGCTATTCTTTATGGAGCACAAGCTTTCTTTGTGTTTGACCGTGAAGTTTCTGAACACGAAGATCATCAAGATGTTCAGGGCAACTTGAAGGTGACCATCAACAAGATTCCCTTACTTTCTGTAGAGGGTGAAGGTTCCCTAAAGATGGAAGACAAGGACAAAGAAAGTGTTCATAAATTCTCCTGCAGGTTTTATGGAGACTTCTGTCTTCCAAAACCACCAACAACCTTTCAAGGTGCAGTAGAAGTCTACCAAAGCCTGCCAGGATTACTGGGAGACAAAGCTGTACCAGTGATGGTCTGGCTGCTGCCACTGACAGTTTTAGATTCTTCTGCTGCTCAACTCGTCCGTGAGATCAGTATAGGATTAGTTCAAGAAGCACAGACAGTCCTGGAGGACTTCAGTGAGCTGGAAATGAGGTGCAATGATGCACTGAGAACCAGCACTGCACAGCAGTTCCCACAGATTGATAAAAAAATTAAAAGTTTTAAAGAAATGTGCTCTGAGTTCAAGCTCGATTTCCAACAAACTTTGGCCAAGAAGCTTCCATCAATCCGAGGAGGAGGAGAAGAGGAAGCTGAGCTTGCAGAGATCCTGAAGAAGAGACATTCTTCACCTTTCAACAGCAAAAGCCTGAACGAGTGGATGGACTGTAGAGAGAGAGAAATCTACACTTTAATGTCTTTTACCAGGATGATGAAAAACACCAAAATCATCTCATCTGAAAATCATCTGTACAAGGAAAGTCTGAGTGCAGAGCATGTTGTGTGTTTTGTTTTCACTTCTCTGGGAAAGGATGAACCGTACCTCTCAGCTTTATCAAGATCCTTAAGAAGAAAAACCAACCCAGACCTTCAAGATCCTCACACTCATGATGTAGAGAAGGAACAATGGTACGCCTCAAAAGAAGTAACAGCTGAAATGAGGAGAAAAGCAAAACTCTTCAGTGATTTTGCAGAGGCCAACGAGGAGAACAAGAACATTAAGTTCCTGACAGTGGGGTTAACTAATGAGACCCAGGAAGGTTCCAGCATCCACCTTTATGAAGGTGGATTTACTGTCAGTGAGAACTTTGAGCCTCCTTCAAAGCCTGAAACTGTGACAGCAGCTGACATAAACCACAACAGTGTGACACTGAAGATTTCTCCACCCAGATTTGGAGCAGAGAACATCACCTCCTACTCTGTTGAGTACTGTGTCAGTGGAGAGGATGGATGGCAGCAGAAGACAGAAGCAAAGGCTGAAGAAGTCACAGTGAGAGATCTGAAGCCAAACACAGAGTATGTGTTCAGATGCAGAGCAGTGACCTCAGCAGGTGTCGGGCCAGATAATCAAGTTTCTATTAAAACAACTTCAAGTGGCAGAAACAAAGAAACGTGTTTGGCAGAAAAACTGAGAGATAGAAGTGAAAAGATCAAATCTGATTCCCCCTCAGTTTACAAACTGCCTCTGACAGAAGAACACATGAACATAGATGGATGCAGGAAGTTTAACTTTGGAGAAGAAAGCACGAGGCAGAGTCGTACAATAATGCTTTTTGGAGCGACTGGATCAGGAAAGTCCACTCTGATCGATGGGATGATCAACTACATTGTTGGTGTAAAGTGGGAGGACAGTTTCAGGTTTAAATTCATTAATGAGGATCAGTCAACATCACGAGCTCACAGTCAGACCTCTGAAGTCACTGTTTACAAAATCAACCACCAGGATGGATTTCAAATCCCGTTCTCTCTGACCATTATTGACACTCCAGGCTTTGGAGATACAAGAGGCATAGAAAGAGACAGAGAGATCACAGAGCAGCTACGTAATCTCTTCTCTGCTCAGCACGGTGTCACTGACATTGATGCTGTGTGTTTTGTAGCTCAGGCTGCTTTAGCACGACTCACACCAACACAGAAATATGTGTTTGATTCAGTGCTCTCAATCTTTGGCAAAGATGTGGCAGAAAACATCAGGATCCTGGTGACATTCACAAACAGCCAACGTCCTCCAGTTCTAGACGCAGTAAAAGCTTCAGGAGTCCCATGTCCTAAAACAAAAGACGGGCTGCCGGTTCACTTCAAGTTCAATAACTCAGCCTTGTTTGCAGAAAACACATGTGTCAAAAAATGCACAGATGATGCTGTTGATGACAATTACAATGACGATGAAGAACAATATAATCATGATGAACATAATGCTGATATTAGCTTTAATGAGACGTTTTGGAACATGGGGGTGAAAAGCATGGAGATATTTTTTGCTGCTCTGAATGTGATTCAAACTAAAAGCTTGACACTGACACAGAAGTTCCTCAGAGGAAGAAAGCAGCTCGAGGATTCAGTGGAAGATTTGCAGGAGCAGATTAAACTTGGATTAGCCAAGTTTGTAGAGTTAAAAAACACAAGACAAAAACTTGGTGAACACAGCGAAGAAATCAACAGAAATAAGAACCCTGAGTTTACAGTCCCTGTCATGAAGCCTTATAAAGCTCGTATTTCTGGTACAGGAAACTTCATCATCAACTGTCAGCAGTGTCATGTCACCTGTTACTATCCCTCCTCCACATCCAGGGATTCAGAGAAAGAAGGCTGTGAAGAAGCTGCATCACATGGATTCTGCACCGAGTGTCCAGGCAAATGTCACATTAATGTACATTTTTTACAGAAGTACAGTTGGGAATATCGGGAGGTTAGAGAGAAAGAAACAGTGAAAGAGCTGAAAGAAAAATATCCAAAAACCAACAACGATCAGACAGTTGTTGGAGGACTGACATCAAACCTGAGGGATGAAGAGTGTCATCTGCGAAATGAGGTGAAGACACTACTGCAGAGATCTGCTCAGTGTCTGGACAGACTGAGAGAGATATCAGTGAAGCCAAAACCTCTCTCCACTCAAGAGTACATCAAGCTGCTTATTAACGGAGAAATATCAGAGACCAAACCAGGCTGGGAGGAACGAGTTGAAGCCCTGAGAGACATAGAAGGAAGGGCGGTTTTAGTTTTTTCAAACGTTTTAAAAGTTTTAAAACCTTTTTAGTCGTTTCAGACTATTTTTTAACAAGTAAACGGCCTGTATTTGTATAGCGCTTTTCTAGTCCCTAAGGACTAGTGCTTTACACAACCAGTCATTCACCCATCACACACACAGTCATACACTGGTGATGGCAGCTACATCGTAGCCACAGCCACCCTGGGGCGCACTGACAGAGGCGAGGCTGCCGGACACTGGCGTCACCCTCTGACCACCACCAGTAGGCAATGGGTGAAGTGTCTCGCCCAAGGACACAACGACCGAGACTGTCCCAGCCGGGCTCGAACCGGCAACCTTCCGATTACAAGGCGAACTCCCAACTCTTGAGCCATGATCGCACTGTTTTATGTCACATTATGTCAGATAGTTTCAGCTCTGCATGAACACTGAACCCTGCATGTGCTGAAATAGGAAAGTGAACTAATACAACTTCAGCTGTTCTCCTAAAATAGTAAAACATACTGACAGCACAAACATGAGAGTTTGGATCAAATTCCTTCACAATAAGAGTCTGTGATTTTCCCAAGTAGATTTCCACAAACAGAATTAATTCGTCCTAAAGTTAAAAAATGATCAAATATAAACACTACAAAGTTTAAGAATAGTGAAAGAGTATAAAGAGTTATTTACAGCGCTGTATATTTTCTTAGCAGTGGGCAAAAAAGAGATGATGGAAAATGAAAAGTATGGACAGAAAATTACATTTGCAAATGTTTCCATGATAAAACATATCTACAGTAAGCAATAGGGCTGGGTATCGTCACTGATTTCTAGAATCGATTTGATTCGCTTTGAAGCGGGGAAATTTTGCCTCAGACAGTGAGAAATATTATAATTAGATCATGCATCAGTACATTTCCATATTTTTATGTCTATAAAAAGGAAGCTGACACTTGCGAGAGTTTATCAAAGGTGTGAGCATCACAGCAGAGGCCTTTGTGTCAAAGTAGTTGAGGATAAAACACAGAAAAACATGAAGGTGATTTTCCTGGACTGGGATTTTATAAAAATATTCTGCAGTACATCGAAAACAAAAGAAAACCATTAATCAACATATGAACATTACCTGATGCTGCTGAAGTGAAGCAGAGCAAAGTTACAGAGGTTTTTATTAGAGACACAGCGGAGAGTTTTGCAGTTTTGTATAATTTTAAAAAGTTTACATTTGTTCAGTCTTCAACAGCAGAAATGAAGTTTTCTCTTCGGAAGTAAGTAAAAGGAAAAAAAGCGTCCGACAGCCTGTAAACAACGGTAGACTTGTGCATAACAAGCAAGCGAATAATGCAGAAAACTGATTTTTAGACTGTGTTACGGATTCAAAAATTGGGGATGGAGACAAGAGGAAAAAACCACAATAACAACACTGGTCCGGCCGGGTTGAGTCAAACGATGATTTTAATGATCACACGCGTGGGAGATGGACACCGTACTCAGACAGCATCAGATCTCAAAATGGTGGAGCATTGATCAAACTCTTATAGCCTCTAGTGGCCCCCACCTTATCATAAAAGCCTAAACATTCACATTCTCTCTCACACGGCGCCTAAGCTACGACCTTGGCTCCCTGTTTATCTGCTCCTGCTGAGATGGGGCAGGACACTCCAGCCTGTTCTGTTCTCTTCTTAATCAGACAAATAAGGCGATGACTTTCTGCGAACAGAATTTCTTATAACTCAGCAGTATAATGCATCATAAAACAATATCATTCATTAACAATAAATCAGCAGTCTAATGTAATGCAAATCAGTTTAACAAACGCAATAGTTATCAGCTTCTTCTAATTCAGGAGAATAATGCAAACTAAAACTACATAATAATTCACAATCTTTAATTGGGGGTATAACATGGCATCAAATAATATTATAATCTCACAACGAGAAACTGATCTTGAAGAGAGAGAGAGAGAGCTGTGCATGAAGTGTGATTTTATTTCGTGACAAAACAGCAAAAGTCAGAGTGAGTTCATGACGATGTTTATGTGAAGCGCAGTTTGGATCTTCTTTTGCTGCTGGTTCAGTCAATATTGTTTGGAGAGAGATCAAACTAACAGTTTTAGAAAAGGGCGTAAACACAAAGCGCGGAGCCGCCGAAACATCAGAATCAGTGAGCGGTCGGCTTTCAGCCCCGACCGTGTCCGTGCCGTCGGTGAGAAAGTCACATCTCACTGATTCTGATCTGCGGTCCGAGCTTTGTGTTTACGTCTCTGTGCAGAATCCGTGTTCGTGCTCTCATTTACTGTCTTAGCTGTTTGGTGTTTGTTGAAATTTTGTGAGGTTTCACCTGAGATTCTGGCATTTCGGGCAAAATAAATTTATATTAAAAAATTGATTCTGGATTTTAATGAATCGATTTTCCGTTATCCAAGCCAGAATCGATTTTAATCGATAATCAAAACCCAGCCCTAGTAAGCAAAGACCTGCTGCGTAAGTGTAATAAAATCTGATTTTGTGAGCATTTCTTTATTGTTTTAATTTTATTCTCTTACCTACAAGTTTCTGTCAGTTGCATTAATTTATTTTTTGTTCTATGTGAAAAACATTAAGCTGATTTCAAACAATAAAAAGTCAGAGTTGTTTTATTTGATTTCTATAGTTGAGTTTTTCCTTCTGAGGTTTCAGTCGTCGCAGCTGCAGCGTGATCCAACGTGTCTCTGACTGTGGGGCAGGAAGGTGCATCTGATATCTGGAACTAATTTAATTCATTATGATTTTTTTGGGGGGGGGGGAAGATATTTTCAGTGTTAATAGTAAAATTCTACATGTTTTTTATGTTCAAGAACTGATAAAAATTATTGTGGTGTGAACTTTTTTCAAATACCGTGACATGGCAGAAAAATCCCTGAGCATCACAGAAATAGGTGCAGAGTTTATCATCCACACAAGATCAGCTGATCTGTCTGAGAACCTGGAGGATAAAGTTTTACCAATTTTTGCTTTAAGTTATTTTGTTATTTATATAATAATGTAAATAACCTAATAATGATCCTTATTGCTGTTTTAGAGGAGCGGTGCTTCAAAGGATAGCTGCAGATTTCTGTCACAATCTGCAGATTATACAGTACAAATAAAATGTTCATGTTTCTCTGACATCTACACTGGATGTGTTTTGACTTTATTTATTTTCTGCTGTGTTTTACTTGCATCTATTTGAAAGACTGAGTGTAAACACAAAAATATTTTATTTTATGTGCTGGAATGTGCAGAAAATAGGTTTAAATGTTAAACTAATTTATTCAAGTCAGAGAATGTTGCATATAATTAAATTTTTACTTGATGCATAAAGTTAAAAGATTAAAACTAATAAAACAAGTTTTAAAAAGAGACTTTTCCATTTGATTACATTTTGTATGATGGATTATGTAGAAAAGTAGAATTGGGCTGAAAGATCTATCACTTTATCACCTATTCAGGTTGTAAATCGTGTTTTTAAAAAGTAACTGAGTAATTAATTACTTTTGAAAATAAGTAATCAGTAAAGTAACGGGATTACTTTTTTGGGGAAGTAATCGATAATTAGTTACTGATTACTTTTTTCAAGTAACTTGACCAACACTGTTCGCGACCGACACATCACTAATTCCACTACAGATTACAGATTACATGCCCCAAAATGTATTTTTTAACATATTCCGTTACGTTACTCAATGAGAGTAATGTATTCTGAATACTTTGGATTACTTAATATATTATCATGCTTTTTACAACTACATGAATGTGCTATTGCTGTGTGATTTATTACTATTACTGAAGGTTACTCTCCACACCAACACCAACTAGATGTTTAAATCTTAATATAAATGAGTAACAGTAGGTGGACATTAGGTAAGGCTGCACTTTTTGCAGCGATCTCGTATAGAAAACTATTCGGCGCGTATATAAAACAGGTCCGCGGCTCCAAACCGTAGTAAAGGCACCTCTGACTGATACGTCGGGTTCGTGTCGGGCTCGTAGCTGAAAACTAGCTTTGCTTTGTTGTCTGGGTCAACTTTGCTAGTGAGAGACAGAGAGAGGTGTTGAAAGGCTCCAACGGGACTTATTGTTTCAGAGGAAAACACGAACACAGCGTACAGTCGAGTCTTAACAGCTTACTTACAGCTGGGCTCGTCAGGCTCTCTTCTTGGCTGCAGTGGTTATTATTATATTTACATGCTTCCAGCTCCTGTTTCTGCTCCGTGACAGCTCGCACTTTTCCTTGTTCTCCCTCCCTCGCTCACAGACACATCACGGGTATGACAGTCCATTCTCCCTGCAGCACGGACTACACTGCCCATCAGGCTGCATGCTTTAGGGCGATGCCTGTAGCACTCTGCTATTGCCTTCATATTAAATCATTTTTGTGAATAATTTTTAAAAAATATTTCTTCATGTGATTACGCGAGCCGCAAGTAGAGGTGACATGGGCCACGAGACTGAGACACAGGCATTAGAGCTTCTTGATCCATGTTTTGTTTGGGGCGTGGAAACCAAACATAGAGAGGGCATAGCCGAACACATGAAACGGGAAAATACCCCCGTGTAATCCCTTTATTTCAGCAAAGTAATTGTATTCTGAATACCATCTTTTTAAACAGTAACTGTAACGGAATACAGTTACTCATATTTTGTATTTTAAATGCGTAACAGCGGTACATATATTCCATTACTCCCCAACACTGCATATTTGGATGCAATGACGTCACAGCGACGCGACGAAGGCTGTCTGAATTCAAAGAGTGCTCAAAATGTGGTGACAAATGCGTCCTACTTTTCCCCAAATTTTAAGGATGGGTCCGATGTATCCTTCGTGTCCTACTATATACCAGGATTCATTGCGGGTCATAGAGGAGATTTGTTTCTGATACATACAGCTAATTTTGATTTTTTCGAATTGGTGATATGTTGTGGAGACCAAACGGCTTAATATATTAAAACGAGGAGAAAACGATCACCTTTTCACTGGGGTGAAGAATTGGGCCGCTACGGCGTGGAGGTACAAGAATAAATCAGTTTACACATCATATTCATATGAGTGCGGTCCTATTAACCCTCATGCTGTACAGCAGCGGTCCCCAACCTTTGTTGCGCCACAGACCGGTTTATGTCAGACACGTAGCCTTTAAAACAACCACATAAAATGATCCGACCAAGACACAAACTGTGGTATTTTGTAAATATAATAATAAACATGAATGTACTGTGTAATTGTGTAACTTTATTAGCAGCGTCCTCCTGAAAATGCTCCAACATTGAGTAACTCTCTGCCGCTTAATGCGCCCTGGTCGCTATGGTAACATGTACATATTTCTTTCAAAATAAGACACACAGCTACAACAAGGGAAAGACCCAGGGAAACAGAGTTAATGATAAAACCCCTGAAAACCATAAATTTCAACTCTCGTGGCCCGGTACCAAACGACTCACGGACCGCTGCTGTACAGAACCTGTGATGTCCAGACGGCGTCCTCTGGTGTTCTGCTGTGAAAACTATTGGGTTTAGGGATTAACATAGTTGCCATGGTTTCCTTTCTTCTCTTATTTGTTGTGTGTGATCAGGACAATTCTGGAGAAGATGGGCCTGCAGGGGAAAGTGACCCCCTTGCAGGCCAGAAGACATGAGATAACTTTAAAGAATACAAAGTACGCATGTGTGTTATCAAGAAGATAATTCTTAAGAACACAAGTTATTAAATGTGCAACTACTAAGAGTTGTGGTGTTTTTATTTGCCTGCTGTCATTTTTGGTTTCTTCTGTCTTTAGGATTGCAAGTATCCAGGGTCAGGAGAGGAGGTCAGTGGGAAGCCCACTGCTGTGCTTGGCCCTGGTTTGCCCTCATGGATGAGATGATAGGACAGATGCCTTCCATTAGGCCTCCTGTCCTAATATCCTCTCTCCCTGAGGACACTCCAGGGCCAAGTACAGCAGTGGGTGACCAAAACGACAGCGATGACGAAGCGGCTCAGCCACCTACGACAGGGAGGAAGAGGAAAAGAGATGATGAGCTGCTAGACCTCATCAGAGAGGACATGAGGCAGCAAAGAGAGGCTGAGGAGAGGAGAGCAGGGAGAGGATGGACAGACTGTTCACTTCTAGAAAGATTAGTTCCAAAATGAGTTATGTATTGAGAAATTTATTTATTTGAATTTATTTGTTACATTGTTATATGTGTTGCATTAGTTTAAAGGTTTTATGTTATTGATACATTGATACATTGATTCAAACAAACAGTAATTGTCACTGAACTCAATTTGATTTACAGACATTTTTAACATGTATGAACATAACGCTAACTTTGAACAATATTACATGGATATTTATTTGATAGCAATAAAGTAAATAACAATAACAATTAAACAAGAGTATTTCAAATACACAGTATGTAAAGATGGAAAAACAATATTTACAGTTGTTCACACAGGATTAACCTGAGTGACCTGGGCCCTGTTTCAGGAAGCCGGTTTAGTGGAAAAACTGAGTAAGTATACCCTGAGTTAACGAAAACTCTGGGTTTTCGGTTTCACAAAGCGAGTTCAGATGAAGCCTCAGTGAGTCACCATGACGACACACTCCGTGAAGCTAACCTGCCCCCTAGCAGGTTTACTACAACTAACCCTGACTGTCTCCGCCCCTTTGTCGGAAACCTGACAGTAGGAAGTGTCAGACATGGCGTGCCCCTGCCTTGAAGAGCCAGTAGATCGTGAAGCCCAAATTCTCTGCAGAGCTCTCCGCCGGGAGAGAGTGATTAGAGCGCGTTTGGACATTTTATCATTTCCTGATGATTTTCTGTGCGAACGTTACCGTTTCTCAGCACAATCTATAAGTTATTTGGATAACATCCTCAGGCCATATATTACGCATGTGACACATCGCGGACATGCTCTCAGTTCATTACATATTATTTGTATTGCACTTCGGTTTTTTGCAAACGGGAGCTTTCTGTATAATATTGGTGACGCTGAGCACGTTTCCAAGGCTACCGTCTGTCGGGCAGTCAGGAATGTTACAGTTGCACTGAAACGTCTCCTGCACTCGTCTGTGGTGTTCCCCGGTCATAGACCCACAAGATTTATCAAAGAGGGATTCCACAAAATTGCAGGTATCAGGATGACCAAAACTTAATTTATGATGTGGTGATACTTGGACTACCACTTAAATTTTACATTTATTTTCAGGGTTCCCAGGCGTGATTGGCTGTACAGATGGCACTCACATTCCAATCATTGCTCCTTCAGTAAATGAAGGAGACTATGTGAACAGGAAGTCTTTCCACAGCATTAATGTACAGGTACATAGTTCCCTGTAGCATTTCAAACTAACATATTATTTCATTATAGTAATGGATGCTAATTTGTGTTCTCTGCACTGTGAAGATCATATGTGATGCTGCCAACATTATCACAAATGTGGAAGCCAAGTGGCCAGGCTCTGTCCATGACTCACAAATATTCCGTGAATGTACACTGAGCACAAAATTTGGACATGGTGAGTTGAGAATACTTTAAAATATATAAAGACCAATTGCTTCAGGGACATTTGAACTGAAGTGTATCCTTCTGTCTTAGGAGAGTTCACTGGCTACTTGCTTGGTGATAGGGGGTATCCATGTTTACCCTATTTGCTTACCCCTTACCCTGACCCTGAACCGGGCCCACAGCAGCGATATAATCTGGCTAATTGCAGGACAAGAGCCAGAATTGAAATGACTATCGGAATGCTTAAGGCCCGGTTCCAGTGCCTGCAAAGACTCAGGGTCACCCCAGAAAGGGCATGTGACATTATTGTGGCATGTGTGATTCTTCACAACATTGCCACAATTAGAGGAGAACACTGTCCTTCTGAACCAAACATCAGCAGTGATCCAAACATGAACATCCTGACCCTCCCACGGACATACAAGATGGAAGCGCAGTCAGAGACACCATATGTCACAATCATTTCTTTTGACCCATCACCTCAACATGTTGAAAGAAGAATAAACAGATTTTTTGGATCAACTGGCTTTATTGGTCGCCTGTGTTTCCTGTACACAAAGTATTAAAAGATGTAAACCTCATAAAGTGTCTCTGTTGCTTCCTCCTCTGTAACAGCTGTCAATGTTTCTTCATTATTTTCCTGTAGTAAAGAAATAAACAACATTGCTGTTCTACTGTAAACTCATGTAATCTGTGGAGTATTACTCACAACTGCATGTTGGTCTGGCTCAACAGGAGGCTGCACCAGATGCAGTACACCACCACCATCAACTGATAGTATATGAGGTTTATACAGGTCACTTATAACTTACAAGGGACCAAATGGCAATTAACAAACATACCAATCACCTTACACTTCATTGTCATTATGCTCTCAAAGACAACCAAGACTGAGGGAAGGCAAAATCAGTAGGAAAATAACTTCACTACAAAATAATCCATTATGGTAAAGAGTTTATCAAATGAATGAGTAGCACTGCAAAGGTGACTGTGAAGACAGGATGTATGCACATCATGTCTTATTTTGAATTTACCCCCTATGTAGGCACTTGTGTCTTGCAGGGTTATTGACTCAGAGGATGTCCCCGCAGAGATGCCTTCGGCCACAGGGCGCCCACTGTTTTGGCTGAGGGCCAACTGCTCAGCCTCTGTGAGTGGTGGTGGTGGAGGACCCCCACCTGTTTTTCGGGCCTCCGCTTTTTTTCTGTTGGCTATAACGGGCCACATTTGAGCATACAGAGTAAGCAAATATGTACTTGTAATGTGCTCAGATAATTTCAATAAGTGCTTACAGAGGGAAATTAATGTAGCCTCTAACTGCAATTGATTTACATGGGACAAACAGACCAAGCACTATGGCTCATAATACAATTACACCTTACCTGTTTGGACTATATTTTTATATTTCATTTTTACTTGCTGCCAGGAACGTTTGGGGCCTGTTGGGTTGCACCTGCGCTCACATCACGTCACAAAATAAAATGTATAAAATAAAAAATAAAATATAATAAATAACGTGTTAAATGGGTGGAAATCCCTAGATCAATGTTTAAATTAACACTCACGCATTGACTCTGTCGGCTATGTTTTGCCATGCATGCTCCCTTTCTTTTGCAGCTGGGGCTGTGTTACTTTTTTTCTGCAAAATTTGCATGTTATCGGCATATGCTGCCATCAGAATTTCGGCCTCAAGCGCTGTAAAATACATTGACCGCGCCTTCTTTCCCTCCGTCTCCATGGTGACTCGCTTAATCTGTGCTCCACTGATCAGGGCTTTATGTATCCTCGTGCGCGAGCTTAACTTGGGGTTAAAGCAACCCCGCATTGATTGAACTACTTGTTATCAGCCTTTCTGAAACCGAATATTCCAAGTTGGACAGTTCGGGGTTACTCAACCCTGAGTATCGTTTTTCACTCTGAGTTTTCTAAACCGGCTTCCTGAAACAGGGCCCTGTTCCTGGACGGTTCTTTAACAACTGTAATAGATTACAGGAAGTCTCTGGCAGTGTTGCTGAATCTGCCCGAGCAAGATCAGACGTGGATGGGGTGCAGCAACTGAGACCTGCGGTTTGTCTTTTCTGGTCAGCGAGTGGAGAATCACACAGGGTGGTGAGCTTCAGGATGCTTCCTCCCACTGGCCACTGCATCGTCCATCCACAGGGTTTGCAGGGCCGGCTCACTCGTGGCTGCCACTAAGATGTTTCCAGAAATATGAAAACAGATGGTGGATGCTATATTTTTAGTATAATACTTGTAACTCTGTAGCAGACAACAGTTTGATAAAGTGCTATGTAAAAAAAACAAGATTAGATTGTATAAGTTTCAAAGACCTTTGGTTTATATATTTTATATAATACAGTACATGTGTAAGAATGACCGATGTTGTGCCAAAAAATGATCGTCTGCCAAAAACTGATTGCACTTGTTGGTCTATAATACGTGAAACATATGTCAAATGTATCCCTCATGAATGATATCAAGTCACCTTGAGCCACAAACATCATTCCTGTAACAAGGTAGAAGCTGCAATCAGTTTTTGGCAGAGACTTTTAAATATCCTTTATTTATCCAGTTCAAAAAAAAAAAGTTGAACATTTATTTTTTGAGTAATCTGCCCAAGAGGACAGCAGACAGCGCAACAAATATATCAACAGTTCTGTAAACATACTTTAAGTGGACAAAAAGGATCCGATTGGTTATAATGTAGGTACAATAACACAGAGTTACAAAAACACTTGAAAAACAGGTAATTTTAAAATTATATAACCCCTTTGTAAACCCTGTTCACTGAAGTCTATTTACCAACATACATAAAGATATTATACATATTATACACAGAAACATTGTAAATCAGTTTTTGGCAGGCGAACACCTTTTGGATTCAATTATCCGTGTAATTAGCTGAGTAATTCCTAAATGCGTGTAGATTAAAGGAAATTATTTTACCTGGATATGATTGTCTCTGATGAGCATCAGGTACAAAACATGCGGGGTGACAACGATAAAGGTTTTCCTAGCTCCTCGAGAATTACAAATATACAAAAATAACGGAGTGACATTTCTGGGTCCATTTTAAAGTTTTCGCACTGTGGCGCTAGCGACCGGAACAACACGGAAGTAAGGGCGGAGTTTAAGGCTAGAAGGCTGTCCACAGGCCATCTGGTATGTTGGATGCTCATTGTTTGTTCAATAAAGTTTCTATGGAGAAAAAAAGGGGGGTGTCCACAGCCGCTCACTTCCTGACTACCCGTCTGTCTAAGGACACTACGAGCTGAAATAATCCTGCTTCTCATTGTGTACCCTTACACACTCATCTTACACGTTCACAGCAGACAGTTTTTGTTATCTTCTGTCCTGCACGGTGGGAGGAACGACTACTTCATCTTGGCCGCTGGAAGCTGAAACTGTCTTAACAGGTAAGAACAAACAGTTTTTTCCCTTCGTTGTTTTAGTGTAGACAGCTGAAAATGTGTGTAGGTCAGTTTTTCTGCTGCTTCGGTGCTTTACAGTTCGTTGTTCATTCATTAATAAGAATTCCATCGCTATCCATTGTTCACACATCAGAAAAGACTGCAACTTGCTTAAAATTATTTTTCAGCTTCCATCTCAAGCCTACGGATCTCCAGCCGGAGATCATTAATCTGCTTTACGCATGTGTAGGATTTGATCCGCTCAGGGATATCGGCGGGTTTTTTAACACAGAGTCAGATTACTGATGGTTAAATTAACACGTACAACAGGTTGTAATATGAAGTTTGTGCATAAGAAGAGAATGGTGAATAGTTTATCTGGGGTTAGACAATAATGCATGTGTGATCCAAAGAGTCTGTTGTGGGGAAACCATCCCCCCCAGTTTATTAAGGGGCATAGAGACGTCGGTGAAATATTAGCGTGTAAGTGTGATGCAAATAACTGTATAAACATGTGAAACTGATTAAGTACGGTTAATATAGTAACAAATGACAAATACTACCTGAAACGTTCAAAAGAGGTTACCTTTTCACGTATTTCGATGACAAATGATTTAAAAGTAAACTACATCACTGATTCGCCGCACATTGTATTTTTTTAATAAAAACTGAGTAGGGGGGGGAGTAGAGGAAGGACGAAGGGAAGAGGGATATAGTGAGCTCCGGGTCATGTGACTTGCCCGGCTACCCCCGCTGGCTTTCCTGTTTCTCGCGTCAGCGTACTTCCCTTGAATATTACCGACTCAACTTTAAACCTTATCCTTTTCGTTCCTTGTCGTTCAAGTTTCGTTAACTTTCCTAGCCGCGGGCTCCACCCAGCAATACACCCCACCTCACTCAGCCCATTACCTCTCACTCTCGCCCTTCATTTGCCTCCCCGTCTTGATTCCCTGCCAAGGGCCTCTACCAAGCTACTATATAAAAAGGATGTTCTTAAATCGAGAACATTTGATGTTATTTTCCCAAGGCTCTCAATGATTATATTAGTAATAGATATGTGCAAAAGTTTAGATTAAGAACCAATCTCTATATATAGTCATTTAGATTTGTGGATAAATTACAGGGGTAAAATCTCATCTGTAGCCAGGACTTTCGGCGGTGTCGATTATCCCGTGTGCTCTCTTTCGAACTTGTTCCGCAAGCCCCCCTTAATGTTTCCATTCGGCAAGAACACTTAAACCCTACGTCCCTACTGGTGTTGGCCAGAGGGGCCGATGGCGCGATATGGCAGCCTCGCTTCTGTCAGTCTGCCCCAGGGCAGCTGTGGCTACAACTGTAGCTGCTTCCACCAGTGTGTGGATGTGAGAGTGAATGAATAGTGGTATTGTAAAGCGCTTTGGGTGCCTTGAAAAGCGCTATATAAATCCAATCCATTATTATAATTTATTTCATAATGTAAAACCATGCTTGAAGTGGTTCCTCATGTGAGCCATGATGACATGAGGTGATGACTGTGTTTGATATGAAGCTGAATCCAGTGTAAATGTAGTGAACTTTGTGCTGTATTGATGAGTAGTTTTAGTGATCAGAGGTCCATGTAGTTTCCAGGATCAGACTGAATGCAGTGCAGTGCTGGGAAGCTGCTGCTGACTGTGTGAATGTGTGTCTGGTGCTGCTTGGTGCTGCTGTCAAACTTCAGATGAGCAGGTAGTGAAGCCCGTGGTGAGCGTGTACCCAGCAGCATCCAGAGCCCACCTGGAGGGGAACAGCTCCCTGCTGTGTGTGGCCTCAGCCATGTTTCCTCCTCTGGTTCCAGTTCTCCTGGAAAAGACAGAAGAAGAACGGCGGAGAAGCGGAGGAGCTGCCCCCTGCTGAGGGAGAGCAGCTGGAGCTCAGAGAGGCGGGACGCACCATTGCCATCAGGATGGTTGATGGGAGCCATTCTGACACATATAAATACAGCTGCTGGGTGAAGCACGAGGGGGGCACAGTGGAGGCCCAAACACAACAAGGTAATGAAGGCTTGGTGACTGTGTTCAGCAGTGATTCAGCTTCATGTGGAGATGCTGTCAAAGAGAGCAGAGCAGCAGAGGACTGACATTTCTCACTGCAGCTCCAACATTTGACTCCTTTTCTGTTTCAGAGCTTCCAGCTCCAGCAGCCTCCTGTCCTCCAGAGAGAGAGCCAGCAGACCTGCCAGCTCTGCAGCCAGCTGACTGTAAGATCACCTGCTGCCTCTCTGCATGGACAGCTCCAATGTCCAATGAGGGAGCTGGAACAAGTTTAGGCTCTTAAAGTTGCACTAATTGATCAAATCTTCATCCAACAAGCTCTGATAAAGCCACTGTACACTAGCTGCTCAGCACCAAACAGCAGACAGACCATAATATGTCAGAGATCAGTTTGTTAGCTGCTTGTGGAGTTCTTCTGCCCCCAAGTGGACACAAACACTACATCAATTCATCCACTTGAAGAAGAAGCTGTGACTGGTTTCTATTTGGACTTTTCTCCTTGATCTGAGAGGAATAACCCGACTGTCTGTCTGTCTCTTTGTGTCTGTCTGTCCTTCAGTGTCCTTCCAGTCTCAGTGGCAGGGTGAAGCTGCTCTGCCTGCTGTACACAGTGCTGATAGTGAAGAGTCTGGTGTACTGCTGTGGACTCTCTCTGCTGATGATGCTCACAAACAAGGGAGCGTCCACCAACTGCACACATGCTGACTGACTGTTTCCTGCTCGCCTTTTTCTCACCATCAGATTTCCTCCAGTCAGCAGTCAGAAATGTAAATTAACTTCTGGTTGGTTCAATGTTTCATTACTGAGCATTTGACCTTTTCTCATTTAATCATCTTAAACTGTGTAATATAAATTTACAAAATAAACATGTTTGATGTGTTTGTAAAAGTGTAGATTCTTTATGTGAAGATTTCTTTTGTACATCTCTGCAGAAAAACTCAGCTGATGCATTCAGATCCCACCATAACAAAATAACAGTGTAGTTATTTGTCTGAAGTAAAAATAAAGATTGTGATTTTAAGAATTCATTTCTCATTTCTTCTGTGATACATAACCCTGTGTGACTGCAGCATTCACAGATCATAAACTTGCTCTCCTGCAGCAGACGGGCTGTGTGGGTTTCTGCTCTGCAGCCTCCACACCGTTAGCTGTGGCTTTTCACTTTAATAACACAATGACAGTTACAAGCATGAACTCTGCTTCAAGTTATTCAGGAAGCATCTGTGTTCATGTGTGTGAGAGAAACAAAGTGTGACTCAGAGCTGTTACAGAGTTGATGTTTAGTACGATCACAAAAGACAAATACAAGATGAAGTCTAAACATTAAATCCCACAGAACTCAAGTTGAACCGTTATGATTAAAAACACTGAAAAAGGGAATAAATTAAGACAAGATTTGTAAAAACAATTTCACAAAACACCATCAGTTCAGATGGATGTTGAGCATCTTTCCATCTTTTTCTAATAATCATAAATATGTAAAATGTTTCATCAAAATGTGCCATTGATTAATCAGCTTAATTATTCAGACTAGTACAATTTATACAAATAATATAATTGAGTTAAAAACTGAAATCAAATCATAATTATTATATTAAGAGCAGCACAGAGAAACAAAGTCAAACAAAGAACATTCATCAATTTGATGATTTAACCAGTGCTGAATATTTATTAAGTTCACCCACGCTGTGCTGTAAATTCTGTTGATATTAATATTAAGATTTAACCCTCATAATGTCCCGATTTCCACACACCTGTGGTCCTCAGGGTCACAAATGTCCCCACTTCATTTCAGTGTTTTTAAAGTATAAATTGTCGATCAATTCAGTGTAAAAAATACATGAAATGATCCAGTTATTGTGATTATTGGTTCACAGCAGAGTCGGTCCGCTTTAACAGATGATCACAGACGGGTTTATGTCAAAGTTAATGTAGGAAGCTGTTTTTTAAACGACTTCAAGTTTTTTACTGGCAGCAAATAATCAGGTTTTCCTTTGGGCTCAAAAATGACCCCGTCTGCTTGACTGTTTATAAATGAAAGGTATAAAATATCATCCATCTCTGTGTTTCAAGGTTTGATTCAACTTTATTCCAACTCATTGCCTGACATGTTTCTGTATGTTGGCATGGTAGGAACAGCAGGGCATGGGTCTGAGTGAAGGCAAACTTTCATGAGGACAAAGGCGTGTCCATATTTGACACAAGTGCAGGAGGATCAATTAGAAATTCGCTGAACTTTAGTGATGCTTTTAAAGAATCTGTCATTTTAAAATCTTACATGCAAATATAAAATCTGATGAGATTTATTCCACAGATTTGTGTTTTATGTCAGGGTAAATAATCTATAACAAGTTAAGTGATTTACTATGAAGTGAAAAAGACCAAATATGAAACAGATGTTGTCATGGAGGAGTGGACTCAGGCGCAGACAGAACTCAGACGCTCGATGGCGAAGAATTAAGTGAAGTTTATTACAGGAGGTTCGGTGTGACGACAACGAGTGATGAAAACAAACATGAACTAAAGGCGAGAGCCTAAAAATCGGCTCTGAGGTAAATGACTCATTTACAAGGTGTCACGTATCACACCACGCTGTGAGACGCTGTCAGCAGCACTGAAGGAAACACTATGAACAGTGTTGAGACCACACCAGCCTCTCCCATCCTTTTGTCTTATAGAGATCACAGAGATGTTTCCAAATATTCCTACTTTTGGTAATTTGCAAATTTGACAACTATTGCTGCTAAAGGTAGCAGTACCACAGATTTATTCCACCAGCGGAAGAGTCATCTACTGCTAATGAAAACAATTGTAAACATTAACGTGTTTAACGTCTCCCCGCACACCAAAGGAAACATTAAATAAACGAGCTGTGATACCTGTAACTGTTCTACGTCAGTCGGTTTTATAATCACTGTCTAGACTTCTATTTCTGTAATTTGAGGTCAGAAGATTTTTTTTTCTTTTCTTTTTTTTTACAATTTTTACATGTTATAAGCACAAAAGAGCACCTTTGTAATTTCAGTTGTTTTCGTTTGTCTCGTCTACCTTGATGTCCACTTTTGTTGCTATAGTTTGTGTTTGTTAGTGTCGACCACAGAGAGAGTTTACTGTCAGGTGTTGACATTGGTGAAAAACCTCTGTGAGCAACTGATGGTTAAAAGTGGTTATAATAAAAATGTTCAATTCATTCAGATATTTCTGTATTCAAAGTAGCAAAAAATGGTTGCTGTGAATGAGTGTACCAATTTTAGACACTATATGGTTGAAACTAAAACTTGTTATTGGAGCTTATTTAAACATACCGTGATATATATCGTGTATTGTGATATAGCCAAAAAATATTGTGATATTAGATTTTCCTCATATCGCCCGGCCGTACACAGGAGCCCTCAAGCTCCCAGATTAAAGACCGCCCCCGGGGCAAGTGGGGAGTGCAGACTGAAGGCCTTATTTTATTCTCTAAACTATATTTACATCTCTGTGGTGAAAACATGACACAAACACACGCTACAAACTTCAGTAACAACTCAAAAAACAGATATAACAAAGAGCAAAGCACTCCCCCAGGTTTTGGGGTGTTTTTTACATTTCTTTTGCCGCAGGCAGTAAAAGATCAAGTGCTCGGGGCCTTCAGCGGCTCTCACTTTTATTCATTTAAATTTCTAAAATGTTCCATCTTGGAAAAACAGACTTTTCAGTCTTTGTTTATCAGCATCAGTGGGTCCGACTCACTTGTATTAACACATTATCTCGTGCTACTGTCTGAATGTCATAACCTATTAAAAAACCCACACAAAGCCAAACATGTGGGCATGAAAAAAATCACTTTGTTGTCCCACACAAAATATCACAAACAGCCCACAAACAATGTTCGACTCATGATGTTGATGACTTGAAATATCCACAAGATGTTTTATATAAAGGGCAATAATGTGTCATACAGTGCAGGTCAACATCATATTCTAGTGTCTATCATTTTTCCCCTGAGCTCATATTTCTATTTAGATTCAAAACACCTTAATTCCAGCTGTGTTTCAGCTAGAAGTATGTCCACAAAACACCAAACAGTATCTATAGTTTGTTTATCCCTAAAGTGCTCTGAGGAAAAAGAGAAAAAAATGAATTAAAATTAAAACTTTCATCCAAACAAAATCATTGAATCGCTGAAAATCGTCTTTTTTATTAGTGATTACAGGATATTTATGTTCTTAAATAGAATCTGTATCAAAATAAACACTAAAAATGATTTTGTAAAACCTATTGATTACATTTGCATTTGCATGATGCAGATAACAAATGAACTATGACTGTAGTGAACTTTGTGCTGTATTGATGAGTAGTTTAGTGATCAGAGTCCATGTAGTTTCCAGGATCAGACTGAATGCAGTGCAGTGCTGGAAGCTGCTGCTGACTGTGTGAATGTGTGTCTGTGCTGCTTGTTGCTGCTGTCAAACTTCAGATGAGCAGGTAGTGAAGCCCGTGGTGAGCGTGTACCCAGCAGCATCCAGAGCCGTGTCACAAACCTGTTTTCAGCCTTTACATGTCTGTGATAGGAATCTGAAGTAAAACTGTTAAGGTACAAAATCCAGAATCAACAGTCAAACATAGTCCAAGCAAAGTTGTTTGTATTTAATGAGTTGCCCATATGAATGACTACATAGTCGAGCATTATTTTACACATTTATGTAACTGAATGTATTTGATAATTGTAATAAATTGTAATTGTAAAGCAAACGTAACCCAACAACATCTGGAGTTTTGTAAATCACAGTCAGAGTGCAGAAAATGTATTTTGATGAGTCTTAAACTACACAGCGAAACCAGAGTGGCTGTAATTTAAGACTTAAGGTGAAGAATTTGTTTCTTGTTTCCTTCAGTGACACACGCTGACCTGTGTGAATCAAACTTCCTCTCTTACAGCAGACGGGCTGTGTGGGTTTCTGTTCAGCAGCCTCCACTGTCAGCTGTGGCTTTGCATTTCAACACAACAACAGCTGCAACCACCACTTCTAGATAAGAATGATTCCAGTAACGACCTGACATGTGAGAGAAACAGCTCAAGTCCTGGACTCAGAGCTGAGAAATGAACTTTAGTGGAATCAGAGGAGAGACGATGCTCAGGCTCAACACTCGACCGTCGTTCTTACCCATAATTTTCCACTGAGAAGAGTATTTACAGAAGATATTATAAAGTGTGAACGTACAGTGTGTTTGTTGTCTTCCATAAAATAACAAAACAAAAACTGTGAACATTTGTGCATAACAAAGTACAGTAGAGTCAAAATATTAATATTATATTTGTATTTATATTGGTTCCTGAAATAATAACAAACAAGTGTATATTTATTGTAAAGGTCTGTAAGAAATGTATCAACTGATATGTCTTCATGTGTGCTCAATCATGCAGGTCAGTATGAGTTGATATTAAAAAGAAAAAATGTTTTTATTGCTAATTTCATTCAGCTGTGTGAGACACTGAAAACATATCTGTGTTTTGACATGTGGTTACTAAAATGTTTCCAGTTATTTACTGTGACGTTAAACTTAAATCAGTCAAATAGACGCTTGTTTTCTCCAAATTCATCATGTTACTAAAGACTTAACACATTTATTTTAATGCATTTTAAGCACATAAGCACCAGCAGTCTTGTCTTTTGTCCAATAGGAAGTCTGAAGGCTCGTTACATTTCAGCTCGTCCTTGTTTGGCCTCAGCTGCATCAGAGCGCCACTTCTCCCCAGGTTCACCAGAGGAAACACCACTGCACAAAATGCTTTTCCTCCCAGCTGCTGCTCTGTGCTGTCTGTGTTCAGGTGAGTGTTTCCAGCCAATCAGGAGCCAACAAAGTCAACCTGTAACAAACACTGTCACACTAACCTTCATCTATCTGTCTGTGTCTCTACAGCACTGGTTACCATGGCAGCAGAAATGCTGATTCAGGGTGATTTAACATTGACCAGGAGAGTTGGAGATAATTCCTCCTTCAGCTGAGGACGGACTGAACAGTGTGATGGAAGATTAATATTCTGGTACCAGAAACCAGACAAATAAGTTTTTACAGCGATTCTTAACATAGATAAACTCGACAGTCAAGTTGAATCAAGTTGTAATCTTCCTCAGAAAGATGATTTCTCAATGTGAATAAACAGAATGGATGTGAGCTTCAGAGAGACAAAGTTAAACCTGTTCACGCAGCCACACACTACAGCTCCTGTTTCAAAGCTGATCATCACAATAACAAATGACCCCTGCAGCCTGAACAAAAACCAACAGATGAACAGATGTCAAACAGTGTCTGTGACAGGAAGAGAGCAGTAAACCACAGCCCAGTTTCACATGTTTCACCTCCATCTCAGAGTCACAAACATACTGAGCTCACAGACTTAATTACCACAATCAGAAGTTGCTGCAGAAATGAAACTTTTTCAGATTAATATTTCAGCAGCTGTCAGCAAGAAATCACAAACACAACAAAAATCATTTATTAACTTCTGCAATAAGTAACTCTTGTAAAATGATGCAATGATAAAAATGTATTTTGATGACAAGTTTGGAAACACTTCCTGTGGCTCAATCACAGGACAATAAAAACTGTTTTGACTGAATATAGTTGAGGTTCGGTTTTAGTAAATGTTAGTATATTAATAAATTAAGGTGTCTCTTTATAATACCAAACATCTGGATTGCAATAAACTTTGAAGCTAATGCAGCACTACTGTTATTGATCTTGGTTGGATCACATTTCTTATTTGGAGAGGAATCTCTACAGAAGTGTTTCAATATTGGAATAGAACATTGTTTAACCTGTAATGATTGTAAAGTAGAAATAAACAGCTCTGGGATGTGGTCAAACAGCAAATTCACATCATGTATGTGCAGCTAACATGTCAAACTGTGTGACGCTGTCATCATCAATGTGGACATGAACCTCTGAGGAAAGTTTGCAACGCTGTGTTTAATCTATGCCCCAAAGAATGAAAGTAAAACAAGGTTCAACCTGGTGAAAGCAAAATGCACCTTAGAAAGCAAATGAGTGAAAGTTTGTTTTTTTCTTTTGCCTATAGCAGCACGGCGAGCGGGGTTTAGGAACTGCTCAGATTAACTATCATTTGAATATTGATTAAATATTAAACTCACATGTGCTGATTCAGTGCAGCAGCACATGTGATGTGACAGTAAAAGTGATTTGATTAAACACAACGATGAGCATTAAGACTGATTTCAGCCTCAGACATAAATGTTTGCAAAAGCTTCACGTGAAATATTTCATCTGTAAAATTGTTATTGTTGTTATTGTTGTTATATTGTAACTATTGCTGTAACGAATTAACGCGGATCGCCTCGTGCGTGGGGCTGCACGGTGCTAACGCGTTGACGCCGTGCAGCCCCACGCACGAGGCGATCCGCGTTAACTCGTTACAGCAGATTTGCCGTGTTAATGCAGTTATGATGGCCTCAGCCATGTTTCCTCCTCTGGTCCAGTTCTCCTGGAAAAGACAGAAGAAGAACGGCGGAGAAGCGGAGGAGCTGCCCCCTGCTGAGGGAGAGCAGCTGGAGCTCAGAGAGGCGGGACGGACAACTTCTATTTTAGTAGATTATACAGATGATCTCTACACGTACAGATACAGCTGCTATGTGAAGCATGAGGGGGAACGTGGAGGGTCAACCAGAAAAAGGCCCTTAAGCCTTGGTGCCTGTTCCACTGTGAATCCCCTTAAAGACACGGACAACACACGTCTTTTGTGTTTCAGTTCCAGGCTCCACAGGCCTCTCTTCCAGTCTCAGTGCAGGGTGAAGCTGCTCTGCCTGCTGTACACAGTGCTGATAGTGAAGAGTCTGGTGTACTGCTGTGGACTCTCTCTGCTGATGATGCTCACAAACAAGGGAGCGTCCACCAACTGCACACATGCTGACTGACTGTTTCCTCACACTCTTAGTAGGTGAAAATAAAAATGATGTGTTGTGGCTCAATGTGGGGGGTTTATGGGGAGGGGGGCGAGTTTGTTTTTGGTTTTTTGCACTTACCCTGACATTCATGTTCATTTAATTCTTTACTTGGACTCAACAGTTTTCTAGTAGATGGACTCCTTTTCATTTAATATTCTAAAAGTTTTTGTAAATAATAAAAATCAGCATCTGCTTCATGTTTTGTCCGTTTTAATTCACTGCAGTTCATCAGAAAATCAATAAGATTTAATAATCAAAATTTTATTCTGCATATTTTGTCTTAGAGCTTCGGTCTCTCACATGAACGTACAAGAAGAAACAGAAGTTTCTCAAATGGAACATTTACATGTCAGCTGACAGAGGAGTTCAAACACATCTGTTTGAAATTTCATCAGTAAATAAACATTTTCATGTTTGGAGGAAACGGGTCTCTCTCGTAAATGAGACATGAGTCTCAATGGGACTAAATGTATAAATAAAGGTTAAATAAACTAAAAATGATGCTCAAAATATTGATATTCTTGCACGTTTCACATGCGCTATAATCTATTATGTCACCAGGGTCAGACTAAATAATTTAATAATTTTTACAATTAGCAGAGTCAGGCGCAGAAATGTGATAACTGATTATATGTTCAGAGTTGCATTTAATACTGATCCTCAACTACAACAGACTTTATTTTTTCAGTTACTATTTAATTTTTAAATTAATAAAAAGTCTGAATAATTAACCAGATCAAAGACACAATGTACTACTAACTGTTGGCTTCTGTGACTGTTTTTACAAGTGTCATTGTCTTGATTTATCCACTTCTTCGGTTAAACGTCCAACAATGATTCTGTGACATAATATTTAGACATTTTGTATTTTTCTTTTGTGATGAAACCAAATTAAAAGTGCATTTCATCACCCTGGATTTACACATGTATAATGATAAAGTTCAAATAAGTTCATTTGTCGGCTCTGAGTTGAGGATTTGAGCTGTTTCTCTCACAGGTGAAGAACACAGATCCTTCCTGGAATCATTCTTGAAGCAGAGTTCATGCTTGTAACTGTCATTGTGTTATTAAAGTGAAAAGCCACAGCTAACGGTGTGGAGGCTGCAGAGCAGAAACCCACACAGCCCGTCTGCTGCAGGAGAGCAAGTTTGATATGTGAATGCTACATTCATATACGTCGTTATGCATCAAAGACTGAAACGAGAAACACGTTCATCAGAATCAAGTCTTTATTTTTACATAAAACAACTACACTGTTACGGTAGGTTTCAAGCATCAACCCACATGAATGGCACAGCTGCATGATCCTGGAGTGAAGCCAAGAGGCACCATTACTTTTTCTGTAACGTTTAAAGAGGAAAAGATTTTGAATGTTTGAAACCCGAAACTGAATAACTGGTTCAAACACAGATGTGCTGGACTGCTCTGCTCACTGAAAACGTCATTATTTTCTCCAAGCGCTAGATGATGTTGTTTTAAACCTGTGCTGAATCTGTACAGAACGAGTTTGTGATTGTAAGAATAAATCTCACATATTGACTATACAAGGACCCAGAACTGAGAAAGAATATATCTTTGCATCTGGATTGGTGGAAAAGGGAACAAGCCACCTTCTTGTTATACAAAGTGCAACAAATGTCATGTAAAGAAAAACAAACTTTCCTCTTGTGTTATCAGTCAAGAAGAAAAATATACATTCCTTAAAAAAAACCAAGCAGCTCTTTACTATAATGATCATAGCACACGTATGTTCCCCGTCTTTGTGCAGGGTTTTGATAGTTTGCATACCTGACGGAGAAAAAAAACAAAACCTTATACAAAAGAAAGAAGACTCCATATGAAACATTTACACTTTAAAACAACGACTGTTTTAATATTTGCATATCTATTTTATACTTTCAGGTGGTTATATTTGAGAAGGGTATAAATGATAAACATTTCTCCAAACCACCAGGCATGTCCCAGCGGGAGGTGGTCCCGGGGCAGACCCAGGATACGTTGGAGAGATTATCTCTTTCGGCTGGCCTGGGAACGCCTTGGTGTTCCTCCGGACAAGCTGGAGGAGGTGACTGGAGAGAGGGAGGTCTGGGCTTCTCTGCTTAAGCTGCTGCCCCTGCGACTCGGCCCCGAATAGGAGGAAGAAGATGGATGGATTTTACCAGCCACAACTTAATTTATATGTCTGCCTGCTCATGTGGGGAAATCTGAGTGTGAAAGATGCCAATCAGAAAGCAGTCAGCATGTGTGCAGTTGGTGGACGCTCCCTTGTTTGTGAGCATCATCAACAGAGAGAGTCCACAGCAGTACACCAGACTCTTCACTATCAGCACTGTGTACAGCAGGCAGAGCAGCTTCACCCTGCACTGAGACTGGAGAACATAAGAGAGGAGCTCTGAAACAGAAAAGCAATAAAATGCTTTAAGAAATATCAGCCCTCAGATTTGAAAATGTCAAATTTACAAAGCTACATCAATGACGTCCTGTCGCCAAATCTTTTTACCATGTCGCGTTTGGGCCTCCACTGTGCCTCCCTGATGTCTCACATGACAGCTGTACATGTATGTGAAGGGATCATCCCGATTAACCACTAAAATGGAGGCGCTGCGTCCCGCCTCTCTGAGCTCCAGCTGCTCTCCCTCAGCAGGGGGCAGCTCCTCCGCTTCTCCGCCGTTCTTCTTCTGTCTTTTCCAGGAGAACTGGACCAGAGGAGGAAACATGGCTGAGGCCACACACAGCAGGGAGCTGTTCCCCTCCAGGTGGGCTCTGGATGCTGCTGGGTACACGCTCACCACGGGCTTCACTACCTGCTCATCTGAAGTTTGACAGCAGCAACAAGCAGCACAGACACACATTCACACAGTCAGCAGCAGCTTCCAGCACTGCACTGCATTCAGTCTGATCCTGGAAACTACATGGACTCTGATCACTAAACTACTCATCAATACAGCACAAAGTTCACTACATACACTGGATTCAGTCTGATCTGGAAACTACATGGAAAACATCACATGGAAACTGAAAAACACTTTTAAAAACAGAAATACAGTTAAATGGCAACTGTGTTTGCTCGCTTTTTTTTGTTGAGATTTCTATAAAGTACCAGTTTGGGGGAAAACATACTTAAAATTAAATTGAATGAATTCAATAAGATTGTTACATATTTAAATAACATATTTATCTTCACATAAAATTACAGGAATATGCTCAGCACCGTACTTATCTAAAGATATAAAGACAAGAATGTCTTGTAAATGCTTCAGCCTTCATTCAAGTTTCATTTTGCCTCTTACCTGTATTTAATTTTATTTAATTTTAATAACTGTACACTCTGTTTTTGGTAACTATTGTCCATGATGTAAATATATAAAACAAAAAAAAATGTGCTGTTTGTTTGTATTTGTGTTTTTCTTGCTGCTGTTTCAACCAAATTTCCCCTTGTGGGACAAATAAAGGATTATTCTATTCTATTGACGTTTTACTATGTTAGTATATAGCCTTAACTTTATCCCCCGTTTATGTTTTGCTTTCAGAGGAAAAATAATCACAAAGAAAACATTTTCATAAAAGAACACAGCACACGTGCATCTGTATTATCTGCATCACGGGTTATATAAATGTTCTTTACAGCAATGTATCCTACTAGAAAATGTTTATTGTAGTTTACAACAGACATATTGAATCAATATATATTTCAGTCTCATTCCAAGAAAAAAGTGTAAATAACTATTTTAAACATTTTGTTTCAACTTTAAAAGTTAAACACTTTATTCCATGTTTGGGAAATTCTTTGTTATAGCAGCCGACATGAAATAATCCACTATGGTCACATGATTAACAATAAACAATCTGAAGAGGAAAGTTT
>NW_024387174.1:2627637-2765137 GCF_900408965.1 Simochromis diagramma
CTTGTGACCGTAGGTTGGTAGTGTCCTACCTACGTCACAGTGTGCTCAGGAGGTGTCCTACCTCCTGAGCTTTGCCTGCTAATTTACACTGAAGTAAAATAGGCCACATGTCTCTTGGCCAGTTCAGAGCAGTAGCCACCTTTCAAAAGCATTGAAATATGAATCTACCTCAGTCTCACGAAAGGTAGGTACCAGAGCAATATTTTTGCTAACATTGAAACTTTTTGGGGAGACTTTTAGGATTTCTTTAGTGGCATGTGTTTCCTACCCTGATGACACCTTCAGTGCTTCTACTTCAAGCTGCTTTAACCTGATTTATTTTCAGCTTCCATCTCAAGCCTACGGATCTCCAGCCGGAGATCATAATCTGCTTTACGCACCTTCTCCTTCTCCTGTGCCTCCAACTGTAAACGTAGTAAGCGAACCTTAAGCTTTGCATCACTGCTAGATATTTGGGATTCTGGAGTGAAAGGCTTAAACCAAGGCAGAGTTTGGGGAGCCACATCTGATTTAACTTGGGCACCCAGAGGTGCTCCAGGGGAAGCTAAGGGGTCCGGGAAGGTACCTCCATTGTAGCAGGGCTAATTAAGATACCCAACTTGATTAACCCCTCCAACAAAGCCTGCTTAATCTCCTTCTTCACTCCATACTTTGGTACAGAAAGGTTATACTGGGCAGCAATACTCAACAGGTCGTCTTTGCGACATAAGTCAATCTTATCAACGCTAGGCTGACTAACAAAATCAAGCAGGTCAAAACTCATCTTCAACCATAACCATGAAACGTAGCCACCCTAAATCACGACACACTTTCATTAATTTAGGTTGTCCACAGCACAAAACGATCCCGGACGAGCCCCCACTTGTGTTACGTCCCCCCCACCATAATTGTGCGCTATGTCACTCTCATTAAATCCGTTTGCATATTCTACAAAAGCTTTTCATTATTAGATTAACTTTTCTCGTGTACTTTTCATTTACTATACATCCAACATGCGTGCCAATATGAATTACTTTGTGCCAATCCAATTTTCTATCAAATGTATAAAATTATAATAATTAGCATATGCAAATTACTTTTAACAGTCTTTAAATTTTTGAGACTATATACACACAATTATATTTAACTTTTAAAAAATGCTCTTAAGAACAAAGACGCTGTGGAGATTCTGAGTAAATAAGCTGAATTTTATAGAGCAGGATATTCACTGTGTAGCTAAGATTGGACTTTTAGGACTCAATTTCCTGCAAAACTGAATTAATTTTATTTTCTTCTCAATTCTCGATTACTTACGGAAAAACAGAAAGTATTTGAGGAAAATAAATGTTTGATCTTACCTGTTACATACAGTTTAGTTCCAGAGCCGAAGATGTCGTAATCATAGCCTCCTTCCACAGTGAGAAACACTCATACAAAAACCTGCCTGCTGTTCAATGATCAGCTGAGATGGAAGAGTTCAGATGATGCCAGAATGCCATTTTTCCATCCATCCACTTTCTTGTTTTTCATGACAGCTAGGATAGGTAAATTTTTTCAATCTAATATTTATAACAACACGTCTCTTCTCCTGTTTTTAGCCATAACCAGGGATGCACTGGTTGTGAAGATCATTTATCCATTTGCCACTTTGTCTGTGTAGGTTCTCAGCCATGCAGGTCGGGGTAATCCCATCTCACCTGAGAATGGTAGAGAGCCCCAGGTTTTTAAGCTCTAAGTAAGTCCTCCTACTAGGATTAAAAACCTGGCACTATTGATCATGTGCCTTATCACATGAGCCAAGGTTTCATGTGAAACTACCTTGCCATGCGATCAAGTGATGCAAGATTTGAGTGGATGTTAAGGTGCCTGGGACAGGATCTCAAAACTGTACTGTAGGTGGCAGACTGTTGGTGTTGTTGGCCACCGCCTCTGTTCAAGGATGGTCATTCACAATGGACATAGATGGTTTATTTCACTCTTTCTGTCTTCTGTGTCCAAAATGTGAACATTGGTATCCTTGAAATGCGACCTTTGTCCTTTAGATGCAGATGGACTGCTGAGTCTTGTCCTGTAGGGGTGGCTCTTCTATCTTCGTCAAAGTAAACTTTATTGTCTCTCTGCTATATACAGTACAGTATATAGAGAGACGAGACGATGAGGCTCCAGTTACAGCAGTGCAAAAGAACAACAATAAATATAGGAAGAGTAAGAATAAATATACACTTTACACTAAACACCGGTAGAGAGTTCAGGAGTCTGATGGCTGGCGGGAAAAAGCTGTCTCACAGTCTGGAGGATCTGGCCCCGATGCTGGGGTAGCATCTGCCGGACGGGAGGAGGGAGAAAAGCCCATGTGAGGGGTGTGAGGGGTCAAGCACGATGCTGAAGGCCTTGCTGATGCAGCGCTTATGGAAGGTGTAGTCGAGAGAGAGATGTTCTGATGATCATAGCAGCTGGTGTGACGATCTGATGTAGCTGGCTGAGGTTGCCAACTTTTCAGTTTCTAAACCACACAGGGATGCAGGTGGTCAGAACACTCTCTATGGTGCCCCTGTAGAACATGGTGAGCGTGGGAGAAGGATGGTTGGCCCGCCTTAGGCATCTCAGGAAGGGGAGGCACTACTGGGCCTTTTTGGTGATGGAGGCGGTGTTGATGGTCCAGGTAAGGTCGTCTGAGATGTGAACTCACAGGAACTTGGTGCTATTAACAGTCTCTACCGTGGAACCGTGGATGCTGAGTGGTGTATGGGTGGAGCCAGTCTTCCTGAAGTCGACAGTCATCTCCTTGGTTTTGTCCACATTCAGTGACAGGTTGCTCTCACTGCACCAGAACTCCAGCTGCTGAACCTCATCTCTGTACGCTGACTCGTCGTTGCTGCTGATGAGTCCAACCATGTTTGTGTCGTCAGCGAACTTGATGATGTGGTTAGAGCTGTGCAGGGCAGGGAAGTCGTGTTTCAGGAGGGCGAACAACAGTGGGCTGAGAACACGGCCCTGAGGAGCTCCTGGGCTCAGCCTGATGATGCGGGAGATGTTGCAAACAATTCGGACGGACTGAGGCCTCTCTGACATGAAATCCATGTGCCATGCGTTCATGAAGTGGCTGTTTGGTTTCTCCAATGTAGAGGTCTGAGCATTCCTCGGTACACTGTACAGC
The DNA here is from genome assembly GCF_900408965.1 of Simochromis diagramma. NCBI lineage: Eukaryota > Metazoa > Chordata > Actinopteri > Cichliformes > Cichlidae > Simochromis > Simochromis diagramma. The sequence goes on from NW_024387174.1 coordinate 2,630,774, forward strand.
AAACACCACATTGTTAAGTTTGTGTTTAGGAGTTTTGTCTTTGGGATGAACCAGTTTCTGTCTGAGTGTGTGGCTGGGTCGGAAGTAAACTGGGATGTCATGCTGGGAGAAGACTCTCCTGAGTTTCGCTGATAAACCGTTTACATAAGGAGTGAAAAACTCAGGAGTCTTCTACGAGTACGACATCCCAGTGCACTTCAAACTTAAAGAAGTCCAGTCACTTTTCTTCCCAAGCTCCCTAGATAAATTACTATAAAGGCCCCCAAATAATGAATATTTCTGAAAATGTGATTTTTCAGCTTTGGCTAAAACAACATGTTCAGTACTATATTAAGGTTTGCATTATATTTATTTGGGCGATCGTGGCTCAAAAGTTGGGAGTTCGCCTTGTAATCAGAAGGATGCCGGTTCGAGCCCCGGCTTGGACAGTCTCGGTCGTTGTGTCCTTGGGCAAGACACTTCACCCATTGCCTACTGGTGGTGGTCAGAGGGCCCGGTGACGCCAGTGTCCGGCAGCCTCGCCTCTGTCAGTGCGCCCCAGGGTGGCTGTGGCTGCAATGTAGCTTGTTCCATCACACCAGTGTGTGAATGGGTGGATGACTCAATGTGTAAAGCGCTTTGGGGTCCTTAGGGACTAGTAAAGCGCTATACATTTACAGTTTTGCCAACACACATTCCTTTCCCTATTTAGTAACACAACCAACTTGTAGCTCTAATTGAAAAAGATACGTAAGATTGTAATAGCTGCTTGAAACAACAGCAACAACAAAGAAACGGCTTTCCATTTCTGGAGCAGGACAGCCTCAGTATGGTTGTGATTGTGAAGAAATACATACACCTGGGCTGTGGTTTACTGCTCTCTTCCTGTCACAAACTCTGATTGACATCTCTGTATGCTTTGGTTTTTGCTCAGGCTGCAGGCATCATTTCTCACTGTGGGGTGCGTCCTTCCAACAGGCACAGTAATAAGTGGCCGAATGCTCAAGTTTAACTTTCTCTATCTTCAACTGGTATCTGTTCTGTTTAATCTCAACTGAAAAATCATCTTTCTGGGAATGATTAGAACTTGACTCAACTCTACCATCATCAGTATCCACGACAAGAACTAGCCTAAATGGTTCAGTGTCTTTCTTCTGGTACCAGATCAAACCAGTATAGTCACATTCATCATCTCCACAGCTGAAGGAGACACTTTGTCCAACTCTCCTGGTCAATGTTAAATCCTCCTGAATCATCTGTGCTGCCATGGTAACCAGTGCTGTAGAGACACAGACAGATAGATGAAGGTTAGTGTGACAGTGTTTGTTACAGGTTGACTTTGTTGGCTCCTGATTGGCTGGAAACACTCACCTGAACACAGACAGCACAGAGCAGCAGCTGGGAGGAAAAGCATTTTGTGCAGTGGTGTTTCCTCTGGTGAACCTGGGGAGAAGTGGCGCTCTGATGCAGCTGAGGCCAAACAAGGACGAGCTGTGAGATCAGACGGGTCTTCCCCCTCCGCTGATATGCAGCAGTGCTTCAAAGCTCCCATCAGCCCCTGCAGTCCACAGAGGAACGTACCGCTCCTGACTGACAGCTCAGCCAAAGCTGCTGTGGTTTGATCATCTTGTGTTGAATACCACAGCATGTAAACACCATCTGGGTGGCATAATTTACAAACATTTAGGTATTTACTAAAACACAAACTTGATTTTTTTTTTTAAATTATTACAGACCTAAAATGCTCTACTGCATCTTTTTTAATTGCGCTCAAAACTCTGTAACCAACTAAAATTCTGCTCCTCTCCACATTCCTGATTAAGCTCGATTTTTGTCTAACAACTCTCTGTAATTCCCGTGTTACACCACAGGATGATATTTCTTTGTGTTTGCTAATTTCTTTAAACCACGGTTCAATTAGTTGTATAACTCTACACTCATGACACCCAAAAAAGAAATCAAATCTGAATAAAGACACGATTTATCATCAAGAACTTCACATTTATGTTTATATCCACATTTACATGTTCACACATACATGCCTCACTCCTCTGACTTTAAAATCTTATTAGAAAAAGACTTCCATCCTCTGCACACTCTGTATCAACGAAGTGTTGCAGTTCAGTGAAGGCGAACAGCTGATTAAAGTCAGGAATAAGAATCCTTTTTATTGTGCTGTGGTGCATCATCAGCCTTTAAAGGACACACAGCGTATAGTTGGGGATTTTAACATTCACATAGCCGATGACTCTGACCACTTTGGTTTTATCAACATCATAGATTGTTTTCATTTAACCAGCCATGTGTCACATACCAAAGGAGACACTGGCACCTGATTTTACATTGGGTTTAAGTGCAGTTAATGCCACTTGGCAACACATGTGTTACAGAATTGTGAATTAATATGATTGTCATTGTGCAAGATGATTAGATCTTTAACAAGACCTAACAACAAGAACCCACAAACATAGAATAAAAAAATTAAAAATAAATAAATAAAAAGCTCACTTACCTTTTGTAGATATAGAGCCCAAAACGGTGGTAGCTGTAGCTGTTGGTAGACCGAGAAATATACCAATTGGAAGGTTCAATCACTGGCTGTTCCAGGATATTTGTCATGCCCAATATCCTCGGGTAAGATATCTGAGCTCTCCGATGCGTATATCTGAATATAATTATGTGTGATTTTAGATAGAAAGCTCTTAAGTAGAAAAAAGTGCTTGGGTGAATGAAGCATGTTGTATAAAGAGCTTTGAGTGCTCAGGTTGAGTAGAACCGGGCTATAAGGGAACCAGTCAATTTACCAAAAATCATATTTGAACGAAAGGTGGACAAAGAAAAACAAATATGAACAGTAATGCTGAATAAAATAATCAAACTTTACACAGCAGCTACATTTTCAAAAAAAACAGCAGTTGGCATGGCAACAAAATGAAGGCAGACTCACAGCTTGGCTCAGAAAGCTCAAAATTAAACAAATTAAACAAGCACTTTTTAAAGCTTAAATTACACCAAACAATTGACGGACAACACACATCTGCATTAATCATTTCCGAAACCCTGGAGAACAGCAAGAAGAATTTATATGCTCTCCAGGAATACAGTGACTGGTGTTTCAACACTAGTCATTAAGAAGGCCTGAGTTCCTCTTCCCCAGCCAAGAATAAGATGCTGTCTTCTAGGAGAAGTCACCCAGCATCTCCCCCAGAACAACACCACCGACTAAGGAATTTGCCAACATCCAGAGGCTCACTCACTAAGGGACTTTGTCAAGTCTCTAACTGAGAATGTGACCCAGCTCATTGAAGGGAGCCGAAAGAAACAGACTTTAGTGTACACGACCAGTTCCCCAAAGAGGTCCTGGAGTGATGCAAGCTCCTGTTCCCAGTCCGACACAGCTTCGTGCTGTTAACCCCATAGACCAGCTCTACAGACAAATTACAGTAGATAACATGGACGACGCGACAGCTCCCCAAAAGTGAAGCCAAAACGTTTCTATCGCCCCCTGGTGTCTGGCTGCAGTATAGGTCATAAACCCCGCCTCCTCCATGTTAGCGGATGGGACTGGGGTCAGACTAAAATAAATTAATTCTCCTCAGATAAATTTTTCCAAAGTTTCTTTCTTTTGTTTTCAATAGTTCTCATCACGCTGATTGATGTCCGAGGGGTCTCCTCTCCCATGAGTTTGATTCAAATTCCTACCGCGGTGATGTTAAATTGGGGTGAAACGTCATCATGACAGCTTTGACTGGCAGCTGCAGTCACGGAGAAACTTGCGTACCTCTGTTCGGGAATAGCAGATAGAGCGTAGGCTCTGAGAGGAGGGCCAGCGTTTACGCTACGAAAACACGACCGAGTGTTTTAACCTGACAGCCTGAGGTGTTCTTCAGTAAACTGGACAGAAGGACCCGAGGCCCTGCTGCACTTTTTCGGTAGTGATGTGCGATACCACTGATTTTCTTTCCGATCCGATACCAAGTAATATTCAGGGCGGTATCGACGATACTGATCCGATACTTTGTACAAAAACGTATTTTATTTATTGTATCTCAAATTATAGCATCATAATGATTACAGGACATCAGATTACTTGTTCTTATCACTTAATAATGCAGAGTTCATCATATAGAAATAAAAAAACTGAAGTTGTGCCTATTTGAACACCTTGCCCGCCTGCAGCACTAAAGGACTCAGTGAGAGCACCTGTCCCTGTCCTCCTCTTCAGTTCGTCTCAACATACGCTCGTCATATTCTGTGATATGATTTACTCTGAGGTGTTTGACAAGGTTAGTGATGTTGCCACAACCATACATGCCAACCCTCCCGATTTTTCCAGGAGAATACCAAATTTCAGTGCCCCTCCTGAAAATCTCCCGGAGCCACCATTCTCCCGAATTTCTCCCAATTGTCCACCCGGACAACAAAATAGAAAAACCATATCGCAGAATTCATAGGAATTCATAGCGCGGCCCAGCCAATTCCAGTTTCCAACAATGGCGGCAGCGACTTAGTTTTAATATTACTCTTATTTCTCCTTCTGGGTCGCAAAAAAACTTTTAACATATTTTCAGGTGAGAATGTAGCTGTGTAAACTTCAAATATCTGAGCCGACACATCGTCTTCAAACCCCCGCGGGCTTTCACTACTCAGGTTAAACATGATATATAAGTCATTCTGATAACTTAAGAATGTTATTGTTTGGCTTTTTCAGTGTTTTATTTGTTGTGAGAATCGATTCTAGAACATAAATTTATTTATGAGTGACTCATGTATGTATGTATATATATGTATATATTGTACTATTCTTAGTTAGCGTATTGTCTGTCTTGTCTTAATGTTGGTTTATAATGGAGCACTGTAACAAAAAATAACAAAAAATAATTCCCTCCAGGGATCAATAAAGTATTCTGATTCTGATTCTGATTCTGATTAAATGATTGGTATTGGAGGAATCGATATTTCAGGATCGATCCACACATTACTATTTTTTGGTAAGTTAAATGTGTTTGTAAACTAATCCGTAACTACCTAAGCTAAGTCCTGAGACCTAGCTAGCTAAGATGAGCACTCGGCTGTCGGGGAAACTTGTTTTGTAAAGTTAGTTTAGCTAATCTGTGCAGGCGAGTGGATTTACCCAGACTAAAGAAAACAAGAGAAACGCCCCGGGCTGCTCAGTCACTAATTATCATTACTGTAATTTTATTACAAGTATTATACTATAAAAGCAACAGGCTGCACCCTGCTTCAGCTCATGTGCAGAGCTGAATATTAAATAAGTGCAAACAACAGCATGTTTTCAGTCTCCACATGATTTAAGAGATAAACTTTATATTTGAGTTTGATGATTCTGTTGTCTTTGTGATTACAGGAGCTGCCCTCAGATTCAGAGCTCAGCACCACCCAGTGACAGCAGACAGATCATCCAACATGTTCACATGTTAACTGCAAAATGAACTGATGGAAACACAAAGGTTAAAGTACCACACTGTTTTATTGATAAAGTTAAAGACAAAAAAACAAAAGGATTACTCACCCCTGTAACTGTGTCACTATAGATCAGCATTAACAGGACCTCAGTTTGGTGTTTCAGAGAGCTGCTGATCTCAGACCTGCACAGCTTCTGTTTTAAACACTTGATGTACTCAGCTGCATGAAGAGCACGTTTGAGTTTCTCTGACACAATTAAATAAAACCTGATGAAGGTCAAAGGTCGTCACTTGTATGTTGAACTACAAACTTGTGATCTGGAATTCTTTCACAGTGTTTTGCAGATAGTGTGTTATTTACCATAAAGTGATTCAGAGTTATTCATACCAGAGTAACCAGAGAGGTTTTTAAATATATAACTTTCTTATAACAGCTTATTCTGCTGTTGACTTTGTCGTTTATTGGACTGGATGAAGTCTGACGAGACAAAACACGTTTGCCTTTGACAAATAAACAGCCAACAACTACATTGGCTACCATCCCATGGCAGGTTTGACCAAGCTGGTGACCAGAATGATTACCCTGTGTTGATCTGTAACGAGCAATAACCACAGTATTGTCCCAAAGTGTTTGTTTTTGTTTAAGTTTTGCTCATGAGCTCACAGCTTACAGCTCAGACACTGAATCACAGTTAAATTCTTACTTAAACTGGTGCATAAAAAGATTAACTTTCTACGACATCACTGTTGTCAGGAAATCTAATATTTATCTTACTAATAAACAAAAATCTTCACATAATCACAAAAAGTTGTTCTAGTAAGAATAACACTCACTATATATTGAACATCACTGTTAAATGGGAACTCCATGTGTGTTCCACCATTTCATAATTAGTGAGTGATTCTGGACTCAGCCTTCATCGGCCTCCTTTGTCAGCAAATATGTTACTGTTTACTCTGCTGCCACCTGCTGCTCACAACCGCACACTGCCTCTATCTGAATTTGAATTGAATCTTTAGTACAACTCCTCTGGTCCCTGTTTATTAATTAATCTGTCATGATTGATTGTATCAAATGCTTGCTTGAGATCCAGAAATAGTCCAGCTGCATACCGTTTCTGATCTGTAGCATTTGTAATCTCCTCGATTGATTCGATTGATGCCAGTGATGTTGATCTTGGTAGTAAAGAAACAGGCCTGTAATTTGTGAAGTGGTGTCTGTCCTCAGTTTTATTCAGCGGCACAACTTTAGCCATTTTAATTTTGTTTGAAACTTTTCCAGTCGGAAATGTTAAGTTGCAGATGCATGTTAGTGGTTCCTTCAATGACCTTCTTGACGATTTTCATGTCAATATCATTACAATCAGTTGATGTTTTATATTTACACACATTTACATTGTCAATTATTTCTTTTTCCTCCACTAACATCGAGTTAGGGTTCGTATCACTCAGGCTACAGATGGCAGAATTTGTTCTGCCAGATTTGGTCCAATATTTACAGATTAATGATTAAAGCTGTTGATCACATCAGCAGTGTTTTTCATTATATTGCCACTGTCAATAAAATAATGAGGATAACTTTGTTATCAGAATTATTTTTAATGAAACTGTTTAAAACATCCTATATTCCCTTCATATTATGTTTATTATTTATCAGTGTTTTACTATAATACTCCTTTCTACATATGCGTATAATATTGGTCAACTTATTTTTGTATTTTTTATATTTATTTTCATATCGTTTATTATCGTTCAGTTTCTTCTGTCCTTACACGTCTGTATCTCAGTTGTTCTTCATGCTGATTTCTCTTGTAATTAGTGTCATAAACTGCAAAAACTGGTAGGTGATCACTGATATCATTAGTTAATAATCCGCTCACAATGTTGTTTTCTATATTATTAGTGAAAATATTGTCAATTTAAAGTGGCACAATGAGGTGTAAGTCTGCTAGGCCTGCTTATTTTAGGACGTAAACTCAAATTGTACGTAGAGTTTAGAAATTCTGCAGTCATTTTATGCTTTTTTTTGGATTCAACAAGTCAATGTTAGAATCACCACAGACAAACATAAGTTTTTGATTTGTTTTAGAGAATACATCTTCTATGAAGTCATTAAATACTTGAATACTAGATCCAGGTGTTTTTTTCTCTTTTTCCTTAGAAATTTCAATTGCTATACATTCTAAGTTCACATCATATCCCTCCAGTGCAAAGTCCAGTCCTTTCTCAGCATTGATCCATGTTTCAGTAATGGCAATAATTCCAAATGGATTTGTCAACTGATTTAAATGTTCCTTCATATTGTTGAAGCTGGTATACAGACTTGTACGGGGCGACCGTGGCTCAGGGGGTTGGGAAGCGCATCTGTAACCGGAAGGTTGCCGGTTCGATCCCCGGACTCTCTGTCCTGGTCGTTGTGTCCTTGGGCAAGATACTTTCCCCTACTGGTGATGGCCAGAGGGGCCGATGGCGCGATATGGCAGCCTCGCTTCTGTCAGTCTGCCCCAGGGCAGCTGTGGCTACAACTGTAGCTGCCTCCACCAGTGTGTGAATGAATAGTGGAATTGTAAAGCGCTTTGGGTGCCTTGAAAAGCGCTATATAAATCCAATCCATTATTATTATGCTATTAAAATGGATTATTGATCATTTGTTTTCCGTGTTGACGGTGTGTTTAAACTGTTCATCATTGAAGTAGCAGCAGTTATTGCTGATGTTGTAGAAGAAATCATTTTCTGGGTTTAAATCTTTTTCTAAGTCGTGAACATTATTGAAATGTTGTCCGTTCCAGATGATCAGAAACAGAAGGAGTTATATTGATATTGTTGCTGGATGCAGATGAAGTTCTTTTAGACTGAGCCATGTGTTGTGTTGTGTGTCACGTCACATGAATATTCATACCTCAGTATTTGTCCAGCTCCTCCATGTTTCTGAAGTAACGTGCTTTCCTGGCCATGTCCTCATTTCATTTTGTCAGATGTTCACTCATGAAGACATCATATCCGTTCAGTTTCTTTCCTTGTTTCATCAGTGCTGTTTTGTGTTTTCTGTTAGCAGATCTCATAATGACGGCCGATTTGTCACTGTCATTTGTTCAGGGTAGAGGGTGGCAAGCCTCAATGTTGTTGTGGTCCACTTCCACACCGATGGACCGAAGAAAGGTTCTGAAGGTTCTTTTTTTGACATTTTTCCAGTTTTTAACATTTTCTTCTTTATATGATTCTACCTGTTTTAGGTAACACGTGGCTGATGGATGTAGGTGAATACAGTAAATCATGTGATTTGTGTGAAAACTAGTGAGGGAGACCATCAAGGCCAAGCTGGGTTTCTTGGATCCAGAGAGTTGGAGAAACTTCCTTTCTCTCTTTTATCACAGCTGCCCTGTGGCAGTTGTTCTATTGACCCAGTGAGAGAGACATTGTTTGGATCGCTCATCTTAGGGTTTCTGTCTTTCGCTGTTATTGTAGATGAAAAAGAAAAAAACACGAGTTTTTTGCATGCGGCACACAAAGAGTCGCCACTGCTAACCCTAACGTTTCCATTTGTTCAGAGAAATTGCAAGTATCCACTGTCGCTGGCACACTGGACCACTCACTTCAGATATAAATGTATCAATTGCATGCAGTGTTGTAACTGCAGTCAAGCATGTGATAGCGCTAGTGTGTGCATGGAAACAGAAGGATGTTGATAAAGTATATGTAGAGGGGTTACTCACTTCTATAGCTAAGACAGGACAGTGACAGTAAACAGAAGTCGTCTAAGCTGACTGAACAGCACACAGTGTTAGGGTAAAACTGGAAAGCAGAGATAGGCCAACCAGTTTACAGATTTTGGGCTATTGGATGATGACGCTGTGTTGGACGAAAAGCTGCAGGAACATATGTTGAGGGATGGATTGTGTTTGTTGGATCATGTGATGCATCTGAGCTTGTGACCTCAAAAGCATCATTGCAGTAAAGTAAAATTTGTCATGGTCAAAAAAAAAATGCTGCAAAATAGAGTAAGATTTGAGAATAGAGTATTTGTCAGTGGCAGAGCACATTTAGAAAACGAATGCGAAATGAAACTTCTGAGCTACAGAAGTTCAAATCCAAGCAACTGCAAATTATTTGGGAGTTAAATAATTTACATTTTATGTTGGCAGCTGGCTAATGTTCAGCTGTAGGGATAAGCTTTTTTTCCTGAAGAAAGGATCCATTTAGAAAATTGCCATGAAACAGCTGTTATGAAACAGTGGTTTCACTTCATGAGCCTGAACTGCAGACATGTTATGGCTACAGCAAAACCAGAGCACCTGCTATTAAAGGGTAGAATACTAGGCCTGAGAGGAGGGATAATACAAAAGTAGAAAACAGACAAGATCCCACGTTGGCAGATGCATAGCATTAGATACAAAAGCTTATGAGGTGGTTTTGAATGATACCGTGAAGTTAAACTTGGAGCATAAAGTTTGTTATTGTGCCTCTCAAAATAAGCCTTGAACACAGTGCACATGATGTACGGGTGTCAAGATTGTCAAGGCCCAGAGAATCAGCAGGGCGCTGATCAGTAGTTTTTGCCTTTCGCTCTCTCTTTCTTTCTCTCTTGGCCCGCGCTCTGAAGAACAAACACCTGGGCCTCATTAGTGCAGCCAGCATTTAAGCCAGGGAGTGACTGCTATTCATCGCTGGATCGTTGTGTGTGACTCACGTTAGCGAAGTCAAGTTCTCAGCAAAGTTACTCTCGCGTCTCACGTTTTTGTACTAATGTGCACTTGCTCTGTTTATTGATTCCCTGGACCAATTCCCGTGTTTCCCGAGTGGTGAGTGTTGGAAAGACAGACTGGTCACGAGGGTGGATTGAAAGAAGAGGAGCGAGTGTTTTTTTTCCCGCTGGATTCCCTGGAGCCCCTGTCCACCATCACAACTTGTATGTAGCACTACCCCAGCACTCTTTGTATATACACCTGGTGAAGATTGTAAATAAATTCCCCTGTGTCCATCTGAGTTTTGGAGTCCTGTGCGTCAGTCTTCAAAAGTGAACTGTAACAGTAACAATCCAGCCATACCATGGACTCAGCAGACTCCGCCCAGCAGCCTGTCTTTTCTCCGGAAGTAATATTGGAACGCCGCTAGCCACGTTTACCCAAGCCCTCGCTCAGGACGTGGTAAGCCCACCCACATCACCTCCGTCTAGCTATCCAAAATTACCGGTTCCAGAACCTCCGGCAAGAGAGCCCCTCGTTCCTTCCACACCTGCTTCCTCGGAGCAACAATCTCTGCCTGCACCGGAAACTTTTTCGGGTGAGTTCCATAAACGTGCAGAGTTTCTGACTCAAATAACGTTACGGTTTAGACAGTTGCGGAGGACTTATGAGAGTGATGGGGCTACGATTGCCTTTTTTGGGGGGGGTTGACATAAAAAAAAAAAACAACAACATCACACTAAGCAATCTGAGCCAAGTAAAAGAAAAATAGCAACAGTACAGTAAATAATTGTGTCTACCACCCGTTTACACATTTGACTTGACAAACCTAACCTGCCATTCGAGTAGGCTTGCCCCTCTCACTGTAGTTTGCCTCAGATCATCAGGTAAGTATTCCATTAGAGAGGGCGCCGTATATCATGGCACTTTTCATTCCAGGTGTAAAGTGCCGATTATTTATAAAAGGTGTTACTTAACTCATTATAGGCTTACTTTCAGTGTATTTGTTAATATCACGCCATGATTTTATATAAGTATCAATCATTACGTTATTTTTTTTTTCATATATTTGCTCACTAGTAGAGCAGCGATATGACCAAAAATATTTATCACGATACACATTTGAAAATTTGCGATAACGATATAACTGACGATATAATTGACACGAGACAAAATACTTTACAACTCCTCAACTTTATTAGTGCAAAGAAAAACCATCTATGTATTTTCACTTAAAGAAGCAGCTGTTTTTTATGTGCATTAAAGTTATATAAAAATGTAACAGTGCAAATGCAAATTCCTCGCTGACAGTTTAACCAAAAGGCATTTTCAGTGGAAATTACCCGACACATCCTCAGCATAACCATGTATAATATCCACAAAACTTAAAAGAGGTCATACACACACAATACGGTAACATTATGTTGAAGCACAGGACGTATCACTCCGCGAGGCTCCTGCCTGCACTTGCCTTCATAGAGCACAATGAAGAAAACGTTCCCGCTTTCAAATTCAAACAAACGCACAGATTTAAGTAGGAACTAAAGGCCGGCAGTGGTGGACATTAAACTGGTTTAGATGAAGCACACATAGCAGAGCAGCAACACAAAAACATACCTCAAACAACATACCTATTTTATAGGTGCCAAAATGCTCCAAAATGAAATTCAACAGACAGAAGATAAAACTTTATTAATCCCTCGGGTGGGTTCCTCTGGGAAACGCAGCCATGTTTGAAGCACAGGTATGCAAATATATGCGTCAGTGTCAGAAACACTATCTTAAAAAATAAATAAATGGATGCTGTGCAGCATATAACCATTTCTTTTTTCTTTTTCTTTTAATACGTCAATTGTAGATTTCATACAAGAACAAAAGTTTGCACAGTGTTCCTGTAGCTGTTTGTGGCACAGAAGCCGTGATGAACACACTGATCAGTGCAGCTGCCAAGAAGAAAGTGGAAATACAATTGTACAAAATGTACACAATAAAAACGTGCACATTAAATGCGTCTGCACCAAAACAGACAGGGACGGTCATGACACAGCGGTGGTCGATCAGACAAACAGACAAAGAAAGGTATACTTATGGCTCAGCAGTCATGTAAATGAATGCAAAATAATAATTCTTAAAAATGCACTTACCATTCGTAGCTCTACCTGAAAAAAATAAATGCACCAAAACAACAGAAATGTACTTGTTTTGGGCGGTGGCCGAGCAACACTCGCTCGTGCTTCGAATTTGGCATTTTGGTGCCACACATGGTCCACGGGTGAAAATAACCCTCAGAACAGCATTCATTCAATGGTGATAACAGCTAAATGCCTAAAGCTCTCACTGTGGGTTGAAAGCCAAACACTAAAAGTGAGTTTTAAGGCAAACTTTAAAAATGTGCATGTGCAATAGCAGCAATTCATTAAGTGATTTAAAAACATACAATAAAATCTTTAAAATCACTCCTGAAACACACAGGAAGCCAGTTTTTATTTATGTTTATTCAAGTTTATTTCCTGAAATCCGTTTGAGGTACAGTGGAACCCCGACTTACCAATACCCCTTTTAACGAAAAATTCAAGTTACGAAGGCGCTTAACGGCAATATTTCTGCCCGTGGTACGGCAAAATGCCCACATAACGAAATCCGCTGGCTCTGACTGGCTGAGCCCAGAATGCCCACAATGGCTTCCGACGGCAGAGCTGCAAGAGTTGGAGGCGATGCAGCACTCATCAGTACAGCAACAATTCAGCGAGGAGGAGGAGGAGGCCGTGATACCATCGGCCGATATCAAGGACATTCTCCGTGATTTTCAGAGGGTGGCCGATTTTGTCGAAAAAAAATCACCCTAAAAAGAACTTCACCGCTCGTGCTGTAGAGCATTTGAGCGACGTCTGCCTCTCCCACTTCAGATCCATTTTGAAAAGTAGACAGAGACAGACGTCGTTAAATAGAGGCCAGCAACAAGCCAACCTTCAGGTGAAAGTGTGCCTTAGAAGGCGAAAAGCGATGAAAGTAGCAGTAGTGATTAGTTAAAAAACATAAAAATGCACCAAAAATAGAAAATTTAAAAAATATATAAAATAGAAAATAAAAAATATTATACAAGTTTAAAAAATATGTAAGTTTTAGTTTTAATGTTTAGAATGTTATGTACACGTACATATGTATGCATGCGTGCGTATGCTTCCTTGAGCCTCCGCCACCTCCTCCTCCACCAAGAACTTCGTCTCCAGCCAGCATCGCCTCACTCAAAAGGCGCGATGGGTGCTTCGATTTACGAAAATTTTTGTCTTACAAAAGACCCTCGGGAACTAATTAATTTCGTAATAAATTAAAATATTTCACTTAAATCACTTAATTAGTACCGGTAAGCTTAGCTACTCAAAATAGAAGTAATTCATTAAAATGGGCCCAAAATGTAGACCAATGGCACATTAAAGCTTTAAATTACAGGCAGCTAGCAAGCTCGCCCAGCCTTACTGAGGGTTTATAACAGGAAGTCTCCAACATTCTCCAAAATACCTCTTTTTAGAATTTCCACTACATCGGTACAGTGCAAACATCAAAGTCTCTTTGACAGTCACGTTGGTGGATGTTAGCAGCTACTTAAGCTAGTCATGGTTAGCCACCATGTTAACGAGCCAAGCTAGCCAAAAACACGTGCTAGCCCTCTGATGCTAACTCTGAGCTTAGAAAGCTAATTTAGCTCTGCTGGTTAATGACTCACCTTTCTGTTCTCGCCGGACACGCAACTAACACACCTGAGGTACATTACTGATGCGTTCAGCGACAGCAGGGAATTTCCAAACACGTCACTTTTCCTCCAGTGTTTTTTTTTTTTTTTTTAATTGTCATCAGTTCTTCTTTCTTTGAAGACATTTTTGAAAACACATTTGCTGCATTGGTACCTGTGCCTCTCTGGTTTGAAGCAAGTCCCATATATATAGTTTTATATATTTCCATAACACTCCAACGTGGCTGGACTGGGACAAAAAAAATCGGCCCGGGCATTTGGACTAGAGACCGGCCCACCAGGTATTGTCAGAAAAGCCATAAAGCTTTTGAATGAAAACAAATGCTGTTGTGACAGTGATGTACGCTGAATTGTTGGTATATATGTATCAGTCTAACGAACTTAAACCTACAGCATCCTGCCTATTCTGGTGTTCTAAACAGTACTTAGCAGAAAAGAAAAGACCGCTTGGTCAAGTTAACTTACCGAACTATCTACAACACATGTTGGAAATTAAGACGGAGACGTGTAGAGGTGAGACATGGTCATTATTGAATATTAAAATCAATAAATGACAGATTTAGTTATATTTTCATAAAGTCTTTATTACCACATCAATAAACAACATAGCAGCACAATTTTTTTTAATACCAACCTTTAAAAAGTGAAAGGAGACAGAAAGAAAGGTGAGGAAAAAAATAACATTTAATTGACTTTTTGATGGCAGTGTACACACAGTACAGGTAAAAGAAAGTGAAAGGACAGAGAAGGGTGACAAAGAATGGCACTTTATGGACTTGCTCGGGTGATCACAGTACTGTTATCTTTATTCCACAAAAATAGCTGAATCACATACAGCAGTATTTACGTTAGGGTGACCTCATTTTCATTTCCAAAAATGAGGACACTGGGCCCAGTCACGAAAAACTTTAATACTGCTTGCTTAAAGAAAACGTTAACATATTTAAATGATGCCGTCTCTGTGGGGTTAATGAATGGCAAAAAAAATTGTCATACAGGCTTTTACAAGTCAACACGTGAAAAAATAAAATAAAATAAAAGGGGACGGTTGGTCAACCAAACTTATGTTGAGGAACTTAAAAAGTTGTTTGGTCTAAAGAACCTCTTAAACAAACAATGTTTGATTAGACCCTGAAAACAGGACAAAGGAACAAAGATTAGATGAATATTAAAATCTATTAAGGACAGATTGTGATTGAATTGTATCAGAAACTATTAACTCACTGCATCAATAAAAAGTCACCTTCAGCACTTCCACAGCAGCAACACTGAACGTATGTTATCACATGGAAACTTTTAAGAAGTGAAACGACAGCAAAGGGTGACAAAGAATGGCACGTGACGATGACAGGACGCTTATGTTTACTGTAGAAAAATGGTTGAGTCATATTGTATGTAGTACTTAGTTAAAATGAACAGACTTCAGGCTTCCAAAAATCACTGACAGCATCTGAAACGAAACAATGACAGATTAAGGCTGTAAGAAAACATCTTTATAAATGCCTAATACTCCGATCCCATATTTATTCTATCTGCTGTCTTATGCATTAAAAACAGGTTCAGATGGAAACATTGTGAGCATTTTCTGAATACTTGACTTGTTTGAAGTAAAGGTAGATACAAACCTATTCATTTGACTGTACTTTAGGTAATAAAGTTGAATTTAATCTTAACTGATACATAATTAGGAATGTTTTGATCTTTTTTATTTCACCTAACCAGGTTACAAAAGCAGCTTTCTCAGCAGGTCACTCTTCTCAGCTACCCTGTCAACGACCATGTCGGAGTCCAACGACCATGTCGGAGTCCAACGACCATGTCCAATGTCCTTTTGCCATCAGCATAAAGATCTCCAGCCTGTTTGCAGACAGACCCCTCCTGAATCTGCTTTTAATGAACTTGAGTGCAGAGAAAGTTCTTTCACAGGCAGCCTGAGTGAGGGAGAGGGTCAACAGGTACTTGTGTGCCAGCCCACGGAGACGACAGGCATCAGACAGCATGTTGAGTATTTGATAGCATCACAGCGGGCAGTTTTTGCAAAAATCACATCTTTTGGTCACAATTTCACCTTCTTCGTCCCGTTCTTCAGATCTTTCCTGCTCCGGTCCTGTACATGTGATGTCTTAAGCCTTTCCCACTGTCCAGCAAAACTTTTCAGTTCTCACTGAAAGTTATTTACTGAAGCCCTGCTGTCAAATTTGAGGAGACATGCGCTGAGGTTTTGAAGAGCATTACTAGGAACTGTTCTGCCCTGGCTAAACTTCCTGGGGTCCAACCATGCCAAATCTGCAAGAAGAGGGGCAGCTGTGACAAATCGTTTGTGCATTGTTTCTATAACTGTGTCCAGGATGGTGTCGTGCACTTTCACCTCATTTCTCAGCATTGATTTGCTTCAGTCCTCTCTCCGGCCTTTTCTCTTCTTGGCCCTCTTTTCAGGTAGTTCAGCCTCCACTTCCATGTCTGCGTTGTCCTCACTCTCCTCGAGTTTCCGATTTGTCTGTTTCACAAATGTGTCTGCAGCTGACTTCACAGTTGGGAAGTCCCGGGCGATGCTTTTGTGGCAGTGTGGGGTAGCATAACGTAAGCAGCAAGAAAGGTGATAAGTAAACAGCATCAGCAGACTATAAAGGTTCTTTTAAGTATACTTCTACAAAAAAATCAACCTGGTAGGCAAAAAAAATCCCACCTGCTTTACACAAGACTTTACCCACACCTGTCAGACCAAACAATACAATTCCAAACAAAGAACAGGAACAAGATTATGCATGAAACTGACAAACTCACTTACTCAGCTAAATGGTTTGAGAAGGAAAACACTCAATGACCTCATGACCCTATATAAACAGGAAGTACTGGGGCTTCCCATATACCTGTCTTAAATATATGACCTGAATAAATGGACAAACATGACCAAAGCAACATAAAGAAACATAATTTACCAGACATTTGCCTGTAAACAGAAGAAAATTCAAATGACCTGATGGTCAGTAGTGTTTGCTTTAAAGAACATGCATGGATGTAACAGATGTAACTACTGCTACCACAAACAAACCCGGGAGAGTGTGTTAAGCAAAGTTACACCAGCAATGTCTAAATGAAAGTATTATGGCTGACTGTAAGTGGTAAATGAGTTCATGCCAAACCACTTTGTCACAGGCAGTCACCATGTGATGGGCAGAGAATGTCCTTCGCTCAAACACTAAGAAATGTCTGTGTGTTAACACAGTTTCGTGCTTCTTTAAAACCC
This sequence comes from Simochromis diagramma, assembly GCF_900408965.1. Classification (NCBI taxonomy): domain Eukaryota; kingdom Metazoa; phylum Chordata; class Actinopteri; order Cichliformes; family Cichlidae; genus Simochromis; species Simochromis diagramma. Next base: position 2,647,859 of record NW_024387174.1, read on the forward strand.
CGTGCTCTGGCACAAACAGCTAGGTTTTCTTTTTCAATCTTTTCAGCGTGAGCACTGCATCAGTGAAGAGGCATCATCTGGTTTTCCAAAGTGTCCAAAGATATTTTGCAGGGCATCATACTGGATGTCCATCATAATGGACCGAGGCGTCTGTGTCTCGTCGCTTCTTGGGTTTGTTTCTCCCACAGATTAACCCTGTGATAAGACTCCTTCATGAACACGGCTATGTCATTAAGTAAATTAAAGAGTGATCCACTTTCAATGACACTTTGTGTTGTGTCAGCAAGCACAAGATTAAGTTTGTCTGCATAGCACCACACATGCACATGAGCTGGAGGTTGGACAGTCTCTGGCCCTTCATATCTGAAGCACCATCTGTTGCATTCCCAGTGCACGTGGCCTTGTCCAGATTCAGATGCTCTAAAACTCCAAAAGCAAATTTACAAAGTGCTGCCCTGTGGATGCTTTGCGCCTCGCTATGGAGACAAGCCTCTCCTGCACAGCCTCAGTAACATACCTGATGATTACTGAACACGGATCATAACCTGTGATGTTTTGGGTTGTGTCTGGCTGAACAGAGAACCTGCCAGCTTTCTGGACGTCACTGTTGATGCTGTCTTGAATGAGATGGCCGAGTGCATCAGTCACTGAGTTGACAGTCATTGTGGAAAGTAGGGTGATGAGACACCTTCTACCTCTTCATCCACTGGACTCATGCAACTTCTTGCTTTTCTCATTGCAGTCATTCAAACGTTCTCCAAGGCACTTATCATACTTGCCTAATAACACAATCAGAACGTTACCATGATCGATGGTGTTCTCACCCCACGTGTGCAGCCTCGTTCTCCACATGCCCATAGCTGAGTCCCCTCTCCCCAAGTACTTTGACCACAAAGTCACAGAGCACGAGTCTCGATTCACTCGTGCTCTGTGAGCTGACAACTGACTGCCAGCAAACAAGCTGCTGATGTTGCCTTTTGAGCACCTTAAGAAAGAAGCTTCAGCGCAGGTCTGGTGTGTAGTGCTCTTTTCATGTCAGTCCGCCCTGCAAATCCCCGACGCACAAAGCAGAAGAATAAACGTCAATAAAAAGTCAGCACAATGAAAATAAACTTGGTTTATAACTGACCCAGATAGACTGCAGGTCATAACTTCTGACCTGAAGTTCCTCCGCCCCTGGAACCGCCCCGGGTCTCTCCTCCTCCTGCGTCCCCTTTCCCTCATCCACCTGCTGGCCTCCACCACTTGCTAATGTTACTGAATCTGTGGAAGCTCCACCACAGACACCACCAAACAGTTGAGTTATCTTTACATATTTGGCAGCGTCTGCCTGAAGGGCTTGTTTCCTTTTGGCCCTCATTTTTTTCTGCACCTTCTTTCTGTTTTTTCTTCTCCGTTTTCTTCTGTTTGTCTCTGATGAGATTGCTTTCAGAGCCGTTGCCCAAACGAGGGGGAGGGTGCATCCGACCTCCTCGGCTGTAATTGGTCCAGCTCAGAGTCGATCATGAACAACTGGCCAATCCACCGCCTTTCATCGTTTATGCCGTTACAAAAACGCGGCCTGTCCAGCTGTGCACTCCAACACACTCTTACTGCCTCTGCAAGTTCAGTTATCAGTTACCACAATAATTAAAAACAGTTCAAGTTGGACTGTTTGTTAAAAGTAACTTTAATGTTTTAATACATTAATGTTATGGGTTCAGTTTTCCATTTGCATCCAGGTCGCTGAATGAAAGATTTTAACCTCCTGAGTAAGTCAGTGAATCATTAAGACAGTTTTTGAGATTCTTCACTCAGTGTGTTTAAAATCTTTCTCAGTCTCACGTTATAATTTCTTTATTTTGACTTTTTTATTTTCTTTCTAAATTATCAGCTTTTTTCCAAACCTGTTAAATTGTTTTGTTAATTTAAACATGTTGCTAACACCACTGCAGCTTTTTGTTACTTCCACACGCAGCTTCCTCCTGTCTTCCACAATTCTCTTTTTGTACTTCCAGTGATTCACCACAGGATGGCGCTCCATCTCTTTGCTTCTCTCTTTCAAACCGAGGCAGACGTTTTTATTTGCGTGAGAAGTTGTCAGATTTATAGTAAACAGGAAATACTTTGTTGCCATGGATTCTGTGAGTCAAACTGGTGCAGCGGTGTGACGTATACCTTTGAGTGTGATACAGCCTGACACTGTATCACTGTATGAAAAAGTATCTTAATCCTTGATTAAGGTTGTTATTTATGAAAACATGCTCATCTTTTAAAATGTAAGGCTCGCCTATCATCGGCTCTTCTATTCAGGTCTTTAAATTAGAAATTCCAGTTAGTCGGATGTTTTTGAAGCTGTCCTCGGTTATATGTGGAAAACTCTGACATTAAACTGACCTGTTCCTCCAGCTGGAGTCTTTCCTGGGTTCATGTTGTGTTTTGTCTAATGCCATATTCATGCAGCCTTGCTGGAAGTCAGTTATGTACGTCAGAAAGCCCAGATTACATCTGATTACAAACACTGGGAACACAAATCTTAAACACTTGTTTGGTTTAAATAAATGTGTATTTTGAATATTTCAGCTAAATCTTCTGCTTTGTTATGTTACGTTTTTGAACTTTATGAAATTAAATTTAGGAAAATTAATATAACTTCTATTAAAATGGCACATACTCTATCCACTTACCTCCATCCCTCCATCCACAGACAACAATAAGAATTTATGGTTATGGTTGGTAATGCAGTGTGTTGTTACAGCCACAAGAGGGCAGCAACCTTAAGGTTTTATCTTTAGCAGCAACATTTATATAGATGATATTTTATTAAAGGTAAATGTTATTCATGTTATATTGACTGTATTATAAAAAGCAGGCAGAATTATAAAGAATAATAAATTAAATCTAACAAAAAACTAGACGTGGAAAATGCAAAGATAAACAAGAATCCTGCAGTTTGAGGCAGTGTGGGGTTTTGACCAGCAGGGGGCAGCAGAGTGAAAGGCAGGAGGAGCTGCTGTTAAACAAAGGTTGGCTCAAATCATGAAATAGTGTTGCATGCGGTGGGTTGTGTATTTTATAGTGATATCCGGTGCACAGTGAGTGTTTCTGTAGCACTTTGAAGTCCTCGGAGTATGCCAGAGTATCTGCACCTGTGTGTTTTCCTCAGCTGTGTCCACTTCCCTTAATTAGACCCGTGTTTATTTATGGTGCTGCCTTCACTTTGTTTCTTGGCGTGTCTGTGAGCCTCTTCTGTGGTCTTTGTGTGTCATGGAGTTAGTAAACAGCCTTAATAAACAGGTTTGCTGTTTTTATTCTGGGTCTTCTCTAAGATGCTGTTAAAAAGCTCACCACCCTCCAAAACACCTCCACAGGTAGGTCTTCTGGGCCAGTGGCTTCTCCCCACCTCTCCCTCCATCCTCTGCGCTTCCTGATTTTCTAACTGTCATCCTCTCATTTCTACATTCATCACATCCCCAGAGTACTCCTTCCATCTTCACACTCCTTTCACTTGTTAGCACATTATCATCTCCATCCTTAATCACTTCTGTCCTTTCCTGCTTAGTCGATCATTACAAGTCATTTTCTCCTCCTTTGGTATCAGCCTGAAATACAGCGTACTGGGCTTTTTGCTTTGTCACCTCTTTGCCGTACGCTTAAGCTCCCAGTACTTCCACTTTCTTCAATTTCCTGAATATCCCACTTTTTTTGCTGACCCAAATACCTTCCTGCACTGCCTCATTCCACCACCAAGTCTCCTTGTATTTCCCGATACACCAAACACTTTCTTGGCAGTTTCCTCAGCACTTCCAGTCATCTGCTAAGTCCTTCCTACCACCCAGAGCCTGTCTCAGCTCCTCCCAAACTCTGTGCGGCATTCTTGGCTCTGCATTCACTCACTTCCTCCCACAGACTTCCATCTGATGCCCTCTAGCTGCATTCTCGTTAAATCTAACACTCTTGGCCATCATCCAGTGTTCCTCCCTCCTCTTGAAGTACAGGTTCACCAACAACCTTTTCACCTGCTCATCACCTGTGTCCCCTTCCCTGACACGTCCACTGAAGTCTGCTTCAAAAAGCTGGTTTAAATGTACCTCTGAGGACATCAAATACAGCAACAGGCTGTAATGAAGCAATAAACAGCCGATGCAGCTGTTCCTCGTGACATCTTTAACAGCTAAACATCTGGCACGCCTGTTGCCTCAGTTTCTCTGTGTTTCTGCTTCTTTCCCCTCATTTTTGATGGGAGGGTCTAAGATATGAGGAGAGAAATAAAGGATGTACACCCGGGAAATGAGACCTGGAGATGGTTGAAGCACATTCTTTCAATTTGTGAATTTAAAAATAAATAAATAAATAGTTTCTTCATAGGTCTTGACCATGGAGCCCATAATCTGTTCTTTATATTTCAATTTCATAGATGTTATTTTGATGTTGTCTTTCCCAGAATTAATTCAGATGACATCAAAACAGAGAAAATAAAAAATCACATCAAAGTAAAATAAATAAATATAATAACAGTATATTTGCTGTGCTAAATTCTTGTTTCTCATTTTAGTGGCTTTGTTTATAATTTTTCAAAATAATTGTTTAAATATGTTTTGTTCTTGTTTAAAATTCCTTCTCTTAGGTTAGTTTTCCTTTAAATTTTTATTTTATTCTTTAATGATATTGTAATTGTTTTTATTTTATCAAACTTGATTCATTTAATACATTTTCTATTAGCAGATTACTGCTTTTGCATTCGGAGCTCGTGATCCTTTTCTTCGTTCTGTTGTTTGTTTGTTTATTCAATCCAGGTTTTCTTTCGATAAACATTGTTTTGCTTGTTTGTTTTCATGACTTCATCACGGGATAAGAGCGGGTTTCCCGGAACTTTGTTCCTTTACATCATTTACAGTCACGACCACCCTCTTACCATTCACAAAAAGTACACGTCCGCTGAGTAAAATAGTTCCCATATTTTGCACATCTTCTTGCTGAATTTAAAGTAAAACTAATACTACAATCAAGCTTTTATGGCAGAAATGCACTAAAGGTTATTTTCTAAAGGGTCAGCAGCACATCGATAGGTCCCGTTTGTTTACTACGTAGTTCGCATTTGGCGGGAAGATTGTAGTGCCGGCGGATGAAGATAAAAAAGCCGGAGTATTTAATGTGTGTGAAGCAGCTGATGGCTGAGTTTCACGCTGAGACGGCAGAGCAGCTGGGCGACACTGAGGGACCGTTATAACGTCTGTTATCGAGAAACTGAGGATTATTTAAGACTGACAGGCTCTGCTGGACAAAGCCCGCTATAAGTTTACTCGTTACTCGCTTGAGCATTTGGACCTTTTTCACGTTTTCACCTTAACTGTTGGAGAAAAACGGTAAGTTTATGTCTGAAGCTTTCTGGATGCTTTTCTTTGCTGTCGTTTAACTTTTCGCTTAGTCAGTTTAAAATGTGTGCCGAATTTATCCCTGATGTTCGTTCTTCGCATTTTGACCGTTTTTCCTTTGATGCGTGACTCTGAATAAATGATTCAATGTTATTAAACTAGCGTCGCGCATTTTGACAGCTGAGTTTCGCATATCTGCAGAAGTTCTCGCCTGTCTGGAGACTTCTTTACTCATACTGAAGCTCTGTGTTTAACTCTGCTCTGCAACCTTTACTTGTGTCTTTTAACCGCATATTCTGTTCTTATTTTTTGATAAAATTACTACTTTTAAAACTGTTACGCATGTTAAATCCCGAGTTTTAATACATTTGAGTGAGTGTGTCTGCACTGCAGATGTGTGTAGTGCTGTTTACTGATGAAGGATCTTTGCTTTCTATTATGTAAACTCGGGCTTTAATCCAAAGAAAGCTAAACTAGCTGTTTTTTGAATGGAGTCTGGCATGCTTAACTGATTCTCCTGCACTGTTGTAATATCAGATGATTTTTGATGTTGTGGTCATGTGCTTGGCTCAGGCTGACCTCCTGTTGTGTTTCTCAGGCCGCCGTCATGCCGCCGGTGTTGAACAGCACAAACTACGATTATGACTACGACGTGGTCCAGCCCTACTTCTTCCTGAATGGTGAAGAGGAAGACTTCTACCCTCCTCCACGCAGCCAGCTCCTGCCGGCTCCCAGCGAAGACATCTGGAAGAAGTTCGAGCTGCTGCCTACACCTCCCTTGTCCCCCAGCCGGAGACCCTCCCTGTCTGCCGCCGACCACTTGGAGGCGGTGTCTGACCTCTTGGACGATGACCACAGCTCCTCTGCAGCATTTCTGCAATCCTTCATCATCCAGGATTGCATGTGGAGCAGCAGCTTCGCCGCCGCCACAGAGCTGGAGAAGGTGGTGTCAGAGAGGCTGGCCTCGCTGCGGGCCCGCCGGGACTCGTGCAACACTAAGACCATCACAGACAGAACAGCTGACGAGCAGGTGGGCGGGTCTCAGGTGAGCGCTGGGTACCTGCAGGACTTCCACACCTCGGTGACAGACTGCATTGACCCCTCTGTGGTGTTCCTGGGTGAGAAGCAGATGGATGATGGTGTGGCGATGGAGGTGGGGTCTGAGCTGAGACTGGACTCGCCACCACCCAGCAGCAGTGACAGCGAATCAGGTGAGTTTTATTTTGAAAAGCCAGCTCTTTAATCCTGAGTATCAGAGTCACTGAACTCTGATTTTCTCCGACCTTTCCTTCGCTTCTCATTTACCCTCTGAGACCAGTGGTTAGAAACAAAGAAGCATCAGGTAGGATCCACTTGCATTTTGGGAAATGTAGTAACCCAGTGGTTTTCAGAGTATCTCAAAATACTGCATCTATTGAAACAGCCCGGCTCAGGTGCGTTGGGGTCCAATCAGCTGACTGAAGTGAACTCCTTAAAATCAGTAGCTAGTTTTCTTCTTGCAGTCAGTACTTTTACATCACAGGAAGTGCAGAGGACAGTCAAATGATGTGGGGGCTCTCAGTGAAGCCGTGCCTGTCATCCCAGATCAGACCAGCTGTTCAGAAAGCTTCACCACAGGGCTCTTTCTGTGGTGAAGCGTCACCATTATTTTGACGCTATAGTTACTGTGGATAGTAGAACATTAAAACGTAACCTTAGTCTGAATTAAGCTGTGGATTAAAATATCCACCAGTACTGTCAGTGTCAGCAGACATCTGAGAAATGTTTTCATTGGCCGGTAAATGTCTGAAAACTATGGAAGCGAGGAGTTCAAGGAGGGCACGTTTTCTGTCTCGCTCTGCTGCTTTCACTCGTTTTCTGTACCTCACTCGTCCATCAGCAGGACGGTGGTTTTGGCTCAGACCGCGATCACTTTTATTTACACCAGAATGTTTTTCCTTGTTTTTTCCCAGAAGAGGAAGATGACGATGAGGAAGAGGAAGAGATCGATGTGGTGACAGTGGACAGGAGAAAGTCATCTCGGCGGTCCCACACCTCCCCTCTGGTCCTGAAACGCTCTCACGTCAACATCCACCAACACAACTACGCTGCCCAGCAACCCCCTGAGAAACGTGTGAAGGCGGAGAGCAGCAGCGCGGCACCGAGGCAGAGCGGCGGGCGCCGGTGCTGGAGCCCGAAATCGGAGGGCGAGGACAACGACAAGCGCAGGACTCACAACGTGCTGGAGAGGCAGCGGAGAAACGAGCTGAAGATGAGCTTCATGGTTCTGAGGGACGAGGTCCCAGCGGTGGCCAACAATGAAAAAGCGGCGAAGGTGGTGATCCTGAAGAAGGCGGCGGAGTTCATCATGGAGGTCAGAGAGCAGGAGAGGAAGCTGTTGGCAAAGAAAGATGAACTGAGGAAGAGGAGCAGAGAGCTGAAGCAGAGGCTGCAGCAGCTCAGGACTTCACCTTAACATCTGCTCAGTCGTTCTAGTTTCTTCACTTCAGGTTTTAAAGCTAAAATAATGACCGACGTCACCTGAATGCAGCACGCTGCCCGTGGGGCTCGCTGCTCGTCTGCAATCAGGTTTTCTGTTTTTTATTTATTTTTGTTTTTATTGACTATTTTAATTTAAAGTAGTTTTTCAGACATTCCGGTTTATGAGGCGACAATGTGAATAAATATGTGTCATAACTTTAATTTACAGCTGATGATGAACAATAATTTAATTCACTATATTTAATCTGTTCACTCCCTAAAGCTTTTGTGATTGTGTATTTTTAATTTTCAGAGTTTATTTTTATATATATTGTTTTTGTTCAAAAGCTTTTTTTTGCACTAAAAGTACATCAGAAGTGTTTTCATCCCTTCAGAATAAAAGCCTTCCACATGTTGGAGCTTCTCTTGATCTCAAAGTGTCTGCTTTGTTTCTGCAAACCTCCCTGTTTGTTTGTAAGTCCCAGAATTCATGTGGCGGTGTGAAACGTGCCTCAGGCAGCCGCTGGATCCCCCTAGAAGGATCAGCTTAAACCCACAGTGATGTTACCCCACAGTCACTGATAAACTTCAAGTTTCAGTGGAAGTGTTTTCAGCTTCTTGTAACATCTGAGGGTGGAATCGCCAAGTTGGTTCCTTAGAGACAAATTCCGCCTCTTGAAAATGATCCAGCGCATATTCCTGTGGGTCATTTTCATGGCATTTCCTCTGTATTCTGGCCTGAGCTGTTTCTTTTCTGGGCTCAGTCATTACTCAACATTTCGGCTGCGTCATCGGAGAACATCCGGCCCAGCGGAGCAGCTGAGGCTGTCGTGGTGCGGCGCGATTTCCACACTGAACACGGGGTGAAAGTTCAAACCAAATCAGCTGCTCTGCATTTACCAGCCGCATCACTTTAAGAGGGTCAAAGGTCAACCGGCATGGCTTTGACTGAACAGTATCTATATACACACAACTCCCTACGCTAGTAGTTAAATAATCTTTTAACTGAATAGCTGTCAAAGTTAATTTAACTCAGGACCACAGAAGAACGTAACAATCAAACACACTCGAGTTAGTCACATAATTTAATGTAAGTTCAGGCCAATCATGTTCACACATACAGCAGGCTGTACACTTACGTAATCAAATATATCCTGATCATGTGTCATACAGCCTGGACTCAGCAAAAAAACTGTATTGATTGAACACAGAGGTGGTAAATGTGTCCATATGCTGAGTCACGAAGTGTTCCCACCTGGAAGTGTTCGTTCTTCACTCCACAGAGAATTTACAGGGAACTGTAGGGAACGCAACACGATATGAAATTCAGTTTGTGAATTATGCTCAGATCAGTCAGGCAGGGTTTGCGTTCGGCTCGCTCGTCAGATCTGGTTTTAAAGGATTGAAGTTGTTACAATGAAACAAGCTGGAGGCGACAAACAAGCTTCACTGAAACAGGCTGATGTCACAGTCATTTATTTTATTTTTTTTTGTATTGTATTGTATCTTTATTTGTTTCAGACATATAAAACAAAAAACAATATATACACACTACATATATTTTCATTTACAGATACGAATATATATGTAGATATACACACACACACACGTATGTGTTCAGATAAACAAAAAATATATAATGAAATAAAACAATCGTCTGACATAATGTAACAATGTTTGGTCTGAAAAGGAGTAGGAAGAAGTATGAACATACTTATTAACATACAAAAATACAAGAAACTAAGAATACTGGGCCCACATGGCCCAGGACCATGACACCACCCCCCCCTCAAGGGCTGGCTCCAGACAGCCCAAACACAGGAAAACAAAAACCAAACAGAAAACGACCCAGGGCGGGCGGCGGGGGCCCAGGACGGAGGGCCCGGAACAGGAAACAAAACAACCAGAAAACATAGGAGCACAAGACCAAAGTCCAAAGAGAGTTCAGGGGGCCGACCCAGAGCCCACAGGCACAAGAGTTCACGGGCCACATGGTCGGGGGGCCGACCAGGCGGGTGGCACAGGTAACAGAGCTGGTCCGGAGGCCGACCGCACGGAAGGCAGCGGCGGCGGCGAAGGAGACGACGACGGAGCAGTTCAGGGGTCCGACCGCGCGGAAGGCAGCGGCGGCGGCGAAGGAGACGACGGAGCAGCTCAGGGGGCCAGCCGCGCGGAAGGCAGCGGCGGCGGCGAAGGAGACGACGGAGCAGCTCAGGGGGCCGGCCGCGCGGAAGGCAGCGGCGGCGGCGAAGGAGACGACGGAGCAGTTCAGGGGGCCGGCCGCGCGGAAGGCAGCGGCGGCTCTCCAGTCTCAGGCGTGTAGGCCGAGGCCCGGTGGGCCTAGGACCAGACGAGGCAGGACCAGACGAGGCAGGACCAGACGGTGGCGATGCGGGGGCCGGACCGGGCGAAGCACAAGCTGAGGCTGGGCCAGACGAGGACGAAGACTCGGAGGCTGGGCCAGACGAGGACGAAGACTCGGATGCTGGAGCTGCAGCAGCTGCGGCAGACGAAGCACAGGCTGGAGCTGCGGCAGACGAAGCAACGGCTAGGTTCCTGGACATCCATTAAGTTGGCACAACTGGTCAAAGAAGACACATTCACATTCATTTTGCAGTCATGTGGTGGACTTGTAACCTCATTAGAGTCTGTGCTTACACGTACAGCAGTTACACTTCCTTCTGATGGGACGGCTGGCACTATTTTTACTGTTGAATGTGATATAAATGAGTGATGTAAGTAAAACAACAGCCTAAAATCTGAGGTTTCTGAGGCAGAACAGGATAAAGTGTGTTTTTGAAATATACGCTCAAAATGAATGAGACCAATAAAGCAAATATTTTTTTAATCAATAATCAGAATCAGCATATTTAATCCCTGAGGAAATGATGTGGGTTACAGTTGCTCAGTATAAATAACAGAAACACAGACATTTAAGACATTTAAGTAATAGCACAATACATACAAATCGCTCAACAATAAAATAATCAAGGATTAACAGAGGTGATTATAAATAAATATCAAGAAAGCTGACAGGAATATCGCAGAGTAGAAAGAGTGTGTGCAAAAGGGTGTAACTACTGCAGTGTTTGCGCTGTGTTAGAGGGAGATGGCGTCAGGCAGGAATGGTTTCCTGTGTCTCTCGCTGAACGAGCCAGCGTGTCATGGAGTGGGTGGGAGGTGTTATCCAACATTGTCTTTATGACACCACCTTGAGGGAGTCCAGCTCCATCCCCACAACATTACAGGCCTTACGGATCAGTTTATTAAGTCTGTTGGCATCTGCGACCCTCAGCCTGCTCCCCCAGCATGCAACAGCATAGAGGATCGCACTGGCCACAACAGACGCATAGAAAATCCTGAGCATTGTCCGGCAGATGTTGAAGGACCTCAGCTGCCTCAGAAAATAGAGACGACTCTGGCCCTTCCTGTAAAGTGCTGTGGCCCAGTCCAGTTTATTGTCAATGTGTACTCCAAGGTATTTATAGTCCTCCACAATGTCCACACTGACCCCCTGGATTGAAACAGGGGTCAAGTGTTTCCTGGACGTCCTGAAGTCCACGATCAGTTCCTTGGTCTTTGCCACGTTGAGCTGCAGATGATTCTGCTCACACCACGTGACAAAGGAGTCGACCACAGCCCGGTACTCTGTCTCATCATCCCTGCTGATGCATCCAACCACCGCGGAGTCATCAGGAAACTTCTGAAGATGGAGGTCTCTGTGCAGTGGCTGAAGTCTGTGGTGTAGAGGGTGAAGAGGAAGGGGGAGAGGCGGTCCCTTGTGCCCCTGTGTTGCTGATCACCTTGTCAGACACATAACATTGAAGACGCATGTATTGTGGTCTTCCTGTCAGGTAATCAACGATCCAGGACCCCAGAGAAGCATCCACCTGCATCGCTGTTAGCTTATCACCCAGGAGGGTCGGCCTGATGCGGTTGAAAGCACTGGAAAAGTAAAAACCATGACCCTCAGAGTGCTCGCTGGTCCAGGTGGGTGTAGACACGATTGAGCAGAGAGATGATGACGTCCTCACTTACAAGACGGGGCTGGTAATCAAACTGAAGCAGATCCTGATGTGGCAACAGTGCTATATGGAGAGGGAGGGAGCGACAGTGGTGTGGCTCAGGCTGACAGGTGAGGTTGTGGGTGTGTGAGCATTCACTGAAAAACAAATTCAACTCGTCGGCTCTATCCTCACCGCAGCCTCACCTGAATCCAGTGATGGTCTTCATGCCACTCAATAAAGGCACATGAGTCAAATTCAGCCTTCATATGGTTGGACTCATCAGCAGCAACGACGAGTCAGCGTACAGAGATGAGGTTCAGCAGCTGGAGTCACTGAATGTGGGCAAAACCAAGGAGATCAAATTCAAATTCAAATTTTATTTGTCACGTACACAGTCATACACAGTACGATATGCAGTGAAATGCTTGGACAACTGCTCGTGACCTAAAGAAAACAAAAAAGGAAAAGGCTATGAATAAGATAGGAAATAAATATGAAAAATTAAAAAGGGTAAATTTAACTAGGAAGGAATGAAATATAAATTAAGGTTAAAAATGAAATAACTGTACAACACAAATTAGAATGAAGGGTAAATTTAACTGGGAGAATAAGATAAAATATATAAATTAAAGTTGAAAATAAAATAACTGTACAACAAAATACACAATATAGAACTATATAAGAATGTATGAAGAAATATAAATAAATGTATACACAATAACAGCAGCGTGATTTAAGTAATGAAGTGAAAACAATGTCCAGAAAGTCCAGTGTGTGTAAGAACTGTATGTGTGGGTCAGTACTGTGTGGTGGTGTGATTGAGAGACCGTATCGCCTGCGGGAAGAAGCTCCTCCTGATGACCGTCGACTTCAGGAAGACTGGCTCCATCCATGCACCACTCAGCATCCATGGTTCCAGCATCAAGTTCCTGGGACTCCACATCTCAGACGACCTCACCTGGACCACCAACACCACCTCCATCACCAAAAAGGCCCAGCAGCACCTCCACTTCCTGGGACACCTGAAGCAGCCAACCCTCCTCCCATCCTCGCCATGTTCTACAGGAGCACCATGGAGAGCGTTCTGACCAGCTGCATCTCCGTGTGGTTCAGAAACTGCAATGTTGGTGATCTCAGCAAACTACAACGGATTGTTAAAGCAGCTGCCAAGATCACTGGAACATCTCTCCCTCTGCTGCAGGACATCTTCCACAACTGCTGCATCAGTAAGGCCTCCGGCATCATGCTTGACCCCTCACACCCCTCACATGGACTCTGTTCCCTCTGGCAGACCCTACCGCAGCATCGGGGCCAGATCCTCCAGACTGCGGTTTAGCTTTTTCCCCCAAGCCATCAGACTCCTGAACTCACTGCCGCCCCCTCGCAAACATGGGTTCTCTGAAAAGACGTTCTGAATATGACTTTTGCAGGGAAAATAAAGGTATCTTTTGATATTCTTCTGACTTTTATTTCACTCATCTGTCTGGGCGCCGGCCGTGAACTTTCCTTGTTGCGTCTAGAGTTCAGGCATGCAAGAAACAAAAGAAAAGAACCACTTTGATAACAGCATCAGGACAGGATCCTCTCTCATTCTTTCCATGAATAAAAAACTCATTTCTGAGTCGCAGTGAGTCAGGCTGATTCGTGGGAACAGTCCAGACTGCTGAGTCATGCTGAAAACCTGCAGATCATCCAGGACGGTCAGCAGTGACTGAGGGGTGACGAGTTTCCGGTTTCTGCTGCTCCAGAGCTTTGTTTCCCACTTTTTCCATGTTTCTATTACCTCAGCGCTCATGTTTCTGATTAATTCTCAGTTTGAATTTGAAATCTGCATTAAGAAAATTTTAGAAGAAAGCACAAACAAGCAGCCGCTAAGGGACAAGGAGCTTTGAGAGATGGAAAAGGACTTTGAAGAGGTCTCAGCGACACTAAGACGATTCTTGTTCGTCCACACAGAGAGACATATGAGACTCTTTGTGAACCTCCAGGTGTCCAAACCACCGTGGACAGCTGAGTGTTGCTCTGAGGTTCCAAACAGAGAAGCCTGTGGACCCACAGCTCATGTGTGACTGACTGTAAGGTGCCAGGAAGAAAATCCACATGAAGATAAAGAATGGGCTCTCGGGTGTCCACTGGGCTTTTAAATGCCTCCCACAGCAACCATAAATGAGTCCAGTGTGTCCTTGAATAAATCATGAGGTGTTTTATGGACTCCTAAATCTCCTCATAAAAACATATAGTGGGCTCTTAGGTCTGTGGTAGTCAAGCGTGCAGTGGGTAATCAGATGTCCCCATGCAGACTTGTTGGGATTGTCATGTTTCCATTTATGTCTTTTAAGGATCTTTCAGGAGGTGACAATAGACCCTCTGCTGTCAAACGAGCCATTTGAAAAGCACATACAGGGAATATCATGTGTCCACCTAAAGACATTAGAGCCTCTGAGGTACCCACACAGGCAAAATGCCAAGAGGAAGTGGGGACGTGTACTCAAGGGAATTTCTGCATATTCTTGTTTGTACAGGGCATCCAGGTGCTCTCATTTTCCTCTTGAGGGGAATTTGGGAACGAATAAACACTATAAAAGCTCCATAAAAGACTGAGACAAATTCCTGTGACCACTGAGGCGATGGCAGGACTCCCACCTGCTGCTCATAAATCAGGAGCTGCACTTTCCTTGCGATAAACACAGTTGGAGGTCTCCCTGAAAAGCAGAGAGACTCCTTTGGCGTATCTTTTCCTCTGAAAACACACAGTGTTGAAATACTCCTGCTGAGCAGCTTCATCCAGACTGTTCGACGCCAAATGATGTTTTAATTTCTGCTGAGTTACAGTCGGGACAAAGCTGGAAGCTGTGAATCTCATCAGGCAGGCAGAAGGCACGGATCAGGTGGCAAATCTGCCAGATTGGTGTTTGTTCGTGCTCTCTGACAGGAAGCTCGCAGTCACATGATCTGAGCTCTCAGGGTGACAAACAGCAGATCAAAGAGAATTCACAAACCATCGGGGGTGTGGTACATGTTGCTGTTACTTTGGCCATGTTGTCAGCAGAGTGGGATCTAGTTTGTGGTGATTACATGTTGATACAAAAAGCCCCTTAAAAACATTTCAGTTTATCCAAACGTTGTTCTGCTGTTTGTGTGTAACTCTGTTGTTGTGTTAAAGTGCTGCACTGTACCAAAGACAAACACGTGAGCTCAGTGAACCTTCCTGCATGGATGCAGGTTCAGTGGCTGCCGGTGCTGTTCCCACTTCCTGCTGCAGAAACTGCAGTTGAATTGCATAATTTGAGATATTCAAATAAAAGCAGAAAACAGTTTCCTGGGACTCCCCATGAAGAGATTTGCATAGACTTACCAGAAATTTCCATTTTTAATAATTGGTTTAAGTTCCATCCTTTGCATTTTATCCTGATTTTCTGGAGTCCAAAGCTCATAACTCATAACAGGCAGGAGTTTCTACACGTTCAGGGTTTTTTGTACATTTAATAACTGAAAACTGTAGAAAAATCTTAGACAGGTGTTTGCTGGATAAGACAGTTTAACTGTCATTGAAAGAGAATAAAACTATGACACACCTGTTACAATCATCCAGCGTCAGTCATTATTTGTCAGAGGTTCCACCGTGTGGACGCGTCTTTGTCTCGCACTTTGAAACGCGTCATTATTTCACTGCTAAGCTGCTGCTTTGGATTCAAACACAAACACTCAAAGAAGGATTAAATAGGGATGCTTGCATGTGATGTAAAGGAAAATGTAAGGAATTCATTTTTGAGTTTGATTACTTAAAAACAGACGAACACAAAAGTATCAAGTAATGTGTGACACAGATGTTTACAGATGCTTGCTTAGAGCTTTGCACTGATATAAGAGTTAAAGTTCTGTTTTAAACATCTTTATTTATGTTTTCCCTTTTTTTTCCCTGTTAACTTTGAAATTTATTGTTTGCTACAAGATTTAAATGTAGATTTTAGGATTCATTGTCATTTGCGCTGAAGCACTGCCGAGTATGAGGCTTTGTTTTTGGAGCAGATGGTAAAAAGAGACGCAGAGAAACGCAGAGTTTTCATTTATTCAGCATTTATTGTTGCAGGCTGTAGAGGATCGTGCAGCTGAGTTTTCTCACTTTTTCCAGGTGAAGCAAACAGCAGCTTGCCCTGAAGCTGTTCAACTGCTCACAACATTAACATGCAAATGAGCTCACATGTAATTTCCACAGAAAACACAGCAGCTTTACGTCCGGTCAGAGCTGGTTTACCAGCCTGCAGGGCAGAATTAACCAGCAGGTCTTTATTAACATTTCTGTGCAAAACCTGAGAAAGCAGGGGTAAAATCTTCTGTTCTCCAGGGCAAATGAGGCCAAACCCTAAGAAACAACACCATCTTACAGATGATGATGATGAAAAAAGAGAGGGTTTCCTTTAAACCTCATACCTGTCTTACCCGTCATTAGACATTTAAATGTTTGCTGCAGTATAAACTGTAAAAGCCTTTACAGCCACCTTCTTATTCCACGTCTTCATCCATCATCAGTGTCAGTTCTCCACTAGTTTGGTTTATGAGTGACTCTGATGACTCAAGCAGAACTTGTTCTCATCCTGAAAAAGTCCAAATCTGTTGACTTGCCGTGTTATGCACAAATTGTCCTTTGGCATTGGAGCATTTATGGATCTGCTTTAGCAACACAGGATGCTCAAAGATAACTTTCCACTTTGAAAACCAACAAGTTCTGGATTAGACTGGAGGGCTGGCAGTGGAGTGTACTTACCAGTGTTTGCTTTGTGTTGGCAGCTCTGTATTTGATTACTTTGTTGCTTTGTAATGCATTACAAAGCAACAAAGTAACGTGTTAATGTAATCACTTTACATTTTTAGCAACACAGTAATGTGATGCATTACTGTAATAATTGAGTAATTACATTACAGTTACAATCCACTTTCATTACAAAGGTCCACTTGGGCTACAATCAGCTGATTTCAGTTCAGGTGCAGGAGGAGGAATATGGTGGAAACAGCTGTTAGACAGTGGAGAGTTGACTTTTATTTTATTGCATGAAAGGTAAGGAGCACGATGGTAAAATGCAAAATGCACCCAGAAGAGTTGCAAACAGCTGCATCTGCTGCTAACACAACTTCAGCTCTTTGTGTTCACAAACAGCATGCTAATGCTAAGCTAGCCAAGCTCCCAGAGTGATGTTAAAGCTGAGTGCATGCTGAGCCCACCCAGCAGCCAGAGCCTGGACTTCAGCAGGTAACAAACTGATGAGCGGTCAGTTTATAGACAGCGTGGTGATGGCTTTAAAGTCTCTTTGTGCTGGATTTCATGTTTGCTTTGTGTTCATACCTAAATACTAGGGGTGCAACGATACTCGTAACGATATTGAACCGTTCGATACATCTTTCGGTTCGGTACGCATATGTATCGAACAATACAAAATTTTTAATTTATTTTATCAACTTTTCTTCTGACGATACCGTCTGTGTTGAACCGAACTGTGAATTTTGTGTATTGTTGCACCCCTACTAAATACGTGTGTCCTCACAGGATAGGGATTTGTGTTGGCGTGTGTAGCCTCAGGTTTATATTGTTAAATGGTAATTTTGTTACAATGCATTTCTGGTCATTTTACTGAGCAAAGAGTTATGTAACAAGTAGTGTAATTAATTACTTTCTTTGAGTAATTAAGTAACATACTGCATTACTTTTAAGAAAAGTAACAAGTAATGTATACTACATTACTTTTCTTGAGCAACAACCCAACACTGATGCTTACATATGTGGAGCTCTGTGGTTTGATCTTTGGCTTTCACTTACTGTTTGGTTACTTTTAGTCACTAAAAGTTTTGGTTTAGAAAAGGTCATAGGTCAGGATGATCTTCTCGTTCCCTTCGTAGCAGTAAGCCCGCTCGCTGACTAATGTTGGACTTAGAAGTGACAGTTTTGTCTTTCTGTTATCATAATGCTATGTGTCATAACCTGATGTGTCAGGTTCAGTTTTGACAAATCACATGAGAGCAGGTGGCCAAAGGATGTTTTGTGTGTAAAATGTTTGACAAACTGAACAAAAATGGGCTGAAAGCACACCGAAGCTGAAACACTGACGTGCCCCCTGAGCTCCCACTTTCTGTAGCTCAAAAACCAGTCAGGTGACCTTACAGCACACCTCCACAGGTGTTCATCTCTCTTTGTCAGGACTGTGAGTCACTGACGTCTTCTCCTCAGTAAGTTGTCTTGCACCTGCTGCTTACGGCTATATCATTTTATTTTTGTGCAAACTGTGGTGACCTGATAACTGCGCCTTTATTGAGCAGATCTAATCAACCGTATCAGCAGCTCGAGTTTCAGTCTTGTGGTTTAGGCACATCTGAAGCTTTTTTCTGGGTTTTTCTCTATAAATAAACAAAAAGTTCAGCTTTGAAAAGCACCTGTAGTGATGACACTGAGCTTTCACACCCTTCAACCTTCCCACCCATCCTGCCGAGCTCCCATGGGACACCGAGATGGCCTCCCCCCAAACACCCCCCTGCGCCCCCTCTCAGTGCGTCTGCAGCAGGGTTTTCCCTTGCGCAGAGCTGCTCCCCACGCTGAGCGGAAAAACTGTCTGTCTGCAGACCACCACAGAAAAACCTGCCGACCACAGCGCGGCGTGCTCACTGTTGGGTTTCCACAGACGTACAATTGTTTTAATGACACAAAGGATTTTCTGTTGTGGTGGGTTCGTTACTACGGGAAGAAAAGCATCCAGAGTTCAGCTGGTTCAGTCATTAATTTAAAATCAAGTGAAAAATAGAAACTAAGTTCACTTGTTGCAAAGACAATTTAAGACTGTAAGACTGTCTGAGGTTTGAAGGGAAACAAACTGCCGTGTGACGTCTCTGCAGATGATTTATAGTCATTTTTACAACAAGAAATTATTCTCAGCATAAAAATTCAACTCAGCAACCCTAGAAATGTGAGAAAAGCTCCATGCAGACAAAGATGCAAGCATGCAGACTGAAATAAATGCTTGATTTTTGGGGCGATGATGTTTTTGGAATGAAAGTTGTACCATAAAATTAAGTTAAAATATAAGAAACCATTAGAAGAGGATCATATTTTACACACGTCAACAAAAAGTGACGCCC
Organism: Simochromis diagramma; assembly: GCF_900408965.1. NCBI lineage: Eukaryota > Metazoa > Chordata > Actinopteri > Cichliformes > Cichlidae > Simochromis > Simochromis diagramma. Next base: position 2,666,802 of record NW_024387174.1, read on the forward strand.
GTCAGGCTCAACAACACCCCAAGCTCCTAAAACAGAGGGAAACAGCACCACGAGCACCTCCTGACGAGGCCCGATTACTTTTTGTGGCCTCAAAGAAAAAGAAACTGAGGATGATGCAGAAAAAAATAAAACAAGAGAAGAACCAGAAATTATAAATGAAAGCATGTGAGTGACACAACCTGCAGTACCTCTAATGACCACCGGTGGCAGGTAAGCAAGACAGTCGCTACCAGCTGGCAGGTTCAAACTTTTGTACTTAAACTTCGTCCATATTTCTATAAACCATTCATATTTATTTATGGTCATTAAATCATGAACATATTTTATATATATATAGTAAGTAGTTAAACATCTCTCATTTATTCAAGTATCTTTGCAACATAAATATATTATATGCATGTATGGTTATACTGCTGTGTAGCAGCTGTGCGACATTGTCAGTATTGTGTGTTGTTGTTATTCTGTTGCATGAACTACGGTGGCCCTGAGAGGCCAAACAGACTGCAACAAACACCAGCAATAAGAAAAACACTGCAAAAGCACAGGGGAAGAGTTTCTGGGGAGACAATAACCCGACGGACCAGTTGCAGGAACCGAAAACATGGTAGGCGTGTTTTATCATCATTCATATAATACTGATGACGGATTGTTAGGCTAACACACTTACCTCTCATCTTTTCTTTCCTCACAAAACCAACAGATCTTCCACTTCTGTTCAGCGTCTCCCAGCACAGTTCTTAGCATATTTTGTTTCCTGCAACTGGTCTGCAACTTTTTTCTATTTCCGTTGTGTTTTGTGTGTTTTTGCAGCGTTTTTCTTTTTGCTGGTGTTTTCTTAAGTTGCAGTGCGTTTGGCCTCTCAGGGCCACCGTAATGAACACACTGAAAGCAAAGAAATAACTGCAGCCCAGTTCCTTGTATGTGTGAACATAACTGGTCAATAAAGCTGATTCTGACAAAACTGTCACATTAAATCAAACAAGAAGCACAATCAGAAGAAGCTATTTTAACAACAGCACTGGGAGAGTTTCCTGCTGCATGTCCTGCATCACATCATCACACAGCATGGACACGAGAAAAAACAAAGTGTCAAAATTCTTCCAAAACAAAGAAGAAAATATCTGAAGATATCTGAGGGGAAATTTCCCTTCAAGGCAACAATCATAATGGAAACAAAATCTGGGGCCAAAGAAAGACATGGGTGAGTAAATCTGGAAGGTAAATGTGTCAGAAATCAGCATGTGAGTAAAAGCGTGAGTCATCGGTGTCTCCCCTTCACCTCCCTCAGCTCTTCACGCTTCATCGTTCAGACTGAGCAACTTTCCACAAGAACACTTCTGCAAAATCAGCTGAAGGAGCAGCCCTCTGTGTTTCTGTTAAACTGCCTTTCACCACAGGCCAGCTCGCTTTGAAGGACTCGCGCTGTGTATTTATGAAAGCAAAAACAAGACTTTCACTGCACTCGGAGTGGGAAGATGGTCTCAGAATTGCTTTTGTCTGGAAGTTCCCACTTTCAGAAGCATTAGACAAAAAGGCGTGAAAACGACTGCGGTTAAAAGGTTTGCGCAAATAAACATCAGAGAGGCGTGAGCGCGCAGGCCGGGTTACTCTGACCGACGCCACAACATCTGTTTATGAGCATTTCAAATCTGCGCGTTAAAAATAAACCGAGCGGAATCCCCGAACATTCAAAGAAAGTATTTTCATAAAATTGTGCTGAAGAACTTTTTTTACTTAGCGGGAATGTTCGTGCATGCAGCAGAGCAGCAATGCCGCAGTGATGCTGCATGTGAGGCGTGTTCAGCATCCACGCTCCCTGAGCTCTGACTGATCCTGTGGGCTTCACAGCGTTTCTGTCGTATTAATAGTGACCACTGTTTTGATACAGTGTAGAAGAGTGTCCATTGATGTTCATCATGTTTTGTGTCGTCATATGCAGCTATATGATCAACAGAGATGATTTTGCTGGATTAGCAGAGACGGGAGCTTCATGATCCGGGCTTAACAGGAATAATAAACTGATGCCACAGTGAACATGGACAGCTCTGGACTCGCTCGCTCACTACAAACCAGAGCAGTCTGCAGATGTGCTTTAGTAATGCTTCCAGGATCGCTGGGGCTAATGGCCGAATGAAGTTCAAGGACTCGGAATGAGGCAGGAGGGAAAGGAGGGAGTCCTAAACTTCTTTGGAGCATCCATACACAGTTTTGTGTCTGTGCCACTCCTGAGTTCAGAGCAGGTCCAGTTCTTGATTTTCTTTGGAAGTAGCAGCCATAAGCAGCAGGACTGGAGTCTGTTCCAAAGCTCAGTGACCATCATTCACACTCTCCAAGGTCCATCTTCAGAATAATTTATCATCACTTCTGCAGCTGCCTGATGGAGCAGCCAGGCTCTCAGCTGCACATCAGGATGTTTTCAGTCCAGCTGAAGGTCTTTCAGAAAACACTGCGAGAGGGAACTTTTGGACTATGTTACCGAAACCTTAATCTGGAGTTTCAGCTGTATTTCCATGCACTGTGCACAGTAGATGGAATGATCCACTTTACTCTGGTGTGAAAAGTGAAAAAGAAACTGAAAGGCACATTTCAGTAAACAGCAGCAGCTCGGTTATCTGGAAGGCAGTAACCTAAAAATACACCCTTGTTTCCTGAGCTTCAAACACACCACCTTGTGTTTTTCTGAGAAGCTTCACCTGCTGCGGTTTCTTACATCAGCTCAGGTTATTTATTGACTTCTAGTCTCTCTTGAGACGACTGACAGCAGCCATTCGTCTTCAAGCTGACAGAGATGGTGACACTGTGCACGGCCACGTCTCGTACAGCCGTCCCTTCATCCCAGAACCAGAGAAAACACACAGATCCCAGAACAACAAATGTTAATGGGCTCCAACAATGCACCTGCTGATATCCATGTAAAGAGGACCATTAAACTAATGAGTCAGAACAGTCGGCTTGGAGCTGACGGCCACAATAGGGAAGTCGGCCCAGTCTGGCTGCTAAATGTGGAACAGCTTCACTGCTGCACAAAATGCAGTATTTTTACATCAATGTGTCACTGTGACTAAACTACATGTTTATTCTTGGGGCAGGATTTGCTGACCTAGCAAAGTGGGAAAAAAACTCGAGCGATTCAGCCCAAACCAAACTCCGTGATAATGAAGACGGAAAAATAACTAAATATAAGGACACTGACTGAAACTCGGAGTAAAAATAACAGCACCGCACAGAACATGAGCCCCAGCCTCCAGCTCCAACTTCTGAGGTGGACATTTTTTGTTTTGTGGCTGCAAAGGCAAATAAAGACAAAGAGCCTTGAAGCTTCAACGCCACAAAACCAAACAGAGAACCATCGGGCTGCCAAGCTTCAGTTCAACCAACGCAGGCGGCTGTAGCTGCTAACTGCAGCCCTGAACTGGACACGTGTTTGTGCTGTTGGAGATTTTAATGAGTCATGTGACCAATAATATGGCTGCTGTGAGTTTAACGGGAATAACAGGCCGGCCAAGACGTCTGAGCTCCAGCTTCTCTGAGTGAAATTCAATTTTTTTATTAATTTAATTACCGTCTTTATAGTCAGTGCTAACAATGCTAATGAGCGTTAGCATGCTTTCAGCTCAGTTGGCCAAAATGTTCAGGTTGAGGCCCAAAAATCAATGAGTGATGCCGCAGTAATCACGTCCATCTTTTGTATACAGTACGTGCAAAAACGATTTTATTATTGCGATCTTTTCCTGTGAAGCTCATCGGTTTTGTAGACCTCGCTGCTCTGGACCCACAAAACTACAGGAACAAAGGAGGGATGCAGGTGTTTGGGAGATTTAATGAAAACCACTTCATGCAGCAGAGCTTTGAATCCTGTTCACAGTGTTACTGGTGTGTTTTGCAGGAGGCACTGGTGAACTGTGGGCCAGTAACAGTTAGCTGTAAATTGTGAGTCACTGACAGAGACGAGGACGTTAAGATGAAAAGAAAACAGTCGTGTTAGTGTTTGCAGTATCTTATCACACAGCTGCCGTCTGGTTAACCCACAAAACTAAAAGTAACACTCCCCACCTGACAGATCGAACTGCTGAGCTGATAAGCCTTCACGTGTCCCTGTTTACCCACGATGCTGTGCGGTTTTATCACTCAAACGAAGGAGCGGTTTCCTTTTTCACTCCAACATCAATCCCACCGACCTGCAGGAAGGAACTCCTAACACGGGCAGCAGGTGTGCTGTGTCACAGTGAAGTTTAATGAATGCACACGAGCGGTTTCAGGGACAGAGATGGTTGTTGAATAAAATAAGTTCCTCGAGTAGAAAGCTCACGTTCCTCATGTTGTTGGAAATAGATTGTTCGAGTTCTCTTACATGAAAAAACCAGAACATCACTTCCTTATTTCCTCACTTCAGCCCTTCCTTAATAACTAGAAGGATGCAGATCAGGATCCAAAAATAATTTGTTCATAGAAATGAATCAAATCAGAATCCAGCGATAGTGACACCTCACAAGAACAAGGTCCTGGGTTTGGATCGTTCAGCCTGTTTGCAGGTTCTCTCCAGGTTCTCTCTGGGTTCTCCGGCCTCCATAGTCCAAAGATAAGTATAATTGGTTAACAGGTGTTTCCAATCTGGCTGCAGGTGTGAATCATTTTGTCTTTTGTTTTAACCCTGCAACCACCGGTCCAGGTGTACGTTACCTTTTATTAACAGACAAATACAGGTTACATGTTACAAAGGAGCCAAATCAACAGTAAGTGTTTGCATCCTGTTAAAGTGCTAGCGTGGCTCCTTCACAGCTCCACGCTGTATAAAATCATTCACACACAGTGTTTTGAAGCAGGTGATCACCATTTGCCTGTTTTGTCCAGTACAACTTCTGGCCCAGGTGTTATGAAGTATCTGACTAGATTTTTCCACTTCACTCATTTAAAACACTAAATTTCCGCCGCTTGTCATTTTTATTTTTCACGCCTCCACTGACATTACAAGCGTGCCTTACCTTTTCTGTGTTGCTTTCGTGTGGTTTGGCTCCTCCCACGGTTCGTGCGGATCCTGATATTGATGCTGTTTTGCATCTTTTTTGCAAAAATGGAGATTTTCCAACAAAAGAGCAAAAAACCGAAGCGTGAAGAGTCTGAAGTTGCTTCTTTAATTTTTTTATTTTTATTGATTATGCGGATCATGAGAGCTAAAAAGAAAAGGTTGGATATGATTATTGATGATGTATCTGGTTTCTTAAATTCTACACGTTTTTTAAAATGCCTAAAATCATCACATTCCTGTAATAAAGATGAAGAGCAGCGCTGATGGAGACTGCAGCGACTCCGCAGCAGTGGGAGCTGCTCCACCTGCGTGAGCGTTTTATTATCTGTGAGGCTGATAATACAAACCACTCTCGGGCTTATTTTTAACTGCCACAGCTGAAGGAAATCGTGCCTGATGTGATAATAACAGTTGACCTAAAAGGAGTCAGGAAAGGGAAATATCCCCGAGGTTTGACTTTATCTCAGTGGAAAGTGAGTTACAGCCTCCATCTGCTCCTGCAGGCCGCCGTGAACTGATCAGAGATTTCTTTTTCCATTTTAACTGTCATGAAGTTATTTTACAGGAAGTGACCACGATCTTCTGTCCCTGCACGGGGAACCGGTCTGCAGCGTCGGGTCCAGGTTCTGTTGCACTTTACTGCAGTACACGTGCTTCATTGTTTCTATAGCTTGATGTTGTCATCTTTAAATTAAGCAGTAGTGGGTGTCTCCCACCTGACTCCCTCAGAGTCAGCTGACTGGTTGACGTGTGTCCCGTGGTTCTGGCGGTTAGAGGCCACACAGAAACATTAACGAGAGTTTGGTTGTTTCATGTGTCAGAGCACTTGTTGATCCCTTCAGCAGGACATGGGCGTGCTCTCTCCTCCTACTACAAACGCTTCATAAAAAGTGTCTTTGATCTGCGATGAGACACGTCAAACACACAGGAAGTCTTTCTTTCTGAAACACACACACGCTCACAACCCACGCACTTTATCTAATCTTTACACTCTCACTATAAAGATAAGATTTCATTCAAATATCTCAGTCAAGATAACATGCATTCCTCTCCCGCCCACGTCCCTCTCTGAAGACATTAGCAGCAGTCTGAAATCCAGTGAGGCGTGGAAGTGCCCCCTACAGGCTGCACTGCTCATTACTGTAGCTGTAAACGACTCGTGATTAAACAGAATCAGGTCGAGCGGTTTGGAGACAAAGTTAGAGACACACTGAGACGGTTTGACATGTGCAGAGCAGGGACCGAGGATACACCGGACACAGGATGATGAAGATGGAGCTGCCAGCAGATACAGGCGCAAATATCAATAGTACCAGTCCAGATACTGGTATCAGATCAATACCAGCACAAGAAGTTTCTTTCTTCTCAGTTCAGTATGGAGCCCACTGATTTATGTTCAACCTTTTTTCTTTTTAATGACACAAAAACCTCAAACATGCACTGTGGAAAACATCTGACCCTTTTTGTGTCGACTGTCACGTCTGTTTTATTTAAAGCCTATGTCACATTCAGACTACAGCAGCTGATCCAAAGTGCTTTACAGACACATTTGCATAAAAAACACATTTCCCAAAAATCCAGCCTCAATATCAGAAATTACAAACTGGTCATGATTCAGCTGAGACATCCCGACACGCTGCTCCCCCACATACACCGCCTTCATAGGGTCAAAGTATTGGTTTGGTCCCTGTGTTACTTGGTATCAGCTGCCAAACAGCTGGAGAAGACAAAGACCTCAGAGGAGGGTCACAGAGGGGTGGTGCAGCAGAGGAGGAGGTGTGTGTGTGTGTGTGTGTGTGTGTGTGTGTGTGTGTGTGTGTGTGTGTGTGTGTGTGTGTGTGTGTGTGTGTGTGTGCAGAATGTTTACAAACCACGTCATCATTTTGTGGTCATTGTGGTTTGATATGACAAAAACATGTGGCTGGTTTGTTTTCTTGTGTGATTAAAATGTGTCAGTGTTGTTATGTTGCTCTACAAAACAGGTGTGTTGTGCTGACGGAGTTCTTCACCTCCTTTTAGCTGATCCTGTTCGCTCCCAGTGAAGAGCCTCTGCCATCTCCAGCTCGGCCGCCTCCAAACCGTCAGAGCAGGTCTCACTAACGTCATATAAACCTTCTCTTTTACTCTTGTTGCTGTCCTTCTGCCACAAGTCCCCCTTACACTCATCTCCACCTGCTCCACCCTGCCTGCACCCTCTTCTTCACCTCTCTGTCCGTTGCTTTGAATATTTGACCCCAGGAATTTAAACTCATCCACCTTTACTAGCTCTGATCCTTACAGCTTCACCGTTGCACTCGTCTCCCTCTCATTGACACACATCTTACGTCTGCTGTCTGTAAAAGAAAGGAAGAGAGCTCCTTTTCCATCAGGAGACCAGCTATCAAACAGATGGACAGACACCAGAGGAGGACACTGAGACTGTGGAACCAGCTGAGAAGTTTTAATCTATGAAATCAGCCTGAGAATTCTAAAAAACCAAAGTCATGTAATAACTATACAGCGCCAACTGGCAGTCCACTGTATAACTCCTCCTAACTCCTCCTCAACATCCCACACCAGTTCCATAAACGGAGCTTTTATATTTGGTTTGAAATCATAACATTTGAACACATATATACATACAGATATAACATCTGTGTTTAGTGTAAAGCTGCTGCTGGGATTTTATTTCTAACACCGAGCAGTTGGGACTTCTGCACCCTGCGGGGAAAAGGGCGGAACCAAAGTCCGACAGTATCACCGTCGGAACCTCAGAGTGTGACATCTGCCGGATGTAAACAATGAAAGCGTTAGCATCTAGCGTTAGCTCGAAGACCTGAGAACTAAAAGCAGGAAAATGTTTCCGTGTTTGTATCTCTGATGGAACATTTCAGCTGTTGGAGTAGAAATGTCCTCCCCTGAGTGTGCGACAGAGTTTAAGGAGGAGAGGATAACGGAAACCGCAGAGGGAGAGCTGGATGAGCGCAGACTGCTGGACATCACCTGGAAACCCGACATAAAGCCGCACAGCACAGGTGAGTGTCACGTGAAGCTGACTCATCCTCATCACAGCTCTGCGTTGGATTAAAGTCCAGGAAAACAGATACAAATGCCATGAGCTCATCTCACAGAGGTGACGACACTGTCAGGGGAAAGTGATGTCAGCTGGACAAAGACAGCCGTGACAGCATTAATGTTTTTAGCAGTCTGTCTGATGTCATTCATTGTTGTTTGTCTGTGTGACGCGTGTTTGTGTTTGCTTCAGTCAGGATCTGTTCAGTCAGAGAAACAGTCCCTGTGAGCCGGAACTTAAATTTCAGCTCTGCGGCTTTATTAGTTTATTATTGTCCAGGACTGTCCACGTACACATGCGCAGTCAGAGGTCGATGGAGCGGAACAGGAACACGTGATGTTTTCATACAGCATGGAAATGTTATTGGAAGGAGGAGGCGGGTTACAAAGCAGCTTGCAGAGAAAGCAGCAAACCTTTACCATTTAAAGGCTTCAGTTCTGGCTCGTTGCAGCTGAAGTCATCACATGTTTAGAACAGTTTCTGCTCAACCATCTCGCTGCCTTAAAAAAGTTTGATACGAAGTTTGGACACTGAAAATAATTACTGGAAAATCTTTATTTTTGGTTTTGTTTTGTTTTTCCACCCACTGTCAGGCCCTTTGTCCACACAAACATGAATATTCCGCTCACACTGGTGTGGTTCACAGCCAAGTGTGAAGCCACGTCGCTCAGGTCGCGGCTCTCGGCGTGCAGCGCCCTCTCCTGGTCAGGGAGCCACAGCATTTTCTCAATCGAGACCTGCTCTATTTTATTTTGCTTCTTTGTTTTTTCTGTGTAACTGAAATCTGTTCTTTTGTCTAATTTTGAGACATTTAGCTTTGTCGTATTTTTTCCAGTTATTACTGTTACTCATTGCCTTCTACAACAAAGACATTTTCCATCGTTTATTCGAAGTGTTAGTGCCTAAAATAAGAAATTGCTTATATAATTATTTTAGATTAATTTATTAAATTTTTAAAAATATTGTTGTGCCTCCAGACATCCCACAGCAGCATGTCTGTAAGGAGGAGGAGGAGGAGGAGGAGGTTCTCCCTGAGCAGCAGCTCTGTGAACCAGGAGAGGAGCTCCAGTGTGGAGCAGGAGGAACCAGAACCTCCACAGATTAAAGAGGAACAGGAGGAACTGTGCAGCAGTCAGGAGGGAGAGCAGCTGGGATTGGAAGAGGAAACGGATACCTTCACACTGGTTTTGGAAAAAAATACCATGCAGCGTGAGGGAGACATCAGACATCAGTGCAGACCGTTGGATGTCATCTGGAAACCTGAAATCAAGTTACACAGAATAGGTGTGTGAAGCTGAGGTGGGCCTAATGAAGCGAGTGTGTCTTACATGTGTAGGAGCACAGGGTGAGGAGTACGAACTAAGGCTGCGTCCACACTGCAGGTCTTAATGCTCTATTCTGATTTTTTTAATCAAATCTGATTTTTCTGTCTGCTCGTTCACACTACAAATAAAATGTGACAGCAAACGCGCTCTAGTGTGAACGCTCAAAGCGGCCGCGTGCGCAAAAGAGGACGTCACACACAACGCGCTCTGTTTACACCCAGAGTAAACAGTATTGTTTGACTGATGGCCCTTAATATTACGTTTCCCAATTTTGCTTTAAGTCATAAAGTTATTGTGTTATTTACATTTGGCCTAATAATGATCCTTATTGCTGTTTCAGAGGAGCGCTGCTTCAAAGGATAGCTGCAGATTTCTGTCACAATCTGCAGATTATACAGTACAAATAAAATGTTCACGTTTCTCCAACGTTGTCGTCCCAACAGTTTCACTGGATGGCCAGGAAGCGTTCGCGATGTCTTCTCAGGCGCTGATAATTGGCGTCTGTCTTGTGTCAATGATGTAAAAGACGGATTTAATGCGACATGACCATCAAACAGCAGCTTTCTAAAACATCAGATATGTCTCGGCTTCAGTAGCACATATGAAAGTGACCCAGATCAGATTTGAAAATATCGGATTTGTGCCGTTCACGCTGTCAAAGCGTGATCAGATATGGGTCGCACAGGGTCAGAAAAGTCGGATTTGATACGCTTTCACCTGCAGTGTGAACGTAGCCTTAGAGTAGACCCTCCTAGCACATATAAGACACAGGACACACGGCTACAAGCAGAGAGTGGACAAGATTTTAGCTTTTTTAAACCCAATATCAGTTTTGCTTAGTCAATCAAAAGAGTCTTGTTTCAAATCTCTAGAAAACTTTATTCAGGAAAAATTAAAAGTTTAAATATAATATTTTTACTTTAACAATTTCCTTTTGATTTGATTTTGATTCACGTGCATTTGCACAGTAATCTGACTTTAGCACACATCACAGCTCCACGTCCTGAAAACTGCTCCACTTATTTCTCCACAAATGAACATTTTACTGTGAAAGTCTGCCTGCTGACGGGGATCTGATGTTATCAGTTTGTGGTTTGGTCCCTTTGGCTCTGACAGAGCCGCGTTACTGTGAGATGCTTCTTCTGCCTCATAAACAACAGATTCGATCACGACAGTGAAAAAAATGTGTGATGATGATTTTATGACAACATAGAAAATTCATTTCTATCCTTCGCTTACTGATGATCTGAGTCAAAGCAGGAATCAACTGTCACGAAGTGCCAGCAGCATCATTACAGTGTAACAATGGTGACACAGCTTTATCTGCAGTGATGCAGCACAATATCAGCAGAGGCTGTTTTCAATGGAAATATTTAAGTAAAAGTATAAAATAAGTGCATAAAGCTTCAGTTTCACAGTAACTAAAGTACCTTAACCTTTGTGACTCCACAGAGCTTCACTGTTGTCACACAAACTGAAACTGATTTTCTAAGCAGATGTTGGGTCGAGCGAGCGCTCCAGCGACGCTCGGTGGAGCCGCTTGTTGCTGCTCTCTGCGGCATGTCTGCGCTTGTGGCCGATGTTGGGAAGGGAAGGCAGGGAATGTAAATACAGGATGATAAGTCTGTGTCACTGATATGGTGACAGTTATCACACCAAAACCTGTACCGATATTGTTTAATGATGTGGTGCAGGCAAAGCTGCGTCGGCCTGTTCTAATAACAGACCTCAGTGTGAGGAGCTGAGACAGGACAAACTAACCAGACTGTAAATAACAGGAAACACTTTCACATTAAAAATAAATAAGCCAGTGATGGAAACACGCGTTCTATGTTTTTAGCCTAATGTTTGGGTCTCTGTACACTGAGGTGTCCAGTTTATCAGTACGTGCATCAGCAGACAGCTGAAGCCAGCGTCTCCCTGCGCTAACAGCTGGCTCAAGTTAGCGCATCTCTGATTTTAACGTTTATGAACAGATAAATGTTTTCATGATGTTACAAAACTCCTCAGGAAGTTGCAAGGAAGAATGAAATTCTGGAAAAATGGTTCAAGGAGGTCAAATTGGGGCAAAACAAAATATTTTTATTAATACCTGGAAAAAAAACCTAAACTACTCCATGTACAAAAGGGCTCTCCTCACCCTGAGCTGAAGGACTCTGTCAGCCTTCAGCAGCTGTTTCTCAGGTGCATCCAAATAATCTGACATTTCATCTCTAATCACAATTAGATTCTAGAATATTTTTACTTTTCCTGTAATCACACTACAAACCTTTCTGTGTCCCTCCAGACGTCCCACAGCAGCACGTCTGTAAAGAGGAGGAGGAGGAGGTTCTCCCTGAGCAGCAGCTCTGGGACCAGGAGAGGAGCTCCAGTCTGGACCAGGAGGAACCAGAACCTCCACAGATTAAAGAGGAGCAGGAGGAACTGTGCAGCAGTCAGGAGGGAGAGCAGCTGGGACTGAAGGAGGAGACGGATACCTTCATGGTGACTCTTACTTACGGTGAAAGCGACCACAGTGAATCAGAACCAATCAGTGAGCAGCTCCTCTCTCACAGCTCTCAAGAAACTGAGAGCCGAGATCGGGAAGGGAGCGGGAATGTTGAGTCAGGAAAGAGTATCAAGCTAAGAGGGAAGAAACAGTTCAGAAACAGAGGTCACAGTGATGTGGATAACTGCAACACTGTTGCAGGTAAAAAGCCGGTAAAATGCGCTTTCTGCGGAAAGGTTTTCAAACACAAGTCGCAGATGGAGCGACATCACAGGATCCACACGGGCGAGAGGCCGTACTCCTGCACAACGTGTGGGAAAGGGTTCAGCCAAAGCAGCAATCTGACCGTCCACATGAGAACGCACACCGGCGAGAAGCCGTACTCCTGCGAAACCTGCGGGAAACATTTCACCTGCAGCTACAGTTTGTTGGTCCACATGAGAATCCACACAGGTGAGAAGCCGTATTCCTGCGAGGCGTGCGGGAAGCATTTCAACAGTAGCTTCAACCTCAAAGTCCACACGAACACCCACGCGGGCGAGAGGCCGTATTCCTGCAAACTGTGCGAGAAAACCTTCAGTCAGCCGAGTAACCTGAACGTCCACATGAGAACTCACACAGGTGAGAAGCCGTGCCTTTGCAACACCTGTGGGAAAAGATTCACAGACTTATCGGCGCTGAAAAACCACATGACCGTCCACACAGGGGAGAAACTTTATTCCTGCCAAACCTGTGGGAAAAGTCTCAGCTCTAGGAAAGGCCTGATGGTCCACATAAGAACCCACACAGGTGAGAGGCCGTACGTCTGCAACACCTGCGGGAAAAGGTTTACCGAACTGACGGCGCTGAAGAAGCACGTGATGATCCACACGGGCGAGAAGCCGTACATCTGTAACACCTGTGGAAAAGGTTTCATCCAGAACATCCATTTGCTGTATCACATGCGGACACACACAGGTGAGAAGCCTTACTCCTGCAGCACCTGCGAGAAACGATTTAAAGACCCATCCAAGCTGAAAATTCACACAAGGACTCACAGAGGTCGGAAACAAAGCCCGGAAGCACCCTGTGGGGGAGAATTACCCGGCAGACCAGGCCCGATAAACGTCTGGATTTAAACATCTGTTTGTGATGTGTGAGCTCGCCGTCACACAGAGAGCATCGGAAACTGTACAGCAGGCGTGTGTGAGATATCCCACAGTAAGGCTGCTGTGAGCCTCTGTTATTCTGTTACCTGTGTTTATTCCACTGTTAAGGTTATTTTGCTGTGTACTGTAGCTTTGCCTGTTAGGAGTCACCACATTTCAGTCTCCGCCACCTGCATGTTCTTGGCTCCTCCCACCTGGCAGGTCCACCTTTAACATTGTTGGGGTCGTTACTCCAAAAATCCAGTATGCTGTCTGCACGTCCTCGCTTATTTAAAAGTCCCTGAAGAAAGTCGCACTTTACATCATTGCTGCATTACTTAGAGACACCTGTGGTGCAAGCAGCGCTGTATCTGTATGTGATACCACACCTCCAGTTTCTCCACAGAGACACATTTCAGCTCCTGTCTCCGTCCATCAGCGCGCTCGGAGCAAACGGCCCACCTGCTGCTGACGTGACACCGCTGACGCTCACTAATCTTCACTCTTCTTTCCCAGAACTTCTCCTGCGGTCACCTTTATTCCTTGTGCTTATTCCTGGTGCTTCCTGCGGCTCTGCTCCATGTCATCAATATGCTTTATAAGTTCTGCATTCATGCAGAACGTCTTCATGTTTCCTGGGAACGTTTAAAATATGAAGGTTTTTATACGAGATTTGTTTCAGTGTTTGAGATCAGTGCATGACTTTAGCTGCGAGGAGTAAATATCTGAATGTTTAATTCAAATATACAATTTAAACATTTTATTAAACTATTAAACTGTTTGGTGCAAGTGAAGTAATGTTTGTCGCTATAGTTACAGCATTCTCCTCCCTCCACCTCTGACGGAGCAAAATTAACGAGTTGTGTTTGAGAAAAAAAACTTTTAATCAGGAGCAGGTTCGACCATGACTGTATAAAAGATGGACGACGCGACAGCTCCCCAAAAATGAAGCCAAAACGTCTCTATCGCCCCCTGGTGTCTGGCTGCAGTATAGGTCATAAACCCCGCCTCCTCCATGTTAGCGGATGGGACTGGGGTCAGACTAAAATAGATTAATTCTCCTTAGATAATTTTTTTCCAAAGATTCTTTCTTTTGTTTTCAATAGTTCTCATCACGCTGATTTATGTCCGAGGGGTCTCCTCTCCCATAAGTTTGATTGTAATTCCTACAGCGGTGATGTTAAATTGGGGTGAAACGTCATCATGACAGCTTTGACTGGCAGCTGCAGTCACGGAGAAACTTGCGTATCTCTGTTCGCGAATAGCAGATAGAACGTAGGCTCTGAGAGGAGGGCCGGCGTTTACGCTATGAAAACACGACCCAGTGTTTTAACTGACAGCCTGAGGTATTCTTCAGTAAACTGGACTACCAGACAGAAGGACCCGAGGCCCTGCTGCACTTTTTTGGTAAGTTAAACGTGTTTGTAAGCTACTCCGTAACTACCATCCTTAGCTCGGTCCTGAGACCTTAGCTAGCTATGATGAGCACTCGGCTGTCAGGGTTCGTTTAGCTAATCTGTGCAGGTGAATGAATTTACCCTGACTAAAGAAATCAAGCTGCTCAGTCACTAATTATCATTACTGTACTTTTATTACAAGTATTATACTGTAAAAGCAACAGGCTGCATCCTGCTACAGCTCCTGTGCAGAGCTGAATATTAAATATGTGCAAAACAGCATGTTTTCAGTCTCTTGCCACATCTGTAAAGACAGTAACAATTTTTTAAAAGCTTGTACTTCAGTAGCTCCTCATTAATCAGGAACTATGGATTAAAGTACTGTAGTGTACTGTAATACTGAAAAAATGTAAGAGGACAACTTCAGATCCTGAGTGTGTGAGGACAGAAGAATCAGCTTTATTTCAATTTTGAGGGATAAAATTTATATCTGAGTTTGATGGTTCTGTTCTCTTTGTGATTACAGGAGCTGCCCTCAGATTCAGACCTCAGCACCACCCAGTGACAGCAGACAGATCATCCAACATGTTCACATGTTAACTGCAAAATGAACTGATGGAAACAGCACAAAGGTTAAAGTACCACACTGTTTTATTGATAAAGTTAAAGACAAAAAAACAAAAGGATTACTCACCCCTGTAACTGTGTCACATACATCAGCATTAACAGGACCTCAGTTTGGTGTTTCAGAGAGCTGCTGATCTCAGACCTGCACAGCTTCTGTTTTAAACACTTGATGTACTCAGCTGCATGAAGAGCACGTTTGAGTTTCTCTGACACAATTAAATAAAACCTGATGAAGGTCAAAGGTCGTCACTTGTATGTTGAACTACAAACTTGTCATCTGGAATTCTTTCACAGTGTTTTGCAGATAGTGTGTTATTTACCATAAAGTGATTCAGAGAGGATCATGTGTTTTTAAATATATAACTTTCTACAGGACTGAATATAATATCTTTATGTAAAAGCCTGGAGCCTCTGGGGAGTATCTGAGTATTTATAACATTACACAAACCAAAGGTCTCCATCACAGTGTTCATGAATCTATGAATCATGTATCTATGAAGCGCCTTGAGGCGACTTATGTTGTAATTTGGCGCTATACAAATAAAATTGAATTGAATGAAATGCAGCACGGTGGCACGGTGGTTAGCACTGTTGCCTCACAGCAAGAAGGTCCTGAGTTCAATTCCACCATCAGGCCGGGGTCTTTCTGTGTGGAGTTTGCATGTTCTCCCCGTGTTTGCGTGGGTTCTCTCCGGGTACTCCGGCTTCCTCCCACCGTCCAAAGACATGCAGCTTGTGGGGATAGGTTAATTGGATAACACAAATTGCCACTAGGTGTGAATGTGCGAGTGAATGTGAGTGTGAATGGTTGTCTGTCCTTGTGTGTTGGCCCTGCGACAGACTGGCGACCTGTCCAGGGTGTACCCCGCCTCTCGCCCCATGACAGCTGGGATAGGCTCCAGCGCCCCCCGCGACCCTGAAAAGGATAAGCGGAAGCGAATGGATGGATGGATGAATGAAATGCTGGGTTTATCCATCTCCTGGGGCGGGCCTACGGAGGAGTGCTGAAGATTTCCCTGTGAGGGAGCTGCTGGTGAAGATCAGCAGCAGCCGTTCTTCTCTGCGTGAGTAGCTTAATGTTGTTCATGTGTAATTTACATTGAGTAGGCTAACCACGTTATTACATTAATGCATGTAAGGTGAACTAGCAAACACCGTGGTAGTTACATGCAGCTGTCTTCTTGTTTGATGGCAGATGCTCCCTTCACCCTGCCCAAAAAGGCTAAAATGACCAAAGAAGAAGAGGGAAACAGCTAAACATGAGAGCTCTCATGTTTAACACAAACTTTATCCAAAAACCTATGTTTTTGGATAAAGTGTGTGTGTTTTTTTTTCCATTGATTAAGCACTGCTTCCAGCCAAGAGTGATACCATATATCCCCTATAGCTGCAGAAAAAGGAAAGAAAAGGCTAACATTGTTATCTTTTTACAAAAAAAACAGCTGAACATGAGAGGTTTTTGGACCAATTTTGTGTTCTCCATTCTTTAAGCACCAGTTCGAGCACCGTTTAAGCACCGGCACCGTTTCAAAAGTACCGGTTTGGTACTGGTATCGGATAAAACCTAAACGATACCCATCCCTAGTAAAAACCAAGGAGGAACCTACCCGGGGCATTAATAAAGTTTTATTTTATCTAATTTAATCTAATAACTTTAATCTCAGCCAAACCGGTTTACTCACGAATAAATAAAACACTGAAAAAAGCCCAACAATAACATTTTTAGGTTGTCTAAGTGAATTATATATTACGTTTAACCTGAGTAGCGAAAGTCCACGGTGATCTGAAAATGATGTGCCGGGAGTTGTGCCGTTCTCGAGCTCTTGGCTCGCTCTCGAGCTGGTGGGTAACAGACGTCTCCGAAAACGTCGAAGCACTTTTGCAAATATGCGAAATCTTGATAAACCGAGCAGATATTTGATGTTTACACGCCCACGTTCTCGCCTGAAAATATGTTAAAAGTTTATTTTGTTACCCAGAAAGAGTAATAAGAGTAATTTTAAAACTTAGTAGAGGCCACCATTGTTGGAAACTGGAGTTTGGCTGGGCCGCGCTATGAATTCTGGGATATGGTGGGCCACGAAGGACACACCCGACCCATCCTTCAAATTTGGGGAAAAGGAGGACGCATTTGTCGGCTGCATTCGGAGGAGTCCACGAATTTGAACAACCTTCGGCGCGTCGCTGTGACGTAATCGGTCTACAAATGCGTCCTCAGGAGGACGCAGCCCATGAATTTGGACACGAGCTTTTGGCTTCATTTTTGCACAATGGGAGGAGGCGGTGTCGCGTCGTCCATCTTTTATACAGTCATTGGTCCCGACTTTAGAAGGACGTCGTCGTCCAGCGAACACAAAGGTCAAACCTGCTGCTTAGTGCGCCCCCCTGTGGTCTGATGAGTGACGCTGAAACCTTTGATTAGTTAACTGCTGTGTGGACGCTCCCACTCAGGACTTGATGATGACGTGAGAGACAGACACGCCATTCTTAAAAATGTAAAAAGTTTATTTTGCCAACACAGACATCATTTCAAACACTTAATGCCATACAGTCCCTGAAACGGCAGCGCTAACATACAAAGCAAAACAAGAAGCTCAAAGTTTCCAGTCAGCCGGCCCAAAGTAAAGTCCTCCTCGGTTTCCCTCGTACCTCATCCTCCTCCTCATCATCATCACAGTGGTTCTTTGGTTGGTCGATACCCGCTCTCAGCCCCTCCCCCCCGACAGTTTTGTGTTAGAGGATTTCAAACCTCAACAATGTTTCAGTCTAAGCTTAACAAATGAAAGATAAATTGAGCTGAGTGTAAAGAACATACATGAAACCACAGAGAACTATTTGAAACGGTGTGTTTGGTTAAACCAGGGGACCAAATGAGGAATTAAAGCTTTTCCACCAAAGAAACTTCAACGTACCATCAAATAATTAGAACAACTCAGCACAGTCATAAAACAAGAAAACGAGAACACTGAAAAGGCTGAAACATCTCAGCTCAATGAAACTCTTCTGTAATGTTTGAGATGGCTAAACCAGTTTTGGCTGTGACGTTTTGCACCGCTGACCTCACCTCACTGCAGACATCAACAAACTACATTTCATTAAAGTTAAAAATAAAAGTGTAGGTTGTGCAGAGCAGGACTCCACACACGGCCGTGGTGACGGGTTGGTTTTCCTGCCTGTTGGTTCTGTTTGATAAAGATTTTGGAAACAACAACAGCAGCGGTTCAAGACCCTAAAAACATACTAATGCTCATTTTATAAATGTGAGGGGGAAAAACATCCTCAGAAGAGGACAATAAAATCTGCCTCTCCAGGAGTTTCAGATGGTTTCCATAATGTTTGGATCTTGTTCCGCTGGTGTGAGAGGACTGGTGGAGAAAATAGATCCTCAAAATAACCACAGAGGGTTTTTTTTTTCTTTGAGGAACGACAGCCGAGGAGTTCGATCAGATAAAAGCTGTCTTGGGTTCTTAAAACAAATTGTGATGGAAAAGAGGCCAAAGTGGTGATTGAACCACCAAAACACTTAAACAGATGGACGCTGACTGATCTGTGCTGCTTTTAAGGCGACCGAGCCGCATTCACGTCACTGAGCGTTACAGACGACCTCGCTCCGCAGGTTTGGAGATTTTAGTCGCGTGGTCGACTTTTTTAAGCCCTCTGACATCAAACTGCTGCGACCTCACTTTTGATTGTTTCTGTTTTATGAATGAGACCCAATCAGCTGCAGGCAGACCTCCAGGTTTTCCATGCGTCTGAAATTTTACCCACATGGCTGTCCATCATCATCATCATCATCATCATCATCATCGCCACTGGTGAACTTTCCTGTTTACTTCTGTTTCCTGCATTTACAACGTGAAGTCTAAAAGGCCAGAGTGACACTCTGTTCACTGGCTTTTCTTACTTTCCTAGCTTCTTTGTAAACTTTGCTAATGACAGAGGTGTGGATGCGACATCATCATCAGGATGCTTTTAGGCTGGAACAAATGCCTCCACCAGAGGGCGCCGATATGTTTTCTGCATGTGTGACTTTCTGTAAATTTGCAATAACCAGCAAAAGAGATTTAAGACATTAAGTCAGCTGTACTACTGCTAATGCCCACCAGGTGGCCTGTAAACCACACATGACGTGAATGCGACTCGAGTTCATATTTAACCAATTGTTCTTGGTTTATGTTTTTTCCCTTTTTTAAAAAAAATTCTTAACAACAAAAACAGCTTTTTTTTCAAAATGACAGTTTAAAACAATAATCACAGAAATATTAGATAAAGGTTTGTTCAGTAGTTCTTTTGAAATTCGGACCAAACACTGTGACCTCCCTGCAGCCTTCCAGTTTCATGTCGGGTTAATTTTGCTGCAGCATGTTTTTGATCTGCTTGGAGGTAGTCTCATCGTTCAGATGTTTGGTCGTGTACCTGCAGGGGTGAAAGGGTGGAGCTCGTTTAAAGCCTGTTTGGCTGTGCTGGTGGTTTTGATGTGTTTGTGCGGCGAGTACACACCTGAGAGCGTTCAGTAAACCCTCCACGCTGCTGGGCGGCTGCTCCTTCAGCACTCGGATGCACCCTTTCATCTGAAAAGCACCAAAAACCAAACGTTGATTGATCCCTGCAGACACAGGCTGAGGTTTCATGCTCAGCAGATTCGTGGGAAACGACAACGGGGGTGATTTTCTTAAACTGTGAGGAGATCATTGCAGAAGTGTGCAGGGTTATTTGTAAAATTTTAAAAAGTTATGTGTGCTAACTTACATCTATATTGGAGGTCTTAACGAAGGCTCCAGCTGGGTGAACGTGGTCGTACAGGATGATGACGCCGACCATCACGCGGAGGCAGAATAACACGGTCTCCTCGCTCGCAAAGCGACTGCGATACTCCCTGCGCACAAACACACACAGTCATGAATCTGCTTCGTGACAGAGAAACGGTGATCGTGGTGTGTTCAGGGACACGTCAGGACTTACGGTGTGTCCAGCATCACTTTACACACGCTGGCCATCGTGCTCAGGCAGTCTGTCGTGTTTTCGATCGGCACCTCCGGATGCTGAGCGACAAAAATCAGAATCAGTTTATCAAACTGTGTTTTCACAGTCGGTGCTGAGGCTGCCCTCTGCTGGTGGGTTATAAAATAAAAACCAGCATACAGTTCTGTGTATTAAAAAAACTGCAAATAAAAAAAGTCCTGAAGTACACAGACTGTATCTCATACTGAGCCTCTGCAGCTTTATTCTTCTGTTTTAGCTCCTCAGCCTTTAAGCCAGCTTTCACCTGATTGGCCGGCTGTTTGAACTGTTGTAGGTGGGTGGAGGCCTCAGTATGCACTCTCGCCATATGACATCATGCAGATGAACTGTGTTGGGAGCAGTTTGCAGCTCGTACACAGACCTCATTATTAGAGACTAAGATCAAGTGTAATGTGAGCATCCAGGAACAGGAGACTCAGACAGGAAGTAAAGAAAAGTTCCCTCAGGTAACATTTGAGGGCGGTACCGAAGGATGTAAAACAACCTCCAGCAGTGAAGACATAGAAACCCTGAATCAGAAGTGAAAGTGTGCAGGAACTTACATCTGAGACAAACTTCGACGTGGCGTCGCTTAGCGTCTTCAGCATCGGCGTGGCGCTGGCGTAAAACAGAGACATCCGATTGGCCAGCTCGTTGTTGACTTCACTGCCTGCTTCAGACTGAAAAAGTGGCAGTTTGTACGTTTATAAAGTGAATTTAAATCAATGCAGAAGTGAGATTTGTAAGTTTGCAGAGACCTGTGAGGTGAAGCTTCTGTTCTCTGAGACATTTACAGCCTGGGCTGCAGCCATCTTTTATATACAGGCCGTCATTTTACAGCATTCATGTGGTTTTTTATTCTCGTTCAATCATTGTGACATATTTTAGATTTTCAGATGCATTTTTGAGCTGTTTGCTTACAGACAGGTTGTTGATTCGCATGCGGCTGATGGTGCGACGGTAGTAGCTGAAGTCATTCTGGATGGCGGGGTTGGTCATCTGGAGCAATCAGAAAAGGAGATGAAGAACATGAAGAGGAGGATGAGCAGTGAATAACAGAGACGAAGAGCAGAGGAGGAGGAGGGGGAGCGGACCTTGAGCTCGTCGAAGCGTAGCGTGAAGTGCAGGATGTGGGCGAACTGCCGGGCCAGAGCCTGCTTCTGCTCCAGGTGCTGAGTGGGAGTGGAGCTGGAGCTGGTGAGGACGTCCAGGAGACACTGCAGGCTGGTCTCTGTGGGGACGCGGTAGAAAGCACCTCTTTGATCAGGCCGAACAGTAACCTGAGCTCAGTGTGAACGTTAGCTGCTAACATCCCTGAAACGTTTCTGGATCTGTGCGTGAGTGTGTGTGTGTGTGTGCGTGAGTGTGTGTGTGTGTGTGTGTGTGTGTGTGTGTGTGTGTGTGTGTGTGTGTGTGTGTGGTTATGAAACCAAATACATACAGAGGAGCAGCACAAACAGAAAAAGGTTATTAAAGAAGGTTATGCTTCTTCCTGCTCCTTTTGAACATTGTTATTTATTTATGTTTGTTTTGTTTGTAATATTCAAACGTGCTGAAGCTGAAGCAGCCGTCTGTGGTTCTTACCGAGCTTCTGGGAGAACTCATAGAAGGTTTTGAGTTTTATAACCAGAGGAACGACAGCAGACCAGGCCTTCTCCTGCACGCCCTCCACACTGGGATTCTGGATCGCCTGCGCACACACACACACACGCACACACACACACACACACACACACACACACACACACACACACACACACACTGTTGTTATTGTTCTTTCCTGCACGTTTCTCTGCTTTTTCACGTTGGCTGTGACCCAATCAGCTGCTTCCTGTGTCACTGTTTGACAGGGAGCGGCTGTTTGCTGCAGTGATCGCCCTCTGGTGGACGGCTCTCGCCACTTCCTGCTGACGGCGTTTACATTTACGGCTCAGCGAGTGAAAAGCACGCTCACACTGAAACATTTGTTCCTGTTTTCTCTCGGATCGCTGACAGCACAGTCTGGCTCATGAACGCAGAAACATTTTTCTTAATCATTACCTGAAATTACTCCGCGGCTTCCTTTGTGTGGTTTTCATTCCTTTTACTTTTTAAACTTTCACTCTCATACTACAGACGGTTTTACAAAGATGTAAACAATAAAAACTGAACCTCCTGAAGCGGCGTCTTCTCATTGCTTTGTTTATGACTGTTTCTTGAATCGGATCGAATTACGTTGATGTTTGTGGTCGCTTTCATCATGTGACCTGTACAGATCAATCTGCTTTATCAGAGGAAAGTAGAACTCAGAGTAGAGACCTCATCTTCCTCATAATCATCATATTTATAACTTGTATTCTCATAATTCAAATATCACAGATTCTCGGGCAGATCTGCGTCTGCCATCATCAAAGTTTGCTTTTATTGATCCTCCTCACACTGAAACATCTTTACACAGATCTGCATTTATCGACCTCTGTGGCTCGTCACTGCATCCACCCTGTAAACAGTCGACTATCAAGGATGAAAATACCAAACTAAGACTGTTCACGATCTTTTTCCTGCTGGAAAGTCAAAGAGCTCCAGCAGACGGTGCGTTTACGTCCCGACGTCAGCAACTTTTATTTTGGAACTTTGTTCATGGAAGACTGGATCTGATAAAAATCTCAAACCCAGACTGCAGCCCGAGTTTGTTTTTCCTCCTCTGTTGAAGCTTCGGTGACGAGAAACAAAAAGCTGGCGTGTCCACGGTGGCGTGAGGAACTGGAGCGCTCGAAGAGCGACCCGTACAGGCCGGCGGCGAAGCCGTAAACGCTTCATGGAATCTGCACGCAGATTATTTTGGATGCATGTGAGATCACGGCGATATCCACAGGAAGTGGAAATCACACCAAATCTAAAAAGAGGTTTTGATGCCTGTGTGCTCCGAGCTCTCGCTCTTTCACCTGATATGCTTTTGCATCACGTTTCTTCTCACTGCTGGAAGTGAGAAATCTTTTTTCCTGCACGATAACAGGAAGAACACTGACGCCGTTTCCTGTGACATCACTCTCACGCACGGCGCTGTAATCATAACGGCCCGCGCACACGCATGTCTTCGTCTGTGTGCTCAGTCTCACCTGTCGTATCTCCTCTCCTGCCCCTTTGTACGACTGCAGGTCCTCCAGGATGACCTGAGCCTCCGTCAGTACCTGGTTCACCTTCTCCCACACGTCCGTCTCCGACTGTGAGGGCTGAGCGTCTGAAACACAAGATGAGGGTCAAAGGTCGAACTGTCTCAGGTGGACAGCTTATTTGAATGTTTCCTGACGTCACAGATCTGCACATGTGCGTCAGACTGTGGCGTTTAACCCGTTTACTAACCCAACCCGTTAACAAGAACTCGTTAATAAGATTTTTTATGTGTAAAATATTTAATAGGAACATTTTTGTTGAACTTTGGCCTGAAAACAAAAAGCAGCACGTTGTTAATGTTGGTGACCACAAACCCAGACGGGGCAGTGAAACGCTGCATCAGCAACAACGAGCTTTGATTCTGAAACACAGTCACACAAATCACTGAGCTTTTCTACACAGTCTGAATCCTTTCACTGAAGACTTTCTGTATTTACTGTTTACTAAGTGAAAGGTGAGCTTAAAGAAAAGGTCTGAACAGCTTGACGTGAACACAGGTCTGTGTGTGTGTGTGTGTGTGTGTGTGTGTCTGTGTGTGCGTGTCTGTGTGTGTGTGTGCGTGTGTGTGTCTGTGTGTGTGTGTGTGTGTGTGTGTGTGTGTCTCACTCTCAAAGTCCAGGAAGAAGTTTCCACCGTTGTTGTCGATGTCTCTGGTTAATACCTTGATCAGGTTCCCCATGCTGTAAAAACAATCACGGCGTCAGCGAACAGATTCGGAGCCGCACACGTGCGATTCACAGAGATGCAGCCGTGCTGCAGGATGATGAAACATTCAAACCGACACGCTGAAGTATTCAAACACAACGACACAGGTATCGATGCATCACTGAGATTCTTTTCAAACCAGCACACAGCTCAGTCTGTAACATGCTGGTAAGATCTTTAGCTTCATTTTCCATTTGGTGGCAAAGGAAGAAGAAGAGGTCAAAGCTACTGGATGCTGTGCTTCAAAAGTAAGTTTAAGAGTCCTACACTCTTTAACGTGAAACACTGACGATACCTGATCCAAGCCAGGATATTGGTTCATGTTTCACATTTCCACCTGTGGTTTTTCTGTGTTTGCAGGCCTGCGTTTCCTCAGTGCGTCGAGAGTTTCACGTTCTGTCTCTCAGACTCGGAGAGGAGCCCTCCGAACTCTGTCACACCCAATCTGGGATGAATCAGAGCTTCCATTATGAAACTGCTGGAGTTCTGGTGCAGCGTGTCCCTACCAGCTTGGCTTTATTTCACAGTTTTGTAATTTATGGGGTGTTCCACAATATCTGTCAGAGCTTATGAAACCTCCAGTGTGGGGTAAGTAGAAAACTTAAGCACTGTTCAGCGGCTTTACCTGGAAACATAAACAGAAATCCTCCCGGCGTCTGAGAACTGACCCTTTAAATGGATCAGAGCTGCCTGAGTCATCAGATCAACACCAAACACAGAATGTGAGCACAGATTTAACAGTGTGAGATCAGGATTTCTTCACGTCTCTTAGATGTAGTGAGACTTTTAATTGCTTGGAAGAAACACCGGCAGAGAGCAGTGGGTGCATCTTCACCTGTTATCAGAGCTATCAGCTGGATGCTGCTACAGCCGCAGCCTTTACATGCAGCACTAAATAAGAAGACAGAACAGGATACGCGCGTTTCACGGTCAGAATAAAGACACGATGTGTTCGCACAATCGAAACCACTCACTGTGCGCACACTCACTGTAACAGAGGTGAAAACACTGATTTCACAGTGAAAATTCAGCCTCACACATTAAACACTGATGTTCAGCAGACAGAGACGAGTCACAGAGGAAAACATGGCCGAACAAAAAGACGGTTAAATAAAGAAATGTAATTAAACCTCTTCACGTTCACCAGGAAACTGGTGAACCACTTCAGGTTGGGGTTAGCTAGAATTTTAGCCACATGCTAACCCTAAACCAAGAAAATAGAGCTGGTTATTCTTCAGATGAAGAGTCAAACAGACACTTTGGCCTCTAATGTCAGATTCCCACTTGGTAGTATGGAGGGGTGAATGTGAACGTAGCCATAAACCTATACCTGGTGGATGCTAACAGGTCTGTGCTAAAAGGAGCAGCTATGAAGATTAGCATCGATGCAAACATTCAGCAAAAGATCACCCTGGATGTTTGAGTCCACCAGGACTGAAGTCTGAGTCCGGAACAACGATCTTTATCCAGAAGAAGAAGAACACATGGCCCGACCTCAGTTCAATTCAGCTTTATTTATACAAATACCAAATCACAACAACAGTCGCATCAAGGAGCTTTATACTGTAAGCTAGACCCTACAATAATAACTACAGAGAAAAACCCAACAATCATATGACCCCCTATGAGCAGCACTTTGGCGACAGTGGGAAGGAAAAACTCCCTTTTAACAGGAAGAAACCTCCGGCAGAACCAGGCTCAGGGAGGGGCGGGGCCATCTGCTGTGATTGGTTGGGCTGAGAGTCAGTCTGGATTACTTAAAGAGACACAAGGTCAGCCATAAACTGTATATAAAAGATGCCCATGCCCACTGTGATTGACTGATTTCAGAGTCCATGACATTAACAGTAATCAGCAGGTATCTGTGCGATGCACACGTGCAGTCTATGGATGCAGCCTGCTAACCAAGCTAGTTCACCTTAGCTTGACCCTCTCGTCCAAATATGGATACTCGGGGCTTCATTAAAACCACAGCAGCAGACAAAACATCACCGCTAAGGCTTCAAAATGTGAACTCCAACCAACAATGTGTAACGCCGGCCACATCCATCTTTTATTTACAGTCTCTCACTGAGACACAAGCTAACGTGGAGTGAAATCAGTTTTTACTCCACTGCTGCTGTTTAAAAAGAAGGACGTCACTTTGTTTGTTCACTATACATCAGTCAGAGACTCTGGGACATATTTTCTGTAATTTCAGTGTTTTTAACCGTCTCACATGTCTGACAGGCCCAGCTGACAGGCAGCATTCATGCTGAGCATTCAGATTTACTGCTGCTGATGTCACACCACATGTGAAACAAGCTGCAGGTTTTGGTTCTCTGTTCAGATGAACGACATCGGATGTTCTGGTCCAGGAGCGACAGCCTCACTGGCTGCTGGAGTTTTTAGTTTGAGTATCTGCAGAGCTGCTGCATGATTTCACTGCTGTTCCTAATAAAGTGTCTGGTGAGTGCATGTCTCCATTAGGTGGAAGTGGAACCTAAATTCTACCTCAGAGGAAACACAACAAACGGACAGTGAGTGACACAGAGTGGGTTTTACTGGAGAAACGGTGCGTTTGTGTGAAATCTGCTGCAGAGGAAACTGAAGCTTTCTGTCAGACTTTAAGTTTCAGCTGCAAACCAATTCAAACTGAAAGAAAACGTTTGCTTGCGTTGCGTTTGCGGGCTGCAAGCTGAACTGGAAGCAGCGCCTGCTTGTTGAAAACAGTCAAAAGAGGAAGTGATGAAGTCTCTGAAAGTTTGGCCTAAATTTAAAAACAGAGGAAGTAACGCAGACCGAGCAGCTCGGGTCAGGTAAGAAAGACACTGGGTGAAAATAAGAAGTCCAAGCTGCACCGATAACAGATAACCAAACCAAAACATCTATTCTGAGTTCGTCTTCTGACGACGACGACAGAAAACCTCTTAATGTTTCACCAAGCTCACATTTAGCTGCAGAGGAAGTTTCCACAGCGCTCACATGAAACTCTGAGCATTTACGTGAACTGCTCCTCTAATCCTTGGCGATTTCCTCTTTATCTACGGCACAGCTTCAGTCGCTTAAAGCCTGCCCGTGTGCAAAGTTCAAGTTCATTTCAGCACATTCTTGCAAACTTTCTCTGCAATCACCTCTTATTATAACACCTTTGAAGCCGTCTCCTGAGCTACAAGTGTGACGGAGCACAAAGCAGCCGACACACGAGAAAAACCTCACCTACACTGATGTGCTAAACATCACATTCTCACTGAAGTCTTTCTGCAGAGTCCCAGCTGGTAAATGTACTGATCTGCTGACAGATAGACCAGAATAATACACGTGACACATTTATAAAAGTCTTTTCTTTATTTATCCTCAATCTGAGTCTGCTGCTCTGTTAATCTCTGAGAATATTCACAAGCTGTAAAGATATCCTCGATCATGTGTCGTGCTGTGAAGAAATAAATGAGATGTCAGAGTGTGAAGCTGCTTCTCTCTGCTTGGTGTCAAACTAAAGTTCCTCTTATGCTGAATGAACTGCGGCGGGTATCAGTGATTAAATTGAATATAAAAACCAGTTAGAGGTCCTGTTTTACTTCTTTAAAGTGCTAATAACGGAGTTTTCTGTTCGGTGTTTGGTCAGTTGGGAGCTAAGTGGGTGTTTGAAGCAGCTGAGCTAAAATTAACAAATCTTCCCCTCCATTAATAACTAACCCGCTGTGATGTGATGTTGTTTTAAGGAACATGTGGTTTGCAGAAAATTCTTTATGAGGAACCGTTCATCCCGACAGTTTGAAGCAGATTCGTTAGAAATGAGTGTGCGCTTCATTTTCCCCGCCAGGTCTTTACTTCAGACTCAGAGAGAGCAGGAAACTGAGCCTGTGATGTGGGGGAAACATCACTTTCTTTCAACCAACCACCAGCGCAGACGAGTCGCCGCCCAAACAAGCTGGACAGGGCGTGCCTACTGCAAGTACTGTATATAAAAGATGGAGGGTGGCGTTCTGAGTGTTGCATCCAACCAAATCTGATTAAGATCCTACACTCAGCAACACCGAAGCTCAGACTTGGTATTCTCTCAGTGCATTAACCTCACTGCAGTTACATTAGTGGTCAGATAATCTCACTAAAGCCTCCCACAACACAAACACAGTCCAGAGGTGAAGTTCAGGAACTCGGGTCAGCTGAGGTGAAGCTAAGTTTTGGTATCAGGCGGAAAAGTTTTAACATGAGAGTCTCACTGCTGGAGCCTCCAGTGGGCGTTAGAGGAATTGCGGCACGTGGCACAGAAGAACCAGTCAACGAGAACAAAACTTGACATTAAGACGTTCCAAACTGACACGCTTCACAAAATTAGCAGCTTGACCCTGATGTAGACTTTGGTAATCCTGCACAGGTTTCAGGCTCCAAGTCTGTTTGGAGCAGGTGAATAAAGCTAACACGGGACCAAAACAGCTCAAACTCTGAGAGAAACCTTTTCAGAGCATGTGGATGTGAACCACAAACAGCGAGACTGCCTGATGTTAGAGGATGGAGGAGTTATACAAGGATGGAGGCACAGAGGCTGTTTGTGCTGATGTGAGGACAGTCTGAGGCTCTGGTTTGGCCTGAGGTACCAAAAACACTCTTTTACAGATTTTACACATTTACCATCAGAGAAAAGCATCAAACCCTTGAATCCTGACATTCAACGAGTTAAACTGAGAAAATGTTTTTCTCCTGAAAGCTTCACGACTAATTTACACTGTGCTGATAGTACCACTGTACTCGAGTATATCACTGCCTGCATTTATCTGTCAGTTACTGTTTGCCAGCACGAAGCTCTGCCACCATCAGTCCGTGCAGCAGCCACACCGAGCTGTGATCACCTGTCGGTGACTCTCAGCTGACATGAAACACAGGAGAGCAGAAATATTCAGGCAGAAGAGAACGAAATGACGACGACTCAAATGTCGAAGCATTTGCAATAAAACGCATCTGAGGTCTCAAAGTTCAGCGTCGCTGTGCACCAACTTATTTTTGCTTGGTGGTGATTCTAATTATACTTAAGTGAAACAGCTCGAACTTCCTCCAAACTCTGCTGATGTGCACATAAACCAGATTGTTCTGGTTAAAAATGTAGTTGTTTCTGTTTGCTGCGTGAGATGTTCCTCACTGCTGGAGATTTGATCCAACATTCACTGTGAGATGGCTTCATTTAAAACGACTCAGAAAACATCATCTTACCCGCTTAAAGCAGCCGAGTTACACCAGCTGGTTTATTCAGTGTGCAGCACTGAAGTGACGTTAAAAGATATCCCAAAATAAAAGAGCTCGGCTTCAGACTACTCTAGGTCGGCACATTTTGATTTCAAAATGTGCCAACCTGTGAGTTACGTCGACTTAATGTAGAGAACAACGGCTAAAGAGCTCTGAGTTAAACACTTTACACTAAATAAAGGCCGAGTTTGTGTCTCCTCCCAGGATCGAGCGGGACATCAGTCCATGAGGTGAAGGTGTTAACCGCTGGACCGCAGAGGCACGACAAGTCATACAAATCATGTCTAAATATTAGACACTGGTATCAACTAATGCACTTCACATCACCTAAAACCAAACGCTGAGAAGTTGGCTTTACTTAAAACATCAGTAATGTCAGCGTCGTTGAGTCATAGTTACTTATATTTACTTAAGTACTTAAGGGTCGAAAGTTACATCTGCTTAATATAGTATCAGTTAATATGACTTTCGTTTTTACAGCTAATGAAGAAACTCAAACACTGAATACAAGTAAACCTCAAACATTTGTATATTTTAAGTTTAAAGCAGTTTATTAAACTTTATTTCAGGACATTTTCTAATAAAATTAACTCACTGCCTCAAAAAGTGACTTAAGCTCACTTTTAGAGGTGCGAGTTAAACTAGCAGGTTAGTAAATTTAGGAGAACATAAGTTGAAGCACATCAGCTGGGACACTTTACACAGATAAGAGAGTTTATATCGTTTCATAATCTGCAGCTGGTGTTTTGGTGAAGATCAGTGGATTGAACGTGTCTGCTGTTTGATGATTGTCAGGTTTTACGCCCGTGTTTGATAAATGAAGCTCAAACACAGCTTTAAACAGTAAGAGTTTAACTGGATTCCATCAGGATCCATAAACAGTGATGTGCAGCTGAAACGGAGCTGCTGTGCAGTAAACACGGAGTCGGCCATGATGATGCTGACAGTTTCACTCATCGGTGCGCGCTTCTCCTTTCTCCTCCGCACTTTCAGCGGAGACTCTGCTCCTCTTTCAGGGAGTCTCAGAGCTGTGAGCCCGCTTCAGGAGCTTCGTCTGCTGCGTCAAACTGTGATCGCAGAGCTCCTCGCGCCGCCCGACAGTCGGGCTGACCGGAAGCAGCGCGTGCCAGCGGCTCCGGCTCTGTCTGCGTAAAAACGCGTAACCGAGCGGCTCGTTCCCCGCGGCACACACACGCCGCTTCGCCCTGAGCGCCACGGAGCTCCAGATTGGCGCTGAGGCGGATTTGAGCCGTGATCCGCGGGCAGAGGCGCTGCGGCTGCAGGAGGAGGAACTTTTTACCCTGCGGAGTTTTTCTCGGAGTCTGCGGATTGCAGGACCTGACATGTCTGATCTGAGACCAGGATCCACCCAGAGCACTGGTCGCCCCCCTCCTCCCTGCAAATCCACCACCACCCTCCCTCTCCCCACAACACGGCCCCCCCTCTGCCCTCCTCACCTTCACTGATAGCTGATCGATAGCTGCGGATCGATGCCGTGCGTCCGGGCTCCGGTGTGTCCGCGGTGGTCCAGGTGTCTCCCGGCGGTCCGCCTCCTCTACATGCTGCGCGAGTGTGAACCCGGAAAACAACCGCGCGGCACTCCGTTAACTATAAAAGGAGTGATTTCCTCAGGAGGAACTGAGCGAGCAGCCAATCAGCGAGCCGTGACGGCAGCAACTGCAGCTGCAACCTCGCGGTCGACCGACGGAGGCAACCCGAGCTCCGGTGCAACTAAAACACAAAAGCAGAGCCTCGAGGCACGAGTCTGCGCACTGCTGCAGTCTCACAAACACCAGGCATCACCAGAAAGTAGCTCCACAGGTTTTATATCACAACCATCGTCACGGAGACGTCACAGCAGAGTTATAACAACTCCAGGCTGTCCGAAGAAATCATAAAAACATCGTTTCCGTCAGTCAGCCGCGTGTTTGTGTCTCTGCTGCGCACACGAAACACTCTGCATCCATCACTCCACAAAACTTATAAAACACACAGTAACTACAGACTCGTTTATGGCATCATGTGTTTTAATCTCTGTGCTCTCAAAAAGAATCACAGAAATTTCGACTGACTGTTCGGTGTGTTTGAATCTTTAAGGTGTGTTCATAGCCTGACCACGGATCCACCAGTCAGAGCATAAACAGAGATGAAACGTAAGAAAGGACAAGTTACAGAAAGTCTAAAGGAACTATATAAACTATAAGTTCACAGCGTGGAGGTCTTGGTTGGTGGTGTCTGTGTGGCCTGTTCCCCTCCCACGCTGCAGAGACGTGCTTGTTAGCTCAGCTGGTGAGCTGTGCAGGGTGTAGCTCGCCTTCTGCCTGTGACAGCTGGGATGGACTGATGGACGCTACATGTCAAAAAGCTCCACAAGAATCTAAGTTCATCTTTAAATAGCACAACAAGGCACCGTGGACGGTGTGGTGAAGCAGAGTGACAGCATCCACCCAGGCCCTCGAGCCCACCGCTGATAATCATAATATTCCATAAACTATATTTGAAAACTATTCACTTGGTATGTTTTTGCAAATCAAAAAAATTTGCATTTTTAATCATTTTCAACTGTAACGTCCGTTTTCTTTTCTTAACCACGATTAGTTGAGGGTCACGATTAGCTGGAGCCTCATAGGCTGACAGCTGGGTAACACCTGGATGCTCATTTTCACCTAAATATCATATAACCACATGCTGTGTCACATGATCCACTTTAAATGACTCTCTTTGCTTTGTG
The DNA here is from genome assembly GCF_900408965.1 of Simochromis diagramma. Lineage (NCBI taxonomy): Eukaryota > Metazoa > Chordata > Actinopteri > Cichliformes > Cichlidae > Simochromis > Simochromis diagramma. Next base: position 2,698,654 of record NW_024387174.1, read on the forward strand.
TCTCATTTAGTTTTTTCCTAATTTAAACCTCATCCTCCTCTCAGTCGTCTGTAGCTCTCCTTAGCCTCTGCAGGACTTTACACTCACTCTCCTTAAACAGCAGACATTTTGCACTGTAATGCATAACAGTGACCACAGCTGACGGGCGATGAAGTGTCAGCACAGATGCCTTTTCTTTCAGTTTCACACAGTGACACAGAAATGTTCACACTTGTTGCCTTTTTAAAGTTTGGGGTGAGCTGGTGGACCCAGACTGAGAGGCAGAGGAGGAAGTTGCAAGCAAGAGGTGGCAGACGAGGAGGAAGAAGAGGAGCAGGATGAAGAAAAACACTGTTCGAACATGTTCTTGTTGATTAATGAGACTGAGAGGAGTAGGGCAAAGAGTTCAACCCACTCAGATCCTCTGTGGTCACGATAATGAAGAAGAAAAATAGCTCCTGAAAAACAGAAAAAGCCGGAAGACTCAAGAGTGTCAATTCAGTTCTGTTCAGTTTAATTCAGCTTGATTGAATTTTATTTGTGTAACACCAAATCACAGCAGCAATTGCTTCAATGCACTTTATATTGTAAGTTAAGACCTTATAATAATAGAGAACAAGCCCCAGAGATCACATGACATCATATGAGCAAGAGTTTGGCAACAGTGGGAAGGAAAAAACCCTTTTAAAAGGAAGTAATCCCCAGCACAACACGGCTCGGGGAGGGGCGCTCATCTGCCATGACAGACATTATTCAGTACTTTGTATGTGAGGAGCAGGATTTTAAATTCTGGATTTAACAGGAAGCCAAAACAGGAGAAATCTGCTCTCTCTTTCTAGTCCCTGTCAGGACTCTTGCTGCAGCATTTTGGATTAGCTGAAGGCTTTTCAGGGAGTTTTTAGGACTTCCTGATAATAATGAATTACAGTCGTCCAGCCTGGAAGTAATAAATGCATGAACTAGTGTTTCAGCGTCACTCTGAGACAGGATATTTCTAACTTTAGAGATGTTGCACAAATGGAAGAACGCAGTCTTACATATTTGTTTAATATGTGCGTTGAAGGACATGTCCTGGTCAAACATGACTCCAAGGTTCCTCACAGCGTTACTGGAGGCCAAGGTAATGCCATCCAGAGTAAGAATCTGGTTAGATACCATATTTCTAGGCTTTTCAGGGCCGAGTACAATAACCTCAGTTTGATCTGAACTAAGAAGCAGAAAGTTAGCGGCCATCCAGGTCTTTATGTCTTTAAGACATTCCTGCAGTTTAACTCATTGGTGTGTGTTATCTGGCTTCATGGACAGATACACTCAGAAAAATTATGGTTCTTAAATGGTTCTTCAGATGTCTTCATGGTTCTTTAAAGAACCATCATACGTCAAAGAACCTTTTTATTTTGTGGATGGTTCTTCAGCTATTACAAATGGTTCTTTAAAGAACAAAAGGTTCTTCATCCTTAGCAATCTAAGTTTGATGGTGTAAATGGCATAAATATTTACTCACTATAACGAGGCTGTGAATTATACTGTGTGTTTTCTTTGCGTGCATGTGTGTGCGAAGGGGGAGGGTGGGATACCTGGCAATTACCCTTTAAGAAAAGATGGTAGGAAACTGAATATTCAAATAAAAGTTAGAAATATTTGCTTAAAAATATACTGGTGGCAGGGGTGGGGGCCAAAGCCTAAAGACCCTAACCCCCCCCCCCCCCCCCACACACACACACACACACACCCCTAACCCCGCAAACACATTATGAATATGGTGAGTTAACAAACAGTAGACACAATACACACATTCAAATACTGTACTTTAGTTTTAAATTTTAATAAAGCATTACTATTTTCTACTCCAAGGCATTACTTTTGAGATTATTATATATTTTTGAAAATATAGCATAATGATAATACTAGTTATTGTAAACTTTACAAACCACCCAGCAGTATGTAAAGTCAAATTATAAAATACAAGTAAACAACAATTGCAGAACAGAATGTCAGTGTAATGAACACACTTCGTTTTGACAAAGCACAGCTTAGGTAAATGATCTGAGTAGTTGTTCATCACTGAGCAATTTGTTAATATGTGTTTCGAGCCAAATAAATGACAGGGAGAGAGAGAGTGACGTCAGAATACGTCATACTATAACCTCCCGGGAGCGGACGGAGGGGGTCAGTCGTTGGGATGCGCATGCGCAGACAGAGTGTGCGAGCGGCGGGCCTTGACCTTCGGGAAAAAAACTCACGGACGGTGACAGCGAAACGGATAAAGTCTTCAGTACCTGCTGGACTTTGAAGCTGTGGATTCTGGGACTGTTAGAAAAGGTAAAACATTTTCATTAAAACCTTATCACTGTTTTGTTTTTGTTACTCGTCATTGTAGCTTGCTGTTAATGTTGTGCTAACAGTAGCGATTAGCGATACGTTAGCCGTTGAGGTCAGCGCAATTTAGTATCCAACTGTTTTCCTAACAAAACCACTGTTATAATTAAGTGAAGGTGCTCCCAGCTAATTTGAACCTTTGGCTTCTAAAATATGTGGTTCAATTGCGAGCTGCGTACATAACCTAATGTCAGCTAGACCGAAATTAAAATTTAATATATTGTTAAAGTCACTAAAATGGCGCCTGAAGCCTGTTGTGACGTGAGCTCTGTGTCTGCTCTAGAAACTCTGAAATTCTGTAGATCTGAGCCGTACATTAAATACTCACACGAACCTCTACTTTTAATTCTGTATGAGCTGTATAAAATACAGCTATGCATAAGAGTTTTGAATGAATAATTAGATTAGATAACTCTTTATTGTCTAATCTAATTATATAGAAATGAATAGAAATGTGACATGAGGTGTGTCTTTGACTGTTCCTGTATAACTTAGTTTCGGACTAGTTGACAAGTTATGCTCCGGTCATTTGATGTTTCCAAGATAATGTTCTTTTGTAATATAGTTAATTTTTTTTGTATATTTCATTTATCCACCATCATACATCATACATACAAGCTAAGAAGAGGTCGTTATACTAACAAGAGGTATCAACGCTGGGCCAAAGTTCAGCACATGGTTAAAGTTTGTAATCCAGCCAGGGTGTAAATATCACTCAGCAGCCAGAGCTGAAGCAGGTAGCATCAACACATAAATCTACTCTACCCGGCGTAAATCACAAGAGCACCTCTGACCAAAAAGCTGTAGATTTTTCTTGTTTGCACAAATTAATCCAGAGTCACATTAATTGTGTTCACAGCTCCAACAAAATGAGGAAGAGGAGGGGGAGAAACACAATTAGGTTGAATTACAATAGCTGGGTTTCATTTGACGTAGACGTGACGTCGACGTAAAGCGCGAAATTTGACTGGAGGGCGGAAGTGAAAAAGATCAGCGCAAAATCACAGACAGACAGTACGCAAAATGCCTTTGTCCTGTTGTGTTTACGGATGCTCCAGTAGGTCGACCCGAGAAACTGATAAACGGTATTTTAGGGTACCAAAAATAGCCCAACGAAGAGGAGAAAAATGGAAAATTCTAACCGAAAAACGTAGGAAAAAATGGATTTTAAATTTACGTTTACAGTCGGGAGGAGCAGAGTCTGCCAATGCCCGTGTCTGCAGCGACCACTTCGTCAGAGGTAATGTTATGTTTGCAAACGAACTTATTAGCATTATGTTGTCGTTAAATTCTCGTTTACTTAGTGCTTTTAAGTTAGTAGTCTAATATTGACTTGATTGGGACTATAGGCTGCCCAAGTGCTTTGCAATCACTTCTCCATCCTCCTTTGCAATTACCCAAGTCTTCAGAGGTGTCTCGTTAGACCTCTGAGAATGGTTTACCTTGAAACAAACAACTGTCACTCTAACGAAGTCCTAAGGATTTGGCATGTTTGTTGACGTTAAAGCCGCTAACGCTAACTGTTAGCGTGTTTAAGATAAAGCAATATAAGAACAAACACTCACCCTTGCAAACACCAAACTGTATCCATCACGGAGACGTTTTGTTCCAAGGTTGTGGACCCACCCGCTGACAAAAAAATTGTACGCCTCCAGACTCTTGAAAGCTTTCATTTGCTGCCTAGTGTAGTAAGAAGTCTGGAGGACCAAGTAGTTGGTGATATCCACAGCGTCGATAGTAGGCAAATCCTTTACTTCTGTGGTGTATTCGGACATTTTCAAAGAATACGGATCACGTCCGATATATTTTTTAACTATCTGTTTATATCTCTCCCGAGAAACGGGGTCTAAAGTTGCACAATAGCTGCTCTCCTGACTCTCCACAGTGTCCTCCATGTTTACTTCCGCCCTCCACTCAAAAATCGCGCTGCCTCCGCACGTCATCAGAACCACGTGACTGCAACCCAAGTATTGGATGGAAGGCGAGGACAAGGAGAAGGAAGCTTAGGATGAGGAGGAAGAGAAGCAGCAGGAGCATCTTTAGGGATCCCTATGATGTCATTGAGGTTTGTTTCATTAATATGGTCCTCTCACAAAGAACGATGACTTGTTTTAGTTCACCTACTTCCTGTATTAAATAGTGATGTGCAAAATGTTGTGAAAAACCACAGATCAGGCACATATAGGGCATCTGCAGGTAAATGAACATCAAATCTCTAAGACAGACTGAAATCTGTATATTTATCACCCTTATGATAAAACCCATGTCAGCCATTGGTTTATGGACTTTGTATTTTTTTAGCCTCAGCATCTGCTTTATTGCTGTTGCTATGTTGGGACCATGTTGGGACCATATTAGGATGAGGGATCAGAATCTGGAGTCGTGCACACTATTGTTTCATTTAGTGTGTATCCATAAGATTCGTACAGCAGATCCAAGTTGTGCCTTGAAAACAGGAAAGTCGTCTGCATAGAGGAGAACTGTAATAGCAGGCTTGTACAAAGTGAGGCTTTGTGCTCACATTTGCTGCAAACACTCGTTTTACGCTGTTTTGATGCAGAATTCAGTTGAAATCAGGCAAGAACTGGACTTGTTTTTTATAATGTGTTCTTGTGAATTAATTGTGTATCGCATATGTTTGATTTGACTTTCTGCAAGACAACAGTCGTCCACTGGCCAAAAAAGTTTTCCAAATACCTCCACGTGATCTAGCCTGGATTTAGAAAAGAATAGCAAACAATCTGCACCTCCTGCTTCAGATGAAATTTATGTTTCTGTGTTCAGAGGCAGCGGCGAGAGGGGAGACCTCGGCTCATCCAGCTGGAGAGCCTGACCAGGAGGAGTCGAACATTAACTCAGCTCTTCCAGAGCACCCTGCAGACTCGGCTGCTGGCATCGACGAGGGATGACGTGAACGCCAAACTGGAGTCCATTACAGGTCAACTGCAGGTATGCGAGTCAGACCTTCTGAGGAGGGTTGCACTTTTCTCTCTTCTTTATAATTGACTCTTTTCTCTCTCTTTCAGCTCCTTGTCTCAGAGTGGGAGGGATTTGAAGCACAAAGGGAGGAACTTGTCGTTTGGTTGGCTGATATGGATGTCCGCCTGAGTGAGGTTGACCAGCTGACAGGAAACACCAGTGAAAAACTGAAACAACTGCAGGTGTGGGCTTGTTTTGATATGACATATATTTGATATGAAACATACGTCAGAGACATTGTCCTAAACTGGACTAACAAAGGGCCATGAGTACAACATGAAACGTACATTACATAGTGTAAGGCTGAAGTTCATTGATCATTTTAATCATAAACTTGTTGTTGAAATGTTTTTACTGAACATGCAAACATCTGCTGATGAAAATGTGTTGATTTATTGGTCTGTTATGAAGCTATTGCTATTGTGTTTTATCACTTTCTGATGTTTTATTAATTAAACAATACATGTATTATTTGTTGTGTTATCTGTAGCTATAGTATTTATATATATTTATTTATAGTATAGCAAATATATTTAATTATTACTGTTTAAAACACTAATATGTGACATGTATTAGTAGTGATGTTGTGCTGAGGGTTAAAATGCCTTTTTGTCTTTTGGTAACTACAAAATGACAATAAACCATTAATATGTCTATGCTGTGCTCGTATTTATTTTACCCTACTCAAATTCAATTTATGATGCATTTTATTTTGAAAGATTTAAAATGGTTCTTTTAAAGAACCATTTTTAAAAAGGTTCTTTGAAAAACCATTAAAGGTGCCCCAAAGAACCATCAAGAAATGGTTCTTTGGGGCACCTTTAATGGTTCTTCAATGAACCACTGAAAGAAATGGTTCTTCAAAGAACCATTGTTTGAAAGGTTCTTTGTGGCACCAAAAAAGGTTCTTCTATGGCATCAGTCTAAAGAACCACTTTTGGTTCCAGTTGGCACCTTTATTTTTCTGAGTGTAGAGCTGGGTGTCATCTGCATAGCAGTGTAAATGTATGCTATGTCTTCTAATGATGCTGCCTAAGGGAAGCATGTATAATGTAAACAGAATTGGTCCTAGCACTGAACCCTGTGGAACTCCATAATTAACCTCAGTGTGTGAAGAGGACTCTCCATTTACATGCACAAACTGGAGTCTATTAGATCGATATGATACAAACCACTGCAGCACAGCACCTGTAACACCTACAGCATGTTCTCAGTCTGTTCTCTGCTGAGTGAGTCTTCTCAGCAGTGACCCTCAGAGGCTGAAAAATAAAACACCAACACCAGCGGCTCCAGCAGGGACTCCCATGTTCAAATTTTACAGCAGAAATAAGCGTGTTCACAGCCTGATACTTTTCTTTGTCTTTATAGATCATTTTCTCCTTCATAACATCTACACAGGTGTCATAATTTTTATAACACAACTGTTTAAATTGCATTAAGGCTTAAAGTTTGTGCTTTTAGGGGTGTGTCTGTTTCCTTTTTATGATCTGAATTCTTTGCTTGATTTTAGTTGTTTGAGATTTGAGCTTGTTTCAAAGTCTGAAGAGAGCAGGTGTGAGCTTCCTCCTCACTTTTCAAATAAAAAGCTACGTTTTTCTGTTTCTAAAAATGTAAGAGTTTCAGATTCTACTTTTATTAACTCCCAATTTTAATTGTTTAATGATTTTTCTAAATATGTCCATTTTATTTATCCTTTATACGTCGCTTCGTTAGCTTGATTTGTGAAGTCATAGTTTTACCTCAGCTCATAATTGTGCCTTTAAGTTTCATTTTTGGAAGGAAGTAAAAACTACAGATGCAGGGCAGAGATAAGAAAAGTCAGCAGTGCTATTTTTATTGATGTGTGTTGACCCGCAGTGATAACAGTGTAACAGAATAAAGTTTAAACATGACACTGTAATATATTAGCGAAGGTTACATTTTTATTTGAGTGTCAGCCTTTATTTTCTGATTGCTTTTTAAATACTTTTATATGATTGTTATTAGTCATTATTCTGACTAGTATTGGTTTAAAATGTGGAACTAACTTTTTCTCATCCTTTGGAGGGAGATGAGTAAATATGTCCCGTTTGTGTGCGCAGCAGCAGGATTTTGATGTTAATTCCTTGAGCTCTGTCGCAAAATTTCTTCTTGAAAGCACGACGGAAACATTTCAGTGGCTGACTTCACTGTGTTCAAACCACGGAAACAAAGACTTGAGTGAACTTCAGTGTGAAAATAACCGTTTTATGTGCAGCAGGTGCTCCTGCGGTTTGAGGAGCCGCCGATACCCCGGAGCTCTGCTGCCCTCTGTTGCCCCCTGCTGCTCAGGACCGGCATCACTGCATCCGTGAGATCAGACGCTGTACTCTGTCTGTACCTCTTATAACGTTGTACTTTATAGCTCACAATCATTCTTGCTTTTATTTTGTAGATTATGGCAAAAATGAAAAGCGAATCCTTAATTTCCATCCTCAGAACTTTGGGTGGGTTTAAAACATTTTATTATCTTTAAATATATATACATAGAGACTATGCCCCAATACTCTTAAAAACTACATTTCCCAAGTTACCCCCAATCCCGGAAATGCGTCATCACTTGCGACCTTGTCTTCTTCACTTGGTTTTCTAACAGGCGGAGAGGACGAGCATGGCGAATAAAGATCCCGGGGTGAGTGTTTGTGAGTCTCCCGTTTAAGCTCGGCTTTAAAAGGAAGTTTTCTGCCTTCAGCTCAGGTTCAACCGCTCCGGGTTTCCCGCGCTTTGCACGCACCTGGGTGACATTTTAAAAGCTTTTAGGTCTGACACGTGAGTCTGATGTAAGCAGGTTTACACTCGAAACCATGTCAGCCAGGTTCCATCCAGCCTGAAGGCACTAATGAGGCACAGGTGAGGCCGTGAGAGCCACTCGATGCCGGTTAGCTAGCTTTACATTCAGGTAGAGAGTGGGAGTCGAACATGACGCCGGGGTCCCTTTAAAACTCTCTCAATTATTTCATAATTGAGTTGTTAACACATGTATACGCATTAGAAGTAAATTCACTGAAAATATTGCAAGTTTCTAGAAGCAGTTACTTAATTCTGCGCATGCGTAACACACTCAGGTGCATCAGGTGTGCAGGCAGGTGAATCTGCAGTCCCTGATGTTACGCAGGCTAATTAACCCGCAGCTAGCACATCAAACCAAAGAAGCTGATTCTCTTTAAGTCGAGTTATGTTTTGTGCTTTTTGCATGAGCCGAGTTTAAACTTGGTCCTTAAAGTTCAGACAGGTGATCAGACGTGTCCAGCCTTGTGTTATTAGCATCCTTGTTGCTTTTTTAAAACAGTTTATTTTTAGAGAGAATCTGAGCGTCCTCTAACGATGTTTCTGTGGCGGGTACATGCAGGCCTTGTAGATATACAGGGAGGGGGGTTGTCCACTCAGAGTCAAGGTCACTGAGTTTTAACCATGAGTGTCCTGCGTGAGCGAGCACGGGGAGACTTACTGAAATCCTTGTGTTTCAGGGTTTTCTGCAGCAGCTGCGGCAGATCGCAGGCAGGATGTCTTCAGGACCTCGGGGCGCAGGACTCGGCTTGAAGCTGCTGATTGGTGCTGGAGCTCTGGCTTACACAGTGAAGGAAGCCACATACACAGGTAACCCTCAGTCACTGTGAAAGCATGAATATTCAGCACAGCTGGGGCCCTGATCCCTGACACTCCCACTCTCCTGGAGTAATCTGTCATATTTAGTGTGACAGAGTTCTTTAGAGACCTTTTATCAAAGCGTGTCTGTGGCACAGGCTCGATTCTGTCCTTCATTGATACAAAACATGGGATTGCCTGCAGCTGCTCTGCAAGTTTCCAGCTTTGATTAAGGAAAAGTGGAGTTGGGCTGCAGTTGTTACCCAGCCAGACACAGACGGAGGATGATGTAAATTCTGCGTCTAAAGGTGGTCGGCTCAGGCTTGTGAAACAAGAAGTGATTAAATATGTATAAAGTATTTACTCACTAAATGGTTTTTAGCAGGCAGCCACACAAAGTCTGCTCCACCTGCAAGGTGGTGGTGCTAACGGCCTGTTTTTTATTATATGAAAAACGTTTAATGTTTAAAGCTCAGCAGGATGGAAATGGGCCTTTCCTGTATCTGTGGAACCTTCAGGCTGATGGTGGTAAAAGAGAAAATCCACAGCTTTGTGCTTGTATTCGTTTTCATCTTGATCTCTTGTCTCACGAACTACAATCTAAAACATCTTCACTGTTTAATTAAAGTCTTTCATGTTCAGATCCATGTTTTATATTTTTATTAGAGCAGCTTAACTTGAGTCCCAGTTCGCAGGCCTCGGTGCCCCTCAGCTGTCTGTAAGAAGCTGTTTTACCTTTGCTTAAAGCCAACTTCTGTGCGTGAGCTGACCACGTTTACAGTAAGGTCTCTCTATGACATCATCAAGGTCCAAGAGCAGGAAAAAACTGCGTGAAACTGAGTATTTAGAGCAGTCTGGGCTTTAGACTCAGGTAGGGCTGTGCGATATGACCAAAGTCTCATATCCTGATAAAAGACATTTATCGTCCTGACAACCATATAAATCACAAAAATGTAACATTTTCTGAAAATTCTGTGAATCTCGGGCAGCTCGACTTGTGTGAAGTGTTTCCAGCTGGGCGTCGTGTAGCTGGAGTCGAGTGTTTTAACTGATGCATGAAACATTTTTAGACATAAGTTGTAACGGCCGCCGTTTTCTTTCAAAGTTTGAGTCTAAGGTTTATTCTTTAGCACCTGACGGCTCTTTGTTGCTTCTCCTCCGTAAACACTCTTCAGAATAAACTGAATCACGTGAAAGATGCAAAGTCTCAACAGGATCTTGAGCTTTATTGTGAAAGGTTTACGTGGAAAACAAACAAGCGGACAGCGGAGCCACTTGATGGTGTTACCGTCGTCGCTAACGACAACGCATAAAAACAGGCGCTTGTCCGTCTGTAGTGTGGTTATATTAAATATAAGAGAAAGAGAGAACTTTAACAAATGCATATAGAAATGAATGTAGCCACTGCAGTGACGTAGTTTATTTTACGACACCACGAAACAAAAGAGCGTGATAGGAAACAACGTTTTTATATCGTCATCCGATATATATCGTTACATCGAACAGCCCTACTCTCAGGTGTTACTGACCACATGTTAAACTTTGGTCACGTTAAGGTGAACGTCCACCTCTGGACCAGGTGAAGGTATCAGAAGTTTGTTTTAATCTCGGTGTAACAGGCTGAAGTGTCAGCAGCGATGTCATTCGCATCGTTGCTGTGATGTTCACACAGCAGAGAGGTCTGTGCTGACAGGTCTGTTTGTGGTTCATGTTCCTGAGTGGGAGCTTCAGGCCGGTGAAAACGGCTCCGTCAGTTTAGCAGAAACTGAAGAACGGAGCTCAGGTTTCAGTCTGGGGTTGGTCTCCTGTGTGCAGTGGAAGGAGGTCAGAGGGCCATCGTCTTCAACCGGATCGGAGGGATGCAGATGGACACGGTGCTCGCCGAGGGACTCCACTTCAGGTACGAGTCCACACCCACACTGTTACCATAGCAACCAGCTCGTACTGACTGACAGGTGACTGATGCTGCGTGTTGGCTCATATTAATGGGCGTGGCTGTTTGGAGGTGTGGGCGGGACTGTAAAACAGTCAGAAAGTGTTTTAATTCTCTGTTTCACTGCTCCGTGTGCTCTGTTTCTAAATCTTTATCAGCGGCTCCTCGATACATCTCAGGCTCTCTAATCTCATTTTCTGTTAAATTTTCTCTAAATTTGACCTTTTCTGAGTTGATTTATGAAAATAGTTTTTTTCTTTTTTGAGTTTAACTGATCAGTGTTGGTTAAGCAGCAGGCTTTTCAGGGCCAAACAGTCTTCAGACTTTCTTCCTTTCCATGAAACTGCACTAAAAGAAGTCCTGCAGAGTAGATGCACATGAAGGTGCAGCCCAGAGGATTCCAGCATTAGTTTAATAAAAACGATTTACAGATGCAGAAAAAACAGATCAGCAAACTAACTGATGTGATTCTGTGTCTGTCTTCAGGATGCCCTGGTTTCAGTATCCCATCATCTATGACATCAGAGCCAGACCCAGAAAGATCTCCTCTCTCACTGGAAGCAAAGGTCAGACGCCTCCGTCATATAACTGAAGACCGTCTGTGGACGTGTTTGGTTTTAGAGGAAAACGAGTCCAGTTTTCAGTCCTGCAGCCTCGAGGACACATCAGGTTGTCCTCCAAGTCTTAGATTAAGCTTTTAATCATTAAGTGTCAGTAAAGCTGCTTCTCAGCATTGTTGGAAACTCCACAGGTGCAGCTTCATGTTTTCATGTGTTTACAGACACTTCACTGTTTTCATATAACAGCTGGTTGGTTTCAGATAATCAATGAAACAGTAGATCGATATGTTCAGCCAACAGTTTGGAGACTTGGAATACGCCTATAAACTATAAGAACATACCCACAGATGGCCCCAGTAACGTACTGGGGCCATCTGTGGATTATTTCACATAAAAACAAAGCTGGTTTAACTCGCTGACGAATCCGAGGTGTGAATGGAGCCTGTGCAAAATCATGAGCTTCAAACAAGTGCAGTCAAGTTGAAGCTCAGCAGAGATACGGCTGGTTAGTCAGCAGCTGTCACAGATGTTCAGCTTCTGACTGGTTCTGTCTCAGACCTGCAGATGGTCAACGTCTCCCTGCGAGTTCTGTCCCGGCCGCTGGCGTCCAACCTGCCCGTCCTCTACCAGCACCTGGGACAGGACTACGACGAGCGCGTGCTGCCCTCCATCGTCAACGAGGTGCTGAAGAGCGTGGTGGCCAAGTTCAACGCATCGCAGCTCATCACGCAGAGAGCGCAGGTACGAACACGCCCCCAGAGCGGCGTGCTTAGTTTGAATCTGTTTAGCCCTTTAAGACCTGCCATAGAACCAAGTCAGTCATCTTTATATTCTTACCTGCTGTGGAGCCATTTGTGGGAGCATTTCAAGTTGCTTTACATCAATACAACCGTTACAGCCCAAATTTTAATGATGTCTGCATTAAGTCCACAGTAACTGCAAAAATTGCAAAAAAGTGCAATAAACTACAAATAAATTTAAAATCATTTTAGTTCTTTTTACATATATTTCTAGTTAGAGACATTTAAGAGGTTTATCCCTCAAAACTGTAAATACAAAAAAGTTTCCAACCACAGGAAGTTTATTTTGAGTGTCTTCATAGTTTTATTTTTGAAATACACCAATTTTTATATACTGCAGGAAAAACGAAAATAAATATTATAATTATAAACCAGCACGTGCATCAAAAGAAATTATTTCCAGCTCTGCATCACAGAAACTATACAGAAAAGCATGAAGTCAAACACGAGTTTTAAAAACACCAGTTTAGGCTCAGAAGACCCGGAAGGTAAAAAACTACATTTTCCGTGAAATGACGTCACGTCCGGTTTCGGGCAGGTCATGGCGGACGTGCGATCGTTCCAACGTAGGAAGTGTTTTGAACAGCTGATCGGCAAAGTGTGTTTCTGGAATATTCTGTTTTTGTTGCTGCAAGTGGTTTTTATGCAGTTTTTGCAAAACTATGTGTGGAAGGAAACCGTGACCGAGGACAAGCTGATGGCGTCAGATGTAAGTACAACTCCTCCGGTTTCATGTGCAAAAACAATTATTGCGCTAGCTCACGTGGTTCCGGTTCTACAGGGATTTAAAAATAGTTACACAAAACGGAGCGTGCTGCTCTGACCGGATTTAAAGGGTTAATGTCGTGTGGTGATGTGGGGTCACACACAGACGCACCTGAGGAGGATCTCAGTCCAAAAAACAAAATAATTATATTATGGAAGCTGTTACATCACATTAGTTCTCTGCGGGTCGCCTGTGCCTCTTCGTCTGATAACCCAAAGCTGGGCTGCAGTTCAGTGCGGTGGTTGTTCCAGAGGTCCTTAGACCTCCGAGGTGAGGCACCCCGACTGTTCCCCGATCAGATAGCTGAACCGGCTCAGCTCGTGGAGGTGCAGCTTCACTCTGAGCTCCCCCTGGGTGTAAGCTCCTTAGAGTGTCTGAGAGCTCAGCTCAGACGCCCTGTGGAGGAAGCTTATTGTGGCTGTTTGTGTCTGCGACCTCGGCCTTTCAGCCGGGGTCATGACCTCAGGGGAGGCTTGGATCCTGGTGCCACTGGTAACCTGAAAGCTTCACTGTCTGGTTCAGGCTCTGTGCACAATTACGCTCTGGTGACCAGTCAGAAGTCCTGACTGGTCCTGCAGCTCGACATAAATTGAATATTTTAGAGTTCTTGATGATCACTGTTAGTGATCTGACACTGAGGTCCTCCTCTGTCTGACTCCGTCTCCTGCAGGTTTCCATGCTGATCCGCAGGGAGCTGTTTGAGCGGGCCAAAGACTTCAACATCATCCTGGACGACGTGGCCATCACCGAGCTCAGCTTCAGCCGCGAGTACACGGCCGCCGTGGAGGCCAAACAAGTCGGTGAGTGAAGAGTCGCTCGGTCTTTGTCCTGCAGCCGCATCGGGCTGAATTTCTGACCCCGGGGACTCGATGATTACTGCGTCCACCTGACGGCTGGTTTTTCATCAGCGTGTGGAGAATGAAATGATTTCAGTTTATTGGAGACTCACTGTGACCTAAAGCTAAATATGTACATTACCCAGATTAAACCAGAGTGGTGAGCTTATAAAAACAGTCACATAAAAGGTCGTTGGCCTGCTGGGTGAACGATTGTTGTTTGTTCCTCTTCAGCCCAGCAGGAGGCGCAGCGAGCTCAGTTCTACGTGGAGAAGGCCAAACAGGACCAGAGGCAGAAGATCATCCAGGCCGAAGGAGAAGCTCAGGCCGCCAAGATGGTGAGCTCCGCTTTGGAGGGAGATGTCTTTAAGATGAATCACTTTTTTAGATCAAAAAAACAAATGAAATCCACAGAGTCACAGTGTGTGCCACAGCAGCCCCTCCAGACCTCCGTCTGAAACTCTGAGACTCAAACGTTTGGTTCGTTATAACATTCAGAGCTGAAAAACCTTTCAGATAAAATTATTGAGCCTAATGCTGTCGTTATAATTACTGGATGAAAATAAACACGTTTCTAGCAGAGAGGAGCTGCACGAGTCGCTTTTTCAAGAAGCTCGTTCATTAAACGTCAGCAGGTGACGTGTTCGTAGAGGAGGCCTCCGGCTGTGGCAGGTTAAACAAAACCTCAAACCCAAGTCAGAGATTACAGCTTCTCCCTGGTAACTCAGACTAACAGATCTGACCAATCAGCAGGCGATTAGAGATATCTGAGGAATATTAACAGGACACGAGAGCAGCGCTGCAGCAATCAGCACCTCTGAGCTCACAAGTTCACGTTAATCACTCTTTTGTAGGTTTATCACAGAGAAACTTCAGTAAATGTAACGTCTGTCACGTCACTGAAAGCAGCATAAAGCACATCAGGGACTGAGCATGCTCACTGTAACCTCATTTATGACAACGCATCACACTTATTAGCTCATCAGGTAATGTGGCTCTTCCAGCCCGGGCTGTGGGTCCGGCAGCGTCACCCACACGTTCGTGTTTCCTCGTTTCAGCCTCTGATCAGAGACGTGAATCTTTGTGCTGGTGGTGCTTTCAGCTGCTTCTTATCCCAGTCAGGTCCCCACAGTGGGCAGCTCCTCCAGAGTTTGCCTTCCTGACACAGCCCCAGTGGGGTGCGTCTCCTCCTGGGATCAAACCTGGAATCTTAGACTTGCAGATCTCAGGCGTGAGGAAGCTGAGACTGAGTCCATGTAAAGCCTCAGACGACCTCTGAGCAGCAGTTTGGATGGCAGTGTGAGAGCAGCTGTTTCCAGCTGTTGTTTTTGTTAAACATCTGCAGTCATTCAGCGCTTTCAAGGATTTTTACGAGTTGGTATCCAAAAACAAAGCGAGTGTGCTTCAGTAAAACCCAGCGCTTGTTGCTGTGTGTGAGCTCGCTCACCTCAGCCTGTGGGAACCAGAAACACTTCAAACAAACACTTCATCCAAAAATGTGCTAATTGTTTTCTCTGCACGTCAACGTGCGTGCGAAGCCGAGCGGCGACACGCCCGCAGCTTCGATCCCACTCGTCGTTAGTTTGAGCGCTGGGAGTGGCTCGCTCGGCCCGCCGCTCGCTCTCCTGCAGGTGCGTAGCGCTCACTAACAGCCTGTTTGTGTCTGCTGCAGCTGGGCGAGGCCGTGACCAAGAATCCAGGTTACCTGAAACTCAGGAAGATCCGGGCGGCGCAGAACATCGCCAAGACGGTAGGAAACACGACCCGCACCATGTTCGTCTGCTTGACACGTCTTAACCCTCAAAGCCTGAAACAGAATCCCACAAATAAACACAGTCGCAGTTCTCCTCTGCATACTGTCCCTTTAAAAACACACAAACAAGCACAAATCCCCGTCCCAGACTGCACCCTGCTGACACTGAAGCAGGGGAGAGGAGCACGAATGCAAACAAGGCGCCTTTTGTTTGAGTCGAGCGAAACCTCACAGTCGTGCGCCGCCGATGAACTCGTCACATCACGATTCTCTCTTTAAACCAACAGGTTTAAATGTAAACTCGTCAGGTTTCTCACTCGGACCCTCCTGTGACTCCTCGTGGTGGAGAATAAACAAAGTGAGCGGAGGTGAAAGGCGAGAGGAAATGTTTGACGCAGTGATGCTGCTGTGCTGCATCGTGCATTTACCATCAGCTGTAAAAGAGGGGAGGTGTTGTGACCCGCTGGGGGGTGGGAGCGGGTGGGTTGGCGTGGAAACATAAGTTTCTCGAGAACGAGGTGACGTAGGATTTTGAAATTCACACCAAAGGTGGAGCATCAAGGTCAAAGGTCAAGTCAAACCTTGTGTGTGTCTCCTAGGAGACTGCAGGGTCGCTGACGATAGGATGATTAAAATGATTGTTTCAAGACGTTTCCTGTGACACTCGAGCGTCACTTCTACTGTGGACACCACAGAGGAAGAGCTGGCCTTTAAAGGGCGGATGCACGGGTGGTGTCTCTCACAAACCGAACACACCTGTTTCCCTTCTTTTTCTCGGTTGTTTGTTTTGTGAGTCTTTTGTGTGTTCGGTCCTTTCAGGGTCACCTTGTGCTCGTCTTTCAGTCTTCGATAGTTTGAAACGCTCAGCAGTCATTGGTTGTCAGCTGTGGAGCTCTTCGTGCTCGGCGAGCCGCCTCTGTCGGAGAGAAATCCTGACGGTGTCGGTGCTCCGGAGAACTCGCTGCACCAGAATGTTGCAAAGCTGATTGTGAACACGGAGCTAAAGTAGAACCAGAGCGCTGCTTTAGTGTAGCTGTTGTTGCAGCAGCAGCAGCGCCGGCTCACCTGTCGTGCTACAAACACCTGCAGAGTCCCGCCTCTAACCTGCCCCTCCTCCTCCTCTGTGTGGGAGATGAAGAGACGCGTATTTGAGGTTGAGAACAGCTGTTTGATGGGAGGTTTCACACTCGTCAGTTTGGCTTTGGCGGCTCAAACGTGGACCAGATGATCCTGATGTGATGTTTCGTTTTCTTCAGAGTAAACATCACACGTGTTCCTGCAGCAGCGTGGTCTCACTGTCGGTCTGATTCTCATCGCCAGAGTAAACTCGTTACTCGGAGCAGCGTGGGGTCCTCCTGGTTAATCGCTCTTTGTATCGTAACTACCAGCAGCTGAGCCGAGCAGCTGACGTGAACAAGAACAGTCACAGATATTTGTTCTATATTCATTAATCACCGGACGTTTGGTTTGAGTTCGACCGTGTTGAGCTGCCATGTGTGATCCAGACCACCAGGTGGCGCCAAGAGAGCAGGAATGTAACAGAAAGCAGGACTGAAACAAAAGGCTCAGACTGTAAACTGTCCTTTTTGTCCTCAGCTCTGACCTTTGACCTCCACTCACGCATCAGCCCACAGCAGGAAATGTCGAGCATCAATTCTGGATTTAAATTAAATGTTTGAACGTTTTAAAAGAACGCAGATCAGGTGGAAGAGGCCGAAACGATGATGAGCAGCAACAGAAGAGAGAAACGTGGCTTCATCGAGGCTTTAAAGTTGACTTTGCATCAAAATCACGGTGAAAACGTCGGGTACTTAAAGTGACGAGCAGGAAAAACAAACCCTCATGAAGCAGAGTGATGCACTCGCACAAAATAGTCAAATCGTTGATGAAGCAAACATGTTAAACAGGTCGCTCAGAGGAATGAAAGCACAAAGATGTTTCAAAGAGTTTGAGACATAAAATCCT
Organism: Simochromis diagramma; assembly: GCF_900408965.1. Lineage (NCBI taxonomy): Eukaryota > Metazoa > Chordata > Actinopteri > Cichliformes > Cichlidae > Simochromis > Simochromis diagramma. The sequence goes on from NW_024387174.1 coordinate 2,716,207, forward strand.
GAAAACCTGACGAGGCAGGAAGCCGTGAACCGACCTCATCGCGAGCTGTGACTCATACATGGAAACTGTGGAAGGCAAGCAGAGAGGAGATGGAGCCGCTCCGCCCCCCTTCAGACACAGGTGAACCTCAGCAGCCAATCAGAGCAGAGAGCAGGTTAATGAGGATGATGAAAACAGATATGTTTGAGTTTTTATTCCGATGTCAGCCGCAAACGTCTACCCAGCGTCCCACCTGCACCGGCCTCATCCATCAGCTCTCTGCTCAGCAGATGCTGCTGCTTGTCTCACGGTGCAGCTAAAAATGGACCCGTACACTGCAGCAGCCACTTGAAACCTTTTTCTTCCTGTTTTACTTTCACACATTTTGACCAAGATCTGCAAGTTTTACTTGCATGTATAAATGTTAAGGAGCTTTACAATTTGGAAAAGCTGAACAAACTGAACAGCAGTTGGTGACGGTGGGATGGAAGAACCTTTTAACAGGAAGAGACTCGCAGCAGAGTCAGGTGATGCGTACAGACCCACAGCAGCATGACTAAGAGAGGATTCAGGGTCACCTGGTCCAGCCCTAACTATATGCTTTAGCAAAAAGGAAAGTTTGAAGCCTAATCTTGAAAGTAGAGATAGTGTCTGTCTCCTGAATCCAAACTGGAAGCTGGTTCCACAGAAGAGGGGCCTGAAAACTGAAGGCTCTGCCTCCCATTCTACTTTTAAATACTCTAGGAACAACAAGTAGGCCTGCAGAGCAAGAGCGAAGTGCTCTAATAGGGTGATATGGTACTACAAGGTCATTAAGATAAGATGGGGCCTGATTATTTAAGATTTTGTGACGAGCAGGATTTAAAATTCGATGTTGATGTGGGAGAAATCTCTCTGGCTCTGCTCTGTGTCGGTGCGCTCGCCGTCGCTGTGGCGTTTGCAGCTTCATTCAGACTGCCCAAATCCATCAGAGCTAATGTGATGGTGATAATTAGCAGTGACTGAGACACCGTGCGAGTGTTTGTCTCCACCAGAGGATCACTGATGACGCTCATTCATCAGCAGCTCTGAGCACCTTTTCCACGGCGGCGTGATCGCTCTCACGTGGCGGGAACGTCATCGGGCCCGGGCGTTCGGCTGGCGTCATGCGTCTCCTACATGGATGGCGAGCGTGCTCGGCAGCTCTCGCTCTGCTGTGAATCAGCTCAGTGTTGAGACTCGGACAGTGTTCCCATTGTGCTCGGTCAGGCCTGCAGGCTGCCTCCCACCTGTGTTTTCTCTCTGCTCACTCTGTGTTTGACCTGCAGGTGGCGCAGTCCCAAAACAAAGTGTACCTGAACGCCGACAGCCTGGTGCTCAACCTGCAGGACAGCAAAAGCTTCAAGTAAGTTCACCTTTTTCACTGGACCAATGAGGTCAAAGCTCTCGGTTACTCAGTGCCGTCTGAACACAGACGGTCCGATGAAGCATGACAGTCACAGAGACGCCAGCTGAGTGTGGCCACGTTTGAAACCTTTAAGTTTAACTTGTAGTCCTGCGTCGAAGCCCCGACGCAGTCTGCGCTGTTTTCTGCGGTCGCATGTTGACCTGACAGGAGTCGATGCTGGAAGAGTCTAAACTCTGGAGTTGCTACAATAATGAGGAAGCTGGATAAACAACTGCACATTAATATTTACAGCATCAGTAAAGAGTGTCTGACTCGCACGTATATACTTTTTTTTGTACTTTATTTAGTTTTAGTGTTTGATGTCTCAGCCTGTGGTGTTTTAATGAGTTATGAGTAATTGTGAGGTCAGTGGATGCAGACTGGACCTGGCAACATGGGAGGATTTGAATCTAAATTATTTAAGTTTCACGACGTTCAGCTTTGTGGTTTTTATGTAAACCTGCTGACAGTCTGGCACCAGTGCCCAGCCCCTAGTTTACACAGATGGGATCTCAAAGTCCGATTAAAACCCACAAACATGACATTGTTTTTGTTTCGTGCACGTTGTGGGGTCTGCCGCGCTTCAGGCCTGGATTTACGGGTCTTTACGAGGTCAATCGGAGGTGTTTTTGGAGTGTACACCTGCACAATAACCACGATGTTGGCGTGCTGTCCACGGAGCGTTTGTAACGTTTGACTCTTTGTGTCTTCCAGTTTGTCGCTGTCGAAGAAGTAAGAAGCTGCTTCTCATCATTCCTTCAGTTCTGCTCCCCGCCGGCCCTGTTTACCTCCCACAGCAGGTTTATCGGTGATCTGCTTCGTTTCCATGACACCGAGCCTGACTTTCATATCTGATAATGTAACATTTACAGACGTTTTTCTCCTTTTTGTAGAATCAGGAAAAGCTTTTTATTTGTGTGAAGTAGTTCCTCTCTGATGCAGCCTTCTGCTTTTCGGAGTTTTCGAACTTCCTCTCATGAACACTTTTCATTAGCACAGCTTAATTTCTGCGTGACCTGTCGCACAGCGCAGTGCTCAAAGTAACAGTTTGACGTGTCGCTCTGAACTTTTCAAACACTATCAGAACGTTTTTCTGTTACTTTGTCAGAAAACTCAAACAAACAAACTCTGGTCTCCGGCGTTAAAGCCGCCGTTTGCGTCTGACGTGTGATCGTAAATGCAGGCGTGTTGCCGTCAGACTGCAGGAGGACGATAGAATGAGTCCACCTGTCCGTGCTGACGCAGTCCGACAGGGAGCAGGTGAGCGCTTCGGCCTGGCGCCGCCTCGCGTGAAGACTCGGGGTCCAGAGGCTTCCTGGACGCCGTCGGCAGGTCAGCTGCGGTGAGTCGGCGCTCACAGCAGCTTTTGTTTTGTAACACTTCGATAAGCGTCTCATTCAACATAAAACCTCAAACCCTGCTGAGTCACCGTCGTTAATGCCAGCCAGTATTTGTCTCTAACACACCGCAGTTTGTTTGTATGAACGGATCCATGTTTGAGCACTTACACAATTTATACTGAATAAATATGAAGTTCTTTGGAGACTTGCTGCATTCACATGTTTTTATTCACTCTCCTTCTGCTCCACTGGTGGATGTTACACACAGTGAGGTGACCACAGGCCCAGTGTGACAGGAACACTGGTTATTTTGAACTGTGACGCATGCAGAGCTAAAAGACGGAGCTCTTGATGCTCCTTAGTGCTGACGGTCTTATTCAAAGGACTTTGCTCCTCTTAGCACAGCGAGCCATGAACGTCTGTGTAATCTGTAATCTTAGAGAAATTCCTTCTCAGGTGTTTAAGATTTGGAGAATCGAGGACCAATGAGAGCAAAGCTGCAGCAACACAGTTGATTTCACAGGTTTGATTAAAGTACTTGGAGGCGTTTACAGTGATGTGAACAAACGAAGCGCTGCTTCCTCACCCTCCTCCTGAGAGGGTGAGGAAGCAGCTGAAAGTCAAACATGTTAACTGAACATCAGAAAGTGTGAACGCCTATAAAAGCAAAGGTTTGGGCAGGTTGCAGATGTGGAACGTTGGGCTGTTTGGTAACACAGTGACACAAGACATCAGGAGTGGATTTCCCAACGAGTTCACCCCAAGGTCAGACCCACAGTCCTCAGAGAAACCGCTACAAACCCAAGAGCGCCAGACTCACAGGCCTCTGTCAGCACGTCAAAGGTTAAAGTTCATGGAAAAAAAGACTGAAAGCACAGCTTAGGTTTGAAAGCTGCATCTGAGCCAACCACAAGACGTCTGGAACGATGTCCTTTAGACAGACGAGACCAAAGTGGACGATGCACAAACGCCTCAGTGAGCACGGTGGAGGGGGGGTTTGGGCTTGTTTTGCAGTCCCTGAGTGGACAAATGAGATCGTGAGGCCGTCTGTCCCTCAGCTGAAGCTGGGACCACAACAGACGACGATCCGAGCACAGCAGCAGATCTCCACCAGCGAAAGAAAAGAAGAAGCTGCTGCTGCAATAGTTCAGAGTTCACCGTGCATAAACACACACCTGCAAACCTCAATGAGCTGAATCAGAGCGGGAAAAATTCCTACAAAACCATCACTGCTGCACAGCGTGAAAAACATGACTGTACATGTTATCATGTCAACATGAAGTCTGAGAAAATATGAAAGATATGCAAAGAGACGAGCACGAGGAACCGCCGGGCCGAGACGCATGCAAGTGAAAATGACCTCATGACGCAGATCGAAGTGTTTCTGTATCAGTCGGCTCGTGAAAACGTGGCACCATCGATCGATACGACATCAAACTGTGATGTGAGACGTTTGGAGGGGAGCTGAATCGGACCTGCTGACGGCTCAAAGACGACCCAAACGTGCCGCCCAGCTCCAAACGTGATGCTTGGGGTCGGGAGCTGCTGGGTAAAATCCCATTTTGATAACTGAATTGTGTAAAATATGATAAACCTGCTGTGTGTCACTGCAGATTGCGAGGTCACCTTGAGTCTGATTTCTTGCATGTAAATGCGACTTTAAAGCCAGTTTCCTGCGTCTGAATCCAACACGTTTGACAGCTCGTTAATATTCATGCAGACACGCCGTCGTCTGACTTACAAACAGCTACGCCTTCAATATCTGATGCTAGTTTCTCTAAAAGTACTCCGTCTAGTTTCATTTGAACAGTTTCACAACAGTTTAATGTCAGAGGCTGCGTGGAGGGCGTTCCAACACTTTCATTTAAAATGGCATTAGAGACAAACGTAGGGTTCATCGATAAAACAGAAAACTGAAGCAGTTAAGCTCAGTAGGGACCGTAGAGCTGATCTTTCACTGGGCACAAACGGGAGCCTATAAAACGATGCTAATAGACTCGTCAGTGTGACAGCTGTGCCATAATTACAGCTGTGACTTGAGTTAAATTAATGAAAGCGAGCTGATGTTGCTGATGCTCGTGTGGCTGCAGCCCTGCAGGGTTTAACCTGCACAGCAGTCAGCAGGCTTACCTGTGACCAGGTGCCCCGATCACGGATCGTATCACAGCTCATGGAGCATAAATATCACATCAGGAGGGCAAAATAAAGAAGTTGTTCCTGAAGACAAAGACCTCAAACACAAGCCCGGGGGCACAGGAGGCCGGGGGGGCTCATGTTTAGGACTGTACTGCCTGCACTTGGATCAGTTTTACAGGCTTACTGTCACACAGCACCAGAGCAGCTCCAACCTTTGAAGGAAGTTTATGAATAAAGGAGGTGTTGGTTTGTTTTATTGTTCATATTCATTTAAAAACTGAACATTTCCTGTTTTTTGTTGTTTTTCTTTTCATTTTCTTGTAAAAATTTTTTTTTATTTTTGATGAATTAACAGAGAAAGTGTTTCAGAGCCCAGAGAGCCACACTGCCGGCTTTATTATTTACTAAAGCAGAGTTTCTTCATGATGAAGGAAAACGATGCGTCAGTTTGTTGGGTTGTTCAATGTAGGAAACAAAGAGACGACAGCAGTGTGGCTCAGCTCTGCTGCTCCGGCTCGCTGCAGATAGAACTGGGTTTTGTGTGATGCTCTACAGTCTTTACAGTCCACAGCGCCACAGTGATCCACTCGATCCTCCAGAGATTTGATTGGTCAGTATGTAACCACCTTGGCAACCTTTAAGCTGTAACCTGAAGTTAGCTCACTAAGCCCCCAATCCTGCTGGGGAGCAGACAGAAGGTCACCATTAGGAGAGAGGTGGGCTTTTCCAGAGGAGCTGGGAGAGCGACAGCTGCTGTTCATTGTGAACGAGCCCACTGAGCTCCAAGGACTAAATAAGAGACCATCTGCACCGCGGGGGGGGGGCGTCTCAGAAAGACTCAAAGTGATGCAAATGTCCTCTGACACGCCGCGAGTGCCGGGACCTCTTCCAGCACAGACACAGGCTCCAAACAACAGCCTGGAGGTTAATTATTTACCCACAAACAGGAGAACACCTCCAACCACCAACTGCTCCTCCCGCCTCACAGCAGCGCTGCTGCGAGAGGCAAAGTCTTCCTGACCTTTTGACCTTTAAATGTTAACAGACTGCAAAACGAGCAGAAATGCGACTGCAGCTCAGTAATCAACACTTATTTTCTTTAGCAGCTCATAATGCTGACGCTTCGAGGCCTTCGGCTAATTTCGTCATCACATTTGTCCCTGGAGCCCCTCCTCCCCTTCCTCTGTTCCACGGGGGCCACAGCACAAAAAACAAAGCAGAGGAGCAGAGATAAGATGGCTGCCGAGTTATTTATAGCTGCGAGCGAAGAGAGGCTGCAGCGCAGGCTGAGCTGCTGCAATGCAACCTGAAATCTGCAAGCAGGGAGGACGGGGGAGGGAGGAGAGCCGGGGGAGGGAGGTGGTGGTGGAGTCTATTGTGTGAGTGACACAAAGCGAGCTGCCTCCCTCCATGTTGTGTGAGGCTGCTGTTCTTCTACATGAGGAGGAGGAGGAGGAGGAGGAGGAAGGGGGCAGATTTAAATCTCAGAGGGGATTTTTTTCCACTCAGGGAGGGAGGAGGGGGAGGGATTGGGGAGGGTGAATATTCATGGAGGGTTTGGAAGAAGAAAAAAAGGGGGCCGGGAGACGGAGGGAGCACGCGATTGGCTGCCGCTCCCCGCCCCCTCACACCTCACAGCAAGCCTTTCAGCCAGCCAATCAGGAGCCGCTGCTGTGTTTGAAAGATGCCAGAGAGAAGAAGAGGAGGAGGAGGAGTTTAAAAAAAAAAGATAAATGTGCTGCCGGAGTGGATGTGCAGCGGCTGCAGTTTGTAAAAACAGAAACCTGTTTTCTAAATTTGGTGTTTTTCCACTCAGGAAGCGCGCTGCGAGTTTACCCTGCCGCGGGCTCTTGGCTCATGCGCCTTCACCATATGGTCGCCTCTCTTCCACACATGGGAGGCACTGCTCCAGATTCATCAGAACATCTCCCCGTCCTCTTTGAACTGCTTAATAAAGTTTATTCTGCTGTGAATGTCTGCACAGAGCGTGGAGTGTCGGAACGCGGCGATTTATCCCCCTGTGAGCCGTGGGTTCTCGTTAATCATGTGATCAATTAAAGGTGGTGTCAGGGAAATAAGTCTTTATTAGCCCCTGGTGGCAGCTGTGGGGAACTGCAGCCTCATCTTTTTATACCCGTCTTTGATCTGAAGCACTGATTTAAATCTCACTGCGTGTACGTTAAAGTGTATCAGTGTATACTGTTCACGCGTGAATTCCAAAATAAAAGCATACAAGGATCAAATAAAAGCACGGGCTGTTTCGTGCAGAGCCGAGACCTGAGGCTGTGTCAGTGTGTCTGTCCTTCGCCGTCCTTCCCGTCGTGTCCTGTCTGCTCAGCTTCCTGCAGCAGTGAAACGCAACTCGCTCGCCCTGACCTCGTTTCTTTGCTCCAGATCATCAGCGCGTTTTAATCTTCCGCTCCTGCTTGATCTGCCGTGCATGATTGCAAATTCGCTATTAAGACTGAAGGGAGGAGGAGGGGTGAGGAAAGGACTGGAGGGTGAGGATTTAGGGGAGGGGGGTGAGGGTGCAGCTTTGGTGAGAGAGTGATATCACACACATGCTAACATGCTCACGACTCCACCTCCTCCACCTCCTCCACCCTTCCTGCGTCTCTGCCTCCACCCACACGTCCTGTTTCCACGGCGCAAAAACAAGGACGGATTACCGTTCATCTGCTCCATTGCCATGGAAACACTGACCTCACACCGTGGTGACCAGCAATCTGGGCTGGTCGCCATGGCGATTTGCCGCCCGGTGCTGTGCCGTTGCCGGAGCGAGTGGACAGGCGGCGTCTGCAGCTCTCTGCAGTGTCCAGATAGATGATTTACTGTGATGTGACCAGCAGAGGGAGCTCAAGATGAAGACAAATAAACTACAGTCAGAGGCAGAAAAGCGATGACATTTCTGACTGGTGTTCATGGACGGTCTCTTTGACTGTTTATTGTCCCTGAAGACGTCAAATATGTAACTGTCATCACTGTGTTAGCCACGTCCTCCTGGCTGCAAGTTATAAGTTAGCAATGCTTCCCTCGCAAAATGTCCCTGCTGGGACTTTAAAAAGTACGTAATCTTGACAGATTTAGGCAGTTTTTACGAGCTCTGAAGCTACTGCAGAAGTAAAAGGCTAACATCAGGCTTTAAAAACAGAGTCGTACGACCGCGGCTCTCAGGTGAACATTCGGCAGTATACTGATATACACCACTGATGCCTGCTGTAGGACAAAGAGTGAGGAAGAGTTTTGTGCTCTGGGTACTCGTAGTGTACCACATATAGTACACTATATATGTATATTAACTTTATACACTCAGAATAACAAATCAAGTACAGAAACGACTACATCCTCAGGAAAGACCTGTCCTGAGACACGTGGAGGCTAACAGTGTTAAGCTTCCTTCACGCAGTGCATGATTCTCTGGAATGACACTTTTTATGCTGCACCTCAGAAATCCTAGTTTGCACGTTGCTACGTCTTATTAGTTTTAAAAATAGTGCAAAATGACATGTTGTATATGCTAATGTTTGATTTGTAATAAAATTGTAATTCAAAGGAAAGTCAGATAAACTAGCGTAGCTAAACGCTAACTGTGCCAATGTGAAGGGTTCCCCGCCTTTCTGAATTAGCATCACTGATGTCTGTCTGTGGTTCGTGTCCGAGTTTGGATTCTGTTAGTTACCTGTTACCTGTTACATACAACAGGTTAGCTTTAAAATGGTTTTTGTAAGAAGCTTTCAGACCTCATTGTTCCAAAAACAATAATAAAATGAGTTAACTGAACTAACCCTAGATGGATGATATGAGGTCAAACTTGTAAAGGAGCGCAGGTTTATCTTTTATCTTATCCATACCACTGCACTTGTCACTCTGTTTGGTGAGTGTATGAGTGCACATTCATCTCAGTGATCAGATATTTCTTGCAGAAAAAGCTCTGTGGGAGTTGTGCACATTTTTTCTACCCTTCAGGTTTTATGAAAGATTTTGTTGCTCAGTGATGATTGAACCAACAGGGTTTGGTGCCAACTAAAGCCACTGAAGAGGTCCAAGCTTGAGTCATAAAACAAATGAATGAAACCTTGACTCGGTAAATCTTAACTCGGCTGCAAAAGGCTAAAAATACTTTTTTCAAAGATGTTTTATGAGATTCATTAAAAAATAAATTCTGGCATCACTACCATAAGCTGTAACTACGAGCAATCTCTTCTCATAACTCTGTTATCAGCTGGAAGTCTTCACCGAGTCGAATGTTCTCTGTCTTTACTCTAAATGGATCACTGAGTCACTTACGTCCTAATCCACCCCAAACTTTAAGATTTTATTAGCAATGCCCAATACATTATTTCACCAGAATTCTCTGAAGTTTATGGAGAATAAAAAGCAAAAGTTTGGACCTTCTGGCATCTTCAGTGGACTTAAATAGCTCCCGTTGCTGTGCCATCCTCGGCACTGCAGTCGTGTAGCTGCTGTTATGGAGGAGAGGCGTCTTTATGTGCCACATGACAACAATACGGCAGCGATATCAGAGCGAGCTGCAGGGACGTGTTGCGGCGATGACGACGGTGTTTGCTGAGCATGAAGGAGAGTCAGTTTCCCAGAGGCCTCTGCTGTTGCTACCAACTGATTTTACACACAAACCCTCCTCCAGAGAGACCGCTAACGACTGAGTTATTGTTTTTACACTTCTTATATACGGATGGATAACCTTCTCTGAACTCTGAGTTACTACAGGGAATTGTTCAGAAAACACCAGAAATGGAAGAATGGGTAACTTCCTCCAAAAAGTCGGAAACCTTTTTGTCCTGGTGTCATCTGATGCCATCACATGGCGGTCTTCCGGCGTCTGCAGTGCTGGCTTTTCAGCGACCTTCCACCAGGACATTGGAGGGACACCATCAGATCATTTTGGCAGATTTAAAGATGGCAGTGAGGCCTGCTGTGATCTCTGGTCTGGAGACGATTACACTGACAGAGAGACAGGAGGCCTGAAAACTATTTGCTTAAGTTTGGTCTATCTGTCTTTTCCAATCCTCAATCTTTGGTTTTCATTCTTCTTCAGACTTCATTATCTTTCAACCCTTTTCGTGAGTCTGAAGCACCAAAAACCAAAACCGGCGTTTTCAGACGATTAATCTTTTCCATCTGATTATAAGGAAGCTGAAGGAGGTCAGAGGTCACACACCCTGAGAATACCCTAAGCCTCTCCCCTGCTGAGAGCTGGGCTTCATCGGGATCAGGCCCCGTCAGCCGCCCTTCTGCCGGTGTTAATGTGCCGTCCTCCTGTTGAATCCGAGCTCTGCTGTAATTTGCTGATCTGATTGAGCTAATTAACCTGCTTCTCTTTCCTGCTCCCTGATGCCGGGGAAATCCGCGGGGACGATCAGGAGCCGATGTCCCAGTTCAGAGACGCCGGCTCCCCCGTCACGCATGTCTGCTCCCTTTTTGTTCCGCAGCTCCTGAATTATGTGTGTTTGACACGTAAACGAGCCCTGTGATTGCTTTTACTCACGCAGCGCCTTCCCCGTCACGGCTCGGAGTGTAACTCAAACGCTGGTTTTCTCCTGTCAGACTAATGGCTGCAGGCTGCTGCTTTAACTGCTGCTTTGATGCTTCCTCTTTGTGCCTCAGCTTCAGTCTGCACTTCAACTGATCGATGTCTTTTATATGCCTAATACTCTAATGACCATATAATTTGACTTGCTTTGCTGTGGATTGATGATACTCGATCCCTTTCTGCTTTGTCCTGTTTCTGGCTGTGCCTTTATCGTGTTGTTGTTACGCTTTCCTGTCGTTATCAAAGTGTTGGTTTCCCTTAAAGTTCTCAGAACTAGAACAGGTCAAGTTGTTCTCTGTAAGAGCAAAAGATTACTGAGCCGACAGGATGAAGAAGCCCTACTGCAGAGCCTCAGAACAATCAGCAGCTGAAGGAGATGCTCCTCTAACTACAGGACGCCACCACTACTTCTTTATTATATATAAATCATAGAATTTAAACGAGTCCCTAATGGCTTACAAGGTTCATGGTGATCGAAGACACAGGAAATGCTGATGAAAACAGACATCTCCTCTTAAGAAATACTCAAAACGACCAAAAACAGTGAACTGTTTCTGTTGAGTATCTACAGGTCGTGAGAAAGAAAGTAGACTCCCTCAGCGTGAAAGCAAATCCTCGGGGACTCACGAGGTTCTAAACTCATTTAAACCCAGCCTGAAAGGAGCAATCCACCCAGCTTCAGCTGACCATCGTGGTGTGCATCATCTTTCGCCATCCATCGGTTTTCTTCCAGTTATCCAGCTCAGAGTTGTGGTGCAGCTGCACCCTCGCCAGCTTTCATGCAGGAAGAGTTGGGGACCTGTTTCTATGTTGGAGCTGTGACGTTTGTGTTTCATTGGTAGTTGTAAAAAAAAAAAAAGTGGCTAGACATGGCCATTCATATGCAGAGAGTCACAACACAACAGCTACAGTACAGAGTCCAAGTTTTACTGAGCTGCACTGCTGCCATCTTGTTTTATGAAGTCGGAGTTGGTGGTTTTTCTCTGGCTTGAAGCTTCTTCCAGCTGAATATTCAAACCCAACGTTTATCCATCCATCCATCTTCTTCCGCTTTATCCAAAGCTGGGTCGCGGGGGCAGCAGCCCAAGCAGAGAAGCCCAGACCTCCCTCTCCCCAGCCACCTGCTCCAGCTTGTCCGGGGGAACACCAAGGCGTTCCCAGGCCAGCCGAGAGATATAATCTCTCCAGCGTGTCCTGGGTCTGCCCCGGGGCCTCCTCCCGGTGGGACATGCCCAGAACACCTCACCCAGGAGGCGCCCAGGAAGCATCCTTGTCAGATGCCCGAACCACCTCAGCTGGCTCCTTTCGATGTGGAGGGGCAGCAGCTCTACTCTGAGCCCTCCCTGACTTCTCACCCTGTCTCTAAGGGAGACAGGGTGAGAAGTAAACAAGCACACGCAGTCCAGTCCCAACTTTTATTTTTATTTATTTATTTAACCTTTAAGATTAACGTCTCTTTTTCAAAAGAGACATGGCCACGAGTGTGCGCCGTTACAAAGTTACAACAAAACACATAAAACACATAAAACAAATATAAGTCCAGCTGAATAATAGTCAGACTCTGCAGTTACAGAAGTCTTCGTCAGAGCTCTGAACTCAAAAGCATTCAGCTTTAATTTGCTCTGAAGGTGACGCCGTGAAATAACCTCGCTGTTCTACAAAGCGCTGAAATTTCCTGGGTACTCTAAAGACGACCAGCGAGAGGGCCTCACATCACTGCAGCTGCTTGAAGGTATTAAGAGTTTACAAAGATGAGAAGGACGGGACAACAAGTTGGATATGAAGTGTAAAGAGCAGAGTCCAGACAGCGAGAGGAGGACGCAGCACAAACAAACAATGAAACAGGGACATTTAAGAACAAATTCTTTCATTAAAAATCACAACAATCAGTTTTAATTAATAAAAAAACCAAATTAACCTTCAGTGTTTTCACAAAGCGCTCAACAAAATGGAACCAACACAGTCACTCACACTGCAGCCAGTTTACAATCATGTGTTTGGACTGTGGAGGAGCTCACGGAGAGAACCCACACATGCTCGGGAGAACACGGAGAACATGCGGACTACACGCCGACAGGCCTCAGCTGGTGGAACTGATCCCTGTCGCTCAGCCTTTATTGTTTCTTTGTATTTATTTTCCAACACTGAAACATAAAATGTCTGAACATCAAATTCCCTCAGTCCTGTCAGAGCAGCGCTTTGTTTACTGCAGCTGTTTTTATCTTGTTTGAAACGCAGAGAGATGCTTTGAGTGGCTTATTTTGCTCATGAAACTCAATCACACGAGACAGGAAACGAGGACATCTGACCTCCGATCACCAGTGAGCTGCAGCCTGAGTGAAACCGACGAGCCACAAACTCGCTTTTCATTTCTGCTCTTCGGGCTGACGCAGCAGCCTGAAGCCGAGGAGGCAGGAGTGCGACTGCGACCTCTTTGTTTTTGTTGTCACGCATGTAGTAATCGCCGTAGTTAGTGATCTGCAGCCTGTTCAGACAGCTGTATACACTCTGCTGCAAAGACTCGGAATTTGAGGAGGAAAAAACTTCATCATCCAGTCTCAAAAATGTTGTAATTCTCACTTCTAAAAATAAAAGTACAAAGACTTTGTAAATCTCATGCAGACCTTCCTTTGGTCGCAGCTGCAGTCTTTCTAACGGCCAGCAGGGGGCAAACATAAATCTAACTGTAGAAGTCTAACGTAGCCTCCCGCTCCTTTAGCTATGACATCAGTAAACACTCTCTGGATGAGTTTATGATCTCATCACAAGCCGATGATGCCATTTAGAGGCATTCAGAGCTGTGGATGAGTTGGAGTCACCACCACACGAGTGTTTCTGACGAGGCGATGAGAACGATCAGTTTCCAGGCCATCATTCGTTTCCCAGCCTTCTCCTGTGCTGATGATGTGTAATGTGAAGCTGTGCTGAGCCTCAGCATCCTCGCAGCCTATAGGCTGTCCTGTAAACACACCTTCGCAGACTCGCCCACAAATCTGTGTGTTAAATGTTTTGTTTTCATTATGGTGTCATTGACTCATCATCAGATTGTGATTTGTCATTCCTCCGAACCTCCGAGGTTTTCGTCACGCACGGCGCCCACAGATGAGCGTGTAATCCTTCTGCTGTTCTGTGATGTGTTCAGCGGCGTGCGGGAAACGTCGCCTCCAGGTTCAGTGCAACCTGAAGCGCTTCTTCTTTCCTTTGTTTTCTTATTTGTGATTGTGTTTTCCTCTGATGTTCTTCTTCATTTTCCCCAACAAGCACAGACGGAGGCCGTTGAGGTGGGAGGCGATGGTTTCAGGTGCATCAGAAACCAGCAGGAACCTGCTGTGGGCACGGGGGTTTTCCGGCTCAACGCTCGCTCTGCATTTCCGCCTCTGAAACTCCACAAACTGATCTCGAGTCAGACCACCACCTCACGCTCTGAAAGCTTAAAATGGTTCATAAATTGAAATCTGCAGCTTTGTTTTTCTATGACTGAGTCACATATGTTACCAAATATTAACTGAAACCCACTGTGGCTTTGAGTGAAACTGGCTGCTGTCTGCAGCTGCTTTAAAAGCGTTTTATCTTATGATAAGGATTTTATTCTTACACTTGCTCGTTAGCAGGTACGGTATCTGCGTCTACATGAAGCACATGACTAAACAAGTTTGCTGGCATTCGTCTGTCACTTGCATTAAAATGTATGGCCGTAATGCTAATACCGAGGCTGAGTGACATCATGGTGTCCATGCTTCGTGTACAGGCTTGCAGGGGAACATAAACATTGTTACACACACTGTGTATACTGCTTAGCCCTCCAAAGGCCTCTGATGGTCGTGAAGCCTGTGAGGGGCTTTGCACGCGCTCTAAATGCTTTTTGATGTCTTTTGGTTAGCGTAGCATAGATTGTTTTTAGCTAATCTATGCTAAAAAGCGTACAGGCCCATCTCACTACCACAGTATTTGAGTCCCTGTGTCAGGTACGGCAGCGTCTTTGACTTGAACGTCACTTTTGTCCTCAGTTTTTTAACCATGAACACAAACGTCAGGTGAGCAATAACTAATAACTGTGGGAGGAGCACTAACAGGACAACAAATGTGCTCCTGCATCTCACACTGAGGACACCACCTGTGAGTTTGTAGGTTGGAGGTTGAACTTGTTGGTCTAAAGCAAACCCTCGGCAGGACTTTGGATGTGAGTCTCTGGTGCCAGAGTCCTTGGCTTTACAGAAGCAGAGGATCAGAAGAGTAGCTGACCTGCGTTAACACATTTCCAGGAAATGCTGTGTCCCTGAGCTCACCGCTAATGTTTGCTCTGGGGATTCATTCTGTACAAAACTATGCTGAACCCCTTCCAGCTGGCAGAGAGCAGTAACATTACAGGCAGACCAGAGTTCACAGCGGCCAGATAACCGCCGGCCAATGAGCTCTCTGCCTTTACCGCAGGTGCTGAAAAAGAAATGAAGAATAAAGGTGAGACCTGAACCCTTCCCCCCTTTGTTTGCTGGTGGGCTTTAGGACCCAGCTAAAACAATGGAGGCTCTTCAGTTCGCTGCCTTTGAGACTCAGGAAATGCGTCTCAGATTACCTCCTCCCCCCTTGACCACCCTTCCTGGACTGCATGTGCTTGTTTACTTGCATGTTTGTCATTGTGAACCATTCTGACTGTTAGATTGTGTTTGTGCTCACTCTGAAGGACTGTTTAAGGGTAAAGACTTTAAGTTGTGGTTCAGCATTTAGCTGTGATGGTTGGGAATCAGATAAGGGGTCATTATGTCAGTGAGAGTCCTCATAAAGACGTGTCCAGGGGTGCATGTTTGTGCAGTCGGACACGAGGAGAGGGCTGAATCGATTGATAAGCTCAGTGAGGTCGAGCTGCAGCAGCACTCGGTCCCTTTGCTCTAAATTAAATTCATTTTTTATTGATTTGATGGATTTAGGTCAAACTTAGGAATCAAACTACCTCAAGGTTTAAGCTGACATTAGTGGTTCAGAGTGAAATATGTAAGGCCTACCAGCAAGCACTGGTCACCAGGAAAGATTATTAATCCCAACCAGTTGGAAAGTTTCTACGAGCTGCTAAAACTGCGGCATGTTTGCTCTGGTCACAGAAGACAAGCCAGCGTCTTCCATGCAGACCCCTGGTGACCAAAGTAATAGGTTCAGTGCCACAGACCCTCTTGTGAACATTTTCACTTACCAGCAGGTTGCAACCACTCACCAACTGGTTGGGGAATACATATTTTTCCCTAGTAACTGATGGTTGGAGATGGACTAAGCAACTAATGGAAGGACTTTTCCTAAAATGCTGCAGAAATTCATGACATCAAGAAGTGTTGGTTCCCCTCAGACGTTTCTCCTCTGGCCTCCTGCAGATTAAATAATCCAGCTAATTTAAAGAATGAAAACATTTTTTTCAGCAGACTGTAAATCTGTTTGTTTCTTCTTTAGAGCTGAAAATGTTCACATCAGAATTTGTAGAGCCTCAAGTGGACATAAGAGGAACTGCAGCATTGACCTAGTTTTGCATCGATGGGTGATGCTTGAGATTAGCATATAGTACCGCCTCCAACAGCTTCTACAACATTAGGTTTGATGGTCCTCAGCAAAATGCAAAAACTCGTCCACTAATGAGGCCGAGGCTCATTGATACAACGTCTGCACTGCTCTGTGCTCTCCTCCTGTTGGTCCACAGTTCTGCTGTGATCGAGTCACTGAAAAGTCGTCTCACTGAGTAAAAACTAAACCTGCACCAACATGCAAAGGTCAGGAGATGACTCCATCCATGTGCAGATAATAAAGTGCTGACAGCTGGACACACATGACACAGAGCTGCTGCATGTTCAGTAAAAACACCACACGCCAAGTCGTAATCTGTCTGCTCATGCTAAGCCGGCCGTTAGAGATTACATTACTGTGACAGGGAAAGAAAAGGTTTTAAAGTCTTTAGCAGGCGGTTTCTCCCTAAAAGCTCATGAACATGTAGTCACTGCGCTGTTTTTAGAGCCGGCTCAGACGGTGAGTCTGCTGCTGTCACTTTCACTCGTCTGCTTCACCGTCAGGCTTCAGCAGTCACACGCACTGTTTTCATCTTTCTGTTTTAGATTTAATGTGGAGAGAAAAACAGGAAGTGTGCAGACTGAGCTCGGCCGGCCGACATGTTTCAGAGCCTGCCGCTCTCACTCGCTCAGCACAAACGCACCAGCTCTTCCTCATTCTTCACATTTCCGCCCCGAAGCCAGCAAACGACAAATATTTGTTTTTATTCTGAGCTGGAAGACGCTGAACGCAGCCGGGCCGCTGCTGCTGGGACATGTCTGTTTGTTCATAGCAAGAAAAAAAATATTCACAGGTTGTTTTGTCTGAAAATGGAGGGAGGAGGGGTGAAGGGTGACTCAGGCTTCCTGGTAATTTTATTTTTAGCTTTTTTTTTAACCGTAAACTGAGACAGTGCACACATGTAGCAGCAGTTTTCTCAGTAAGGTTCCCAACACAAAGGTTACAACAGAGGAGGGTTGGAGATGAGCTGAACAACAATCATGACTTTTTCTTAGATAGTTTTCAAAGACTTCAGAAGGACAAAGAGTGAAATGAGTCTAATATATGTAAAGCAGGTGACCCTGTAGCTCAAGCTGAGCTTGTTACTGTTGTGTTTGGATAACTAAATGAGGCTCTCGGGCACCTTTTTCGCACCTCCGAACTTTACAAGCATAATTAGCTGGTCCTTAACCTGCCGGCTCTCAAATACAAAGTATGTTTGATGTCCGAGCAGCAGCATCTGGGGCTGGAAGCTCTGCCTGTACAGAAGTGCCAAAACCTGCAGTTCCTCTAATGTCCACTGGAGGCTGGTTTCCAAACGAGTCAGTCCCCACAGACTCTCATGTTAAAATGTCAAACTTTACAGCAAAAATAAACATGTTTACAGCCTGATGCAGAAAATAGTTACAGCTACTGTTCACCATTATGACGTCTGCACAGGGAGCGAATGTGTTATTAATGTTTTTTTGGATCATTTAAAGGCTCAAAATGACGACAGGCCGCTTCCTGCAAGGGGTGTGGCTGCTTTGTAGCTGCTAGCTGTCTGCTAGCTTCACCTCAGCTAACTGGAGTCCCTGAACTGGACCTCTGGACCGTGTTTGTGCTGTTGGACAATTTTTAATGCAATTATCTGACCAATAATATGGTTGCTATGTGGACAGTTGTCTAGGAGACAATTTAAACCAAGTCTAAATGGTCTCTAAGCAGCAATCTGTGTCTGTCTGTTGCATCCACTCCGTCTATGGGTGCACCTTGATAACTAGCTGATTATTTAATACTCCACCCTCCACAACACCACGGTGGCCAAAACGCTGCCGCTGAGTCCAGAAACCATTAAAGATCATCACGATACACACTTACATCTTTTATATACAGTCTAAGGAGATGTCAGGTTACACTGAAGCTAGAATGGTGCAGCTGAGAGTGATGGAGTCAGTGTTGGTGAGTGGGTGTCAGAGTGTGAACTGGAGTATTTCCTGCTCTGTGCTTCATGTGAGAAATGTGAAAACTGAAATCAGGCTGTGTTTTCCTCCAGATGTGGACTTTTACTCCCTTTGGATGTGGAACATCTTCATTTTGTGTACACAGATGTGTGTTTGTGCAGTCTGATGATAACTCACGTTGCTGTTCATGAAAATAAGGAAAGTAACAGATTAAATGTCGCGACTTTTGAACTACGACTCAGAGCGCAGACTGCTGCTGAATAATCCCTGCTGACAGTAACCCTGCCAACAGGCCGCCCTGGTCTCTGTTTCCGTTCCTGTAAAGTGTTCTCGTTGCTTTCTGCTTAGTTTCCGACTCTCATTGGTTCCAACTGACAGCGCCAACCTTTAAAAACACCTCGTTAATATCCAGCTGGATACACAGAGTGGGACTCCAATTAGACTAAAGCGTTTGTCCAGATATTTACTGCCAGACGTTTGTTTATACATACATATATATTTAAATATACGGGGGCCATGTTGTTTTTCCTTAATTAGATAGCAGACAGTCGAGCCCCCCCCCAGCCCCTGCAGCCCCTCGGGGAGAAGCGGGTGTAGTTAATGGTTGGATGGATGGATGGCAGCCAGCAGAGAGCTGAAGGGAAGAGAGCGGACGAGATGAAAGCCTGAAAAACAAAGTCTTTAAAAATCTGCACGTATAGAAAATAATCATTAAGGATGGGCTGCTTTCAGTCCCTTCGAGAAAACGACGTTTGTTTTTAGTTTTTTAAAGTGTTTGTTGTATTCGTGTTTCTCAGGACTCAGCCCCTTCACTCGCCCTTCATCACCTCCTCCTCCTCCTCCTGTTTCTGCTGCAGTCAGGGCTCCATGTATGGTCTGAGGGGAAACTTTTCAAGCCTCCAGCCACCAGAAAACCTCCAGCAGGGAGTGACTGTGTTTCCCTCCAAGTCTCAGAGGGCGAGCCCTGTATTTTTAGAGACGCAGACTTACTGGCTATTATGAAAGAGGGCGTGTGTGTGTGTGTGTGTTTTCCCTGTCTGACTGTGATAGATGGATCATCGTGTCTCTTCATGTTTGCTCGAGCCTCTCGGCTGAATCAGCTGCTGAAACTGAGAAAATCTGCACAGAGAGTCTGAAGCTTCTGGTTTTCCAGCAGCACGCTCCCTGAGCCGTCACCGTAAAGTTTTTGTGCTTCACATGAGTGCTTCCTTTCGTTTTCCTTCACCAAACTGCGTGCAGAAATCTCCGTCACAGCTGAAGTTACAGGTTGCTTTTGTATTCGGCATGATCATAAATAATCTCTGACTCTCTGTGCATCCCCTGCCTGCTCTCTTTGTTCTTCTCTTGCTTCTGCTTTTGATATTCTGTTTCTTCTTTCACTGATGTGACAGCAGGGAAATTCCCCAAACTGGAGATACGAGATTTTCCCCTGAGAATAACAATACTACAGTGCAGTGCGGAGGATTTTCTCAGAGTAACAATCAGTGTGAAAGTATCGCAGCTTATGCCGCAGTACTGGAGCTTACTGGTGTGAAGAGCAGTGAATCAATGAAGAACTTTTACTTAAAGAGGAGCCTGTTGTGTTTGAATGGTCGATGTTCATATTAAGCACAGAAGGGCTTCAAATGAGGTCAGTGTTTGAACAGCTGATCCCCGCGAGCCCACAGCTTAGCAGTAGAATACAGACTGTATTTAAAGGATGGCTGTGGCCACTGTGACGCCAGTACTCTGAATGTTGAAGCCCTAACAGCACCTTGGTGGTTTTCTGGAACCACAAGTGGCCATATTTGGACAAGAGATAATGATCAACTAATGCTAACTGTTAGCAGGCGGCTTCCATACAGAGACACAGATACCTGTTATTTAGGGCTCAGTAACATCCAAAAGCCAACACTGGAGCTCAGACTCGTTGGTCTGTTAGTATAATTAACCACACAGCAGCCACATTACTGCTCCGATCATTTTAACAGGAAGCTCCAACAGCACAAACGCAGTCCAGAGGTCCAGTTCAAGCACTCCAGTTAGCTGAGGTGAAGCCTAGCGGACAGCTAGCAGCTACAGCCACCTGTCAGTCAAAGAGGCCACACCCCTAGTAATGCAAATCAGCTGCTATAGTCATTAAAAATAACAATAAGAGTTTCCTGTGTGCAAGTGTAACAAAGAGGGAAATTAGCTTTAGAGACTGAGCGTTTCTCCGTAGCAGACTGTAAACACGGTTGTTTGGGACTGACTCACTGAGCCTCGTGTGGACATTGGAGGAACTGCAACTTGTAGCCTCCGTTTCTTCCCTGGTGGTGGATGCTTGTTTTGAGCGCTTAGTTTCACATATTTTCTTCTGCTCATATGTTTGTATGATGTCACTGATGCCTGCAGAACAAAGTTGCCTTAAAGTGAGGCTGAAACTAATCGAAAAGGACTTCAGTTAGAGGGGATGCACCAAGGCCCAGGACGAGATAAATGAGGTTGATTTTGAACTGCAAAACTACTAGAATGGAACTGGTAGGATGAATAGGTGAACAGGCCCAAGGGTCAAAGAGCTTCTTGCACTTACAGTGGGAACAGAAACAACGTTTCAGTTTAGCTGAAATTTCAAAAAGTCCTCAGAAACACATCACACGTTTGCACATTCATTCAGTCACAGTTAAACTCTGCAAATCACGTGAAACACCTCTGTGTGGACTGGCTGAGAAGTGGATCTGAAATCGTGTTTTTCAGCTGCAGGTTCACAAGAAGCAGCTTTCATTTCCTCAAATTAAACCAGCAGCTGATCAAATCGCTTCATTGCTCGACCCCTCCTGTAATATACAAATGAAGAGTTTTATTTAGACTGTTAGCAGGAAAACAAAAAAACACCTGGAGGATGTTCTGGCTTTGACACTCAAACATCTTCTAGGACAGTTACACCACCAAGCTCATCAGCACCAACACGAATACGTTAAAAATCATCAGCTGAAAACCTGTAACGTCCCTCTGAAGACCGAAGGGTTTCCTGCAGAGTCCGGTCAGCCTGACCTCACAACAGGATAACAGGCAGGTGTTAGAATGACTGCTGCTTATGTACGCGGCTCAGAGTCATGTGACTTTTCCAGAACAATGTCACTGAGTTATAAAAGAAAATGAAAGTGAGGCTTGTTGCAGATGGGAGACGTTTGCCTTACAAGTCGTAGTGTTTGGTGTGTCACACCAGTCTGCAGTACTGGCTTAAACCACCCGACCCATCACATGTAGAACACTGTAAAGGGCCCAGTGGGGTCATATTTAAATCAGTAGTGTGAAAGGATCTATTTTAACCAACGGTTGTTTTTCCTAAACTAACTCACCTTCCAGCAGCTGAAGCAGGGCTCTCAAAGTGCAGTCAGTGGACCAGTGGTGACCATTTGTGGAAAACACCTGACTCAAAGACCAACCGGCCCGGTGACTTCTTTACTGAAGTTCCTGTTGACTCTCTGGCTTCAATATTCCTGGTTTTAGTTGCAACGTGGGAATTTAAATTGGAGGCACCAAGTAATGTAATGCCAGAGTAACTATATTAATAGTTAACTATAATAGCACACAGTTTAAAATGACCAACTTTAGAGACAATCTTCTCTTTTACCAACACCCGAGGGCGTCCACACAGCGAGTGATAGTTGGTCACTAGTGGACGTTTCATGCTTCACCCTAGAGTAACCCACTTATTTATAAATAATCAGTAGCATTCTCTGCTCTCATTGGTTGTTGCTTCAATCTCTCAAAGTTGAGAAAGTTTATCTGGGGACCGCCCACTTCAGTTATTGCTAATGTTTGTTGCTCGAACTCGGTGATTCTGCGGTCTTTGGTCATTACGTGAATCTCTTCCTTTGCAGACACCTGATTAAAATGTTCAGTGAGTGCATTTTCCCTCCGCGGCTCTTTATCATACCCCAGCTGCAGGACTCACACTGTCCCACTGCGATGCATACGCCACTGAAAATAGTTCCCTCCTTTTTTGAAATGTGCATCAGTGACATGTTTTAATGGCTGACTATAAGTGGAAGTGAAAGTCAAAACTGAGTGTGGAGCAAACTAATCAGCATTTAGAATCAAACTGAAACAAAACTCCTACACCAAACAACCTAACCACACTTTCCTGGCAGACAATCTGTAGTTACTCCACCGACAACCCTCCAGCCTCCCACTGCAGCCGTATAAAACTCAACCTTTAAATCTCAGCATCCGATATCGTCGTGAACACTGAAAGCACTGACGCTAAAGATTGTATCTCTGTGTCACCCGTGCAGTTCAAAACACTTGACACCCTGAGATGGTCTGATAATGATTTATTCAGTGCACAGTAATGTTTTCTTCTTGTCTGACACTCTGGGTGCTTTCCATCTCTAACCAGCAGCTGTGCATCATGTGAAAGCAACATCGGCAGGAGTGACTGTCTCCATTTGATTCTTCATCACGAGTTTTTCCTGATATTAGCTCATGTTTCTTTTTTTGTCTTATGTGAAGCTTTCCTTTGTGACGGTAAAAGGCGGCAGGATTTGATCCTCAGCCTGCCGCTCTGCAGCTTTAAAGGAGCATTTTGTCAAATCCTCTTATTCACTTCCTGGCTGAGAGTTCAGATTGATACGGCGCTTAAACATGAAGCTTCAGAAGCAGCTGGCTGTAGCTTTATAACTCGGAATAAAATAGAACACAAAACAAGCTATAGCACAAATGACCTTTGACCTTCAGTAAATCAACTGCAAATGTTAACAAAACATCTTATCTATGTTTCTAAAAACATGACTTTGAGCTGCAGCTTGCAGAAGATTCACCGTCTGTTTGTCAGATGAATAATAAAGTTTAACAGGAATCAAACAAGGCAAAAAACCAGAAATGAGTTTGTGTTTTGCACTTCCTGTTCCTCATCTTAAAGTCAGTCAGTTACTGAACAGCTCTTAGTGAGTGTCTAAAATAAGGCCTGTGGTTAACACGAGCTCTCAGTATTTTCACTTTTCGTTCTCCATCATTGAAAATGTGAGTAAAAACATCACACGTGAACGTTTGTATGAGTCCAGCAAACTGTTTGCTAATAAGCAGCTAAATAAGACCCCAGAGCCTGTGAGTGATTTGAAGCTTAGGGGCAGTGAAGTCATACGTCGTGTGGCCTAAGTTAGCATTTTACTTCCTCCAGTGCATCTGTGCTTAAACCAAAAATGGTGCCAGTGTCCAGAGACTGTACTTTCTGTGGAAAACCCAGAGCCAGTGGAAAAATCCTGTTTTCTGTTGAAGAAAACGGAGCAGTCTAACTTCAGGATTGGCCTAAAAAAATAAAGGGCTGCAGTCCAGCAGTGCCTGAGGCAGCTAGTTTCTGAGGTATGCTAAAACGAAAGGCGAGGATCAAGAAACTTTAAAAAGTAACAATTTTGTTGGAAATATATTTAAGCACTCGATGACCATTTCAGGGCGATGAGTGTCTGAAGTCTAACCTGGGAAAGACCAACGTTCACACGAGCAATTAATCTTCATTAACCTCACGACAGAATAATCATGTCCACAGTTACACAGATGATACACGACCATACGTTTCTGTACAAAGACGGCAGACTGCAGTATTTACAGGGGGAGGCAGAGCCTTCGGTTTTGAGTGGAACCAGCTCCCAGTTTGGATTCAGGACACAGACACCATCACTAAAATTAGGATTAAAAAAGGTGACTGTTTTTGTGATTTGGTGCAATAGAAATAAAACTGAATTCAATTTTATTAAATTGGATCAGCTGACCCTGAATCCTCCCTTAGTTGTGGTGACACAGGTGTAGGCTGCTGGGGGACTCCCATGATGCACTGGGTGTTTCTTCTTCACTAATATGTGTCAATAACCTCTCTGCATTTAATCATTAATCACTAGTCCACAGCGTGCCTTTTGTCGTCTTCCTCCCCTCGCCAGTCGCAGCAGATGGCCCCGCCCCTCCCTGAGCCTGGCTCTCCAGGAGGTTTCTTCCTGTTAAAAGGGAGTTTTTCCTTCCCACTGTTGCCAAAGTGCTTGCTTATAGGAGGTCATATGATTGTTGGGGTTATCTCTGTTTTCGTTGTATTACTCTAAATGGTAAATGGCCTGTATTTGTATAGTGCTTTACACTCCATCCAGTACACTACTGACCTCTTTCAGACGCTGCCTTCACTGAACAATGAAGGCTGAATCTAATTCAAGCAAGCAGCTTATACAGTCCCACTTTACAACCAGCAGGTTCGACCACATGTTCAGGTGGCTGTAGAGCAGGTGACGCGTCCTCCTTCTGCTCCTGTTGATTCTGGTGTTTTCTTTCCTTCCAGATTTTTATTTAACTTACATAATATCTGTATTAAATGTGTTTGTCTGTTTGCTGTGACTGTGGGTTCCTTGTGCATGTGTGGCTTTGGCGCCCTTTAACAGACTAACTGCTGTTTACTCAGTGTGTTGTCATCATGTGATTCACAGCTGAAATTCTTCAATTTTCTGTTCTGATTTCAGTAAAAACTGCAGTTTGAGACGATGCTCTGTATCATTTCTGTTAAACTGAGCCATCAAACAGAAATTAAACCGTGTATCTGCGTCCCTCTGAGTGATAAATGAGTTCATTTCTGTGGAAAAACCTGAAACCAGATCAGAGTCCGGATCCTTGCTGCTCCACTCCGGGCTTTCGTTCCTCCCGCTCAGCCTGTTTACGGCCTGCGTGCTGCCGCCATTTCAGGAGCTGCAGAGGCCTTTCTGTCATGGAAGAACAAAAGCAGCTCTGTCTTTGTCTGCAGCTTCACCTCCACATGCGGCCTTTACACCTACAGCCTGCGGCCGCTCTCACAGCCGCCCTGCAAACGCTCGCAAACACAGGCAGACGCGGAGCTGCAGCTTTTAAACCAAAAAGCGACCATGTGTCTGCACATTCACGAGTGGAAAGGTCAGCTGGAAACACAAACACTCAGCATGTGTCTGCGAGCACGATGCACCCACTCCACAGACTTTTATTCTGAAAAATACAATATTTTCCAGAAGGACAGCTCAGATTACGTCTGCTGTTCATGGAGACACCTCAGATGTGCCAAACCTCACGAAAATATTTAGTTTAACTTCAAATTCACGTTTCCTCTTAAAGATCATGTTTAGGGGTCACAGTTTGCACATCTGTGATGCACCTCAGGTCATTCCCAACATCTTTACTGTCTCGATCAGAAACTGATAAAAAGAATTTCCTTTTAAATCTTTGCTTTGATGTTAGTGGAGATATATTTGTTCCAGGACTCGCCGGTAGGAGGTTGATAAGGTTTTTAGTGCTTCTCTGCTACGGTCCTATAATGTAACTCCCATATGGAGTTTGTCCAGAACTCTATTAAAGTAGAAAATTTACTTCCTGTCATGTTTTCAAACCTGAATCCAGATGAAATTACGAGAGGAAAAAAAGGTCTTTACTTGTGTGGTATGGAAATGCCTTCAACTCCCCCACCACACACACACACACACACACACACACACACACACACACACACACACACACACACATAAAGGCCGTCCCATATCAAAGGAGTGTTTGATGTTGGTCTGTGTGGGCCTGTTTGGGGGGGTTGGGAGGGGACAGACAGACGAAAGCAGATGAGGAGTCGCGGGGCGGGGAGCGGGGAGGGCTGGTTCATGCATCGTAAACAGCAGGAATACCAAACCTACACTGCTGCCTCACTCTGAATGGGAACAGTGTACATTAACACACACATGCTTTAGAAACAGCGCAACAAAATAAGGAAGCGCTTCAGTGCTGTTGGCGACACCTGCAGGCTGCACCTGGTATTACACCATGCAGATCAAACCTTCCCTCTATAGTCCGTGTGTTTTATTGGCTGTGTCCAGTATTTTCTCTGTTGTTTTTAGTTTGCAGACAGTTTTTCCACCAAACGTTAACAGTGCTGGTTGTGGTGCCTCCGACATCCACAACCCTGAGTTCGATAAGCAGCTAAGAAAATGATGATTTAAGCCTCAGAGCTGTGTGCTGCTGAAGAGGTTTATCTCCCTCCCTAAAGTCAAATTTCTCTGAGTGATGAGACGTCAGTGAAACAGAATTTTATACAGCAGCAAATCACTACAGCGGCCATTCAGGGTGCTTCATACTGTAATGTAGAAGTTCCCTCTATACTTCAACCATATAGAGGGAACAATTAAACAACCCCTTTGAGAAAGCACTTGGCAACAGTGGGAAGGAAAAACTCTACTTTTCAACAGGAAGAAGCCTCCGACAGAGCCGGGCTCAGGGAGGAGCGTCCATCTGCCACCCTGCCAGGGTGAGAGAAGGTTTATTGAGGTAGTTTCAGGTTTAACTCAGTTTTCAGGGCTTCAAAGGTGCTTTAGTAATCCGGGACTGTGGGAGCTCCTGCACTGATCGTGACACCGACCAGCTTGTGTGATGTCACGCTGCTGTTCACAGTGACCACAAACTGCCAGTAAAACTGTCCAACATGCCACAGCAGTACCTTCATCTCAGCAACATCTTCATTTAATGTCTAAGTCGTCGCCTAGCGGGAAACGCACATGTAATTATAATCAGATCTTCTCGTGTCTTGATGATGGGATCTCATGCTAATTAAGCTCGCGCTCCTTCTATTTTTTCCTGGTTTTCCTTCCTTGCGTTAAATTGATTCCACCTACAGAGCTGTTCCCATCTCAATTACCAGCTCTTCCAGTTTTATTGATTTTCCACAGTCTCTTCAAAGTCCTGATATTTATGTACTAAATGTGAAATCACTTCATCCTAAAGATAATTGTCTACACAACTATGACAGAAAAGTCAGCTTTATTCTCAACGTGTTGCTGCAACATGTTTTTGGAACCTGGGACTGGACTTCCCGGCTGATCCGCACCACACCTCCAGCTGTGCTGCTGATATTTGACCGTCCAGTCCAGTAAAGGGATTTTTAAAATGTATTTTATCTCACATGCACAAACATCAGTTTTGATCATTTCTAACAGCTTCAGAAGCACAAAGCCGGCGTTTGTTGGAGAATTTTAACTAATGAAATTGTAGCTTTCACTTAAAAAGATTCCACTGACATGAATCCTGTCTCAGGTCTACAGATTTGTACTTTTTCAGTACAAATATCTGATTTTTCTGACCTGATTATGAAAACAGTATTTATTTAATATCACATCATATTGATGAAAGACAGAAAATGTTCTCATGGAAAAAGTGATTTGATTATAAAAATGATAATAATCATAGTTATAATAAACTGAAGTTTATTTGAAAGTGGATGTGTCAGCGTGGAGAAAGTAGGTTATTATATTTTTACTAGTTTAATTTGCTCAGTTGAACCACTTTGTTTGATGAGTGACATTTATCTGTAGGGCTCCTCAGCTTCACTGCTGGTGTCACAGGTTCAATTCCTGCTGAAGACACCAATCCCCACCAATAAAGAACAATAAAACTGCCTAATCAAACATGCAGAGCTTCCTGCTGTGGCGACGGGGCAGCTGAAACAGGAAAATGTGAGATTATTGGCAGGAGTTGACAAATCTCGCTGATGTTTCAGACTGTGAGTGTTTGCTCTTTTTCAGGATGGTCGTTTAAACCGGATCTCGTCTGTGTTTTTTCTGGACTGCGGCGTTTTGATGCCTTGTTTCCACCTTATATCAGAGCTGGGAAGTGGAAATGCTTTAACGCTGGGTGAGAATTGGTGTGAGTTTGTTCAGGTTGAGGCTTGAGGCTGAGGACCTCGATGGTATTCAGTCGTCACACAGTTAGTGGCTGAATAATAATGAGTTTTCATGAAGCAGGCTTCAAACATCATATTCCCTTCAGGATGGACCGAGATCACTCTGGTTATGCTCTGACTTAAACGCACCATCAGCAGCTCAGCCAAACTGCCTGTTGATGATTATCGGACCGATTGAGCCTGATGGAGATGAACAAATATAATGTATTTGATTATTTTTAATGGTGGACGAGAGGAAGAAAAGACTTGATGAGATGGTGGAACGTTTGTAATCGTCTGGAAAGCATGAACATCTGGACCAAAGTGTTTAAATCTGTTGAGGAAACTTTGAGATTTTTCATGGATGTTGATATAAAGACTGGTGCACCAGTGCAAACGTCTGGTTTCACAGAAGTATTCCTCTGGGGATCATGAACGCCTGTACCAAATGTTGTTCCCACAGAGTGAATAAACTGCAAACTTTAATGTACGGGTCACACTAGAGTCAGAAAAGTCAGAGGGCCACCGTGTCTTTGAAACTCATCCCACAGGTGGGTACAGTTTCCTCTGCAGTGGGGTGGGGTGGGCTGCCCTGGGTCCTGTGGGGCTTGGCAGTGCTGCTACCGTAGGCCCCGGTCTGGATGGGCCTGGGCTCCCTTGCCTTGGTGGGTACCAGAGGACGGGGGTGCCTACTGGGGTCAGCGGGGGAGCATCCTCCCCTCCCTCCTTTTCCTCCCCATCCCCGGCTGCCTCCCTCTTCCCGCTCCACCACACTCACCCACACAGGCAGGGCCTTGGGGTGCGGGTGTGTCACCAGGGTGCAGGGGAGACATTCCCCCCCCTGTCCCCTTCTGGCCACCTGTGCCTCAATTTTATCTCACAACTTAGACATCCACATTACTTACACTCTCATAACACACACATACAGTGGGGCAAAAAAGTATTTAGTCAGCCACCGATTGTGCAAGTTCCCCCACTTAAAATGATGACAGAGGTCAGTAATTTGCACCAGAGGTACACTTCAACTGTGAGAGACAGAATGTGAAAAAAAAATCCATGAATCCACATGGTAGGATTTGTAAAGAATTTATTCGTAAATCAGGGTGGAAAATAAGTATTTGGTCAATAACAAAAATACAACTCAATACTTTGTAACATAACCTTTGTTGGCAATAACAGAGGTCAAACGTTTACTATAGGTCTTTACCAGGTTTGCACACACAGTAGCTGGTATTTTGGCCCATTCCTCCATGCAGATCTTCTCGAGAGCAGTGATGTTTTGGGGCTGTCGCCGAGCAACACGGACTTTCAACTCCCGCCACAGATTTTCTATGGGGTTGAGGTCTGGAGACTGGCTAGGCCACTCCAGGACTTTCAAATGCTTCTTACGGAGCCACTCCTTTGTTGCCGGGGCGGTGTGTTTTGGATCATTGTCATGTTGGAAGACCCAGCCTCGTTTCATCTTTAAAGTTCTCACTGATGGAAGGAGGTTTTGGCTCAAAATCTCACGATACATGGCCCCATTCATTCTGTCCTTAACACGGATCAGTCGTCCTGTCCCCTTGGCAGAAAAACAGCCCCATAGCATGATGTTTCCACCCCCATGCTTCACAGTAGGTATGGTGTTCTTGGGATGCAACTCAGTATTCTTCTTCCTCCAAACACGACGAGTTGAGTTTATACCAAAAAGTTCTACTTTGGTTTCATCTGACCACATGACATTCTCCCAATCCTCTGCTGTATCATCCATGTGCTCTCTGGCAAACTTCAGACGGGCCTGGACATGCACTGGCTTCAGCAGCGGAACACGTCTGGCACTGCGGGATTTGATTCCCTGCCGTTGTAGTGTGTTACTGATGGTGACCTTTGTTACTTTGGTCCCAGCTCTCTGCAGGTCATTCACCAGGTCCCCCTGTGTGGTTCTGGGATCTTTGCTCACCGTTCTCATGATCATTTTGACCCCACGGGATGAGATCTTGCGTGGAGCCCCAGATCGAGGGAGATTATCAGTGGTCTTGTATGTCTTCCATTTTCTGATGATTGCTCCCACAGTTGATTTTTTCACACCAAGCTGCTTGCCTATTGTAGATTCACTCTTCCCAGTCTGGTGCAGGTCTACAATACTTTTCCTGGTGTCCTTCGAAAGCTCTTTGGTCTTGGCCATGGCGGAGTTTGGAGTCTGACTGTTTGAGGCTGTGGACAGGTGTCTTTTATACAGATGATGAGTTCAAACAGGTGCCATTCATACAGGTAACGAGTGGGGGACAGAAAAGCTTCTTACAGAAGACGTTACAGGTCTGTGAGAGCCAGAGATTTTCCTTGTTTGAGGTGACCAAATACTTATTTTCCACCCTGATTTACGAATAAATTCTTTACAAATCCTACCATGTGGATTCATGGATTTTTTTTTCACATTCTGTCTCTCACAGTTGAAGTGTACCTCTGGTGCAAATTACTGACCTCTGTCATAATTTTAAGTGGGGGAACTTGCACAATCGGTGGCTGACTAAATACTTTTTTGCCCCACTGTATATATAGGGCCTTGAGGGTAGGCACGTTAACGGCGTCCAGTGGACGGTCTGTGTACTCAAACCTACCTCTGGCGCCGGTGCCCACCTTCCAATTTTAAATCCATGTAGACATTGAGGGTTCTCGGGAGGGGCCGTGCTAACACCTGCTGCTCTCTGGCAGCAGCACCATGCTCTCCCTTGTTTTAAATGCACTTTAGAACAACACGCAGCAACACTACACATGAGCGGGAGGAGGGAGGTATGGGGTCTTCACACCCCCCCGTTCTCTGCTAGCCATCGGGGCGGGGGGGCTGGGAGGAGATGTTGGCTGTCCGATTGGCCTCCCTGCTGCTGCGGAGCCTGGGACGGTCTGCTTGCCTCCACCCCGGGGGGAAGGGTAACATCTCTTGGGTCTGGGTTCTGTTTCCCCCTCTGGGGGCGAGGGTACCTGGACCCGGGGTATAGAGTATGTTTGGGGAGTGTGATTGTGTGAACATGTCCATTTATGTCAGTCCTTACGTTGGGTGAGTGCTGAGTGTTTGTATATGTGTGCATGAGGGTGGGAATGCATGTTTGTGTCTGTGTGTGCCTGTTTGTCTGTGTCTATATGTCAGGTCGGGTCTTAGACTCCACCTCTCTGGGAACTCCCAGGCCCTCCAAGGCCTATCTCCCCTCACCACACTCCCTGCCGGTGACTGATGCCCTCAGGGGTCGGTGCATTGGTGGTTCTTGGCGTCCGGGGCTGTACCAGCTCACTCCCGGTGGCTACCTGGCGGGGCCTGGCGCCTGTTGCTTGGTCAGTCCTCTTCCAGGGCACGGGGGGCCCTCGGGCCTCTGGCCTCTGGGCCTGCGGCTCGGTTCACTCTGGCACAGCTGGCTGCCAGCAGTGCCGGCGGGCACACCGGTGCAGCCCCCTCTAGCTTCTGCTTGGTGGCTACTGGGTGACGCCTCGTCTGGGGATCCTCAGCCCTTCCCATGAGGGTGGCACGGATGCCCCTCCGGTGGTCCTCCTTGGGCTCTCGCACTCTGAGGCCTCTGGATGTCTGGGGCCTGGATCTCCTCCATGCCTGCTTCATGCCCTGGGGGACGGGGCTATGGCTCTCTACATCCTCTTGCAGACCATTACATGTGGAAACCATTTGAATACAAGCGCGCTGATCCACACAGGTGTGCACATGGTTGTTCACTGTTCGTAGACTTAAATCACACCTTTCTTGGCTGCAACTTCAAAGCACATTGTGCGCTGTCTGTCCTGCGTGCTGCACAACAACATTGAATATTTAGTATTTACTGCTGTTTACACTTAGCTAGATTAATGCGATGGTGTTGTGTTTAGTATGTTGCTTTGTTTTTTTTTTGCTTGTTTTCTATTCTTCTCTCAACAGGTGATCCAGGAGATTTTTTTCTCCCCCCCTTTCTCACTGTCCCTCTCCCCTTCTGTTTTTCTTTTCCTTCCTCTTTCTTTCTCCCTTTCCTATCCCTCACTCATGTCTGTCCCGTCTGTAACAACTGAAAATAAAATAAAATAAATAATAAAAACAAAGGTCGATCAAATGGACCAATACGGCAATGCCATGAGGATCCATTTGGCAAAGTAAATCCATTGGGTATCCTTGTTGGTCTTCAGACAACAATTCTGACGGCTAAGGAACCAAATGGGACAGGCAAAAAAAAAAAAAGAAAAAAAAGAAACTCATCCCACAGGACCATGAACATCTTTACCAAACTTCATCCAAATCTTGTAGACAGATGCTGCGATCGTTCACTGCATTTTTGTACCAGCCTGGTTGCGTTCATAGGATTCATCCTGTGGTACGAATGAACACCAAGGCAAATGTCAGGGGATCACATAGTACATGGGGTACATCCTCTGGGGGTCAGGAATGTCTGGACCACAGCTTGTCCTTCTGCAGGACTGTAGTCATACTGCTGGGGACATTCAAAACTGTGACGTAAAAGTTTGATACTTTCCAAAGTAAGTGAAATCCATCCTCTGGGGACCATAGATATCTGTACTAATCGATCTTGTAGAGGTTATAAAATGTTTACAAGCTCATGGCATTTTCACTAGAAAGTAAATACTATGTCTGGCTGGAGACACCGAGGGAAGGTTCAGCTAATCACATGATATTTGGATCAATCTGGTAATCATGAAGGTTTCCAAACAAAGCAGACAAGCTTCAGTGGGAAAGTGGAAACTCTGATTTGGGGGAATGAGAGTAAAGTCAACAGTTACAGCTTTTTAATATTTCATGTCAAAGACTAGCTCTGGAAGAAGTCCACGTCACAGCGTTTCATAAGAGCAACAAAATAAATAAAAATCTGAGAGCAGTTTTCGGGAAAAATGACAGAAATTGTGAAATGAAGTCAGGAAGGATGTGCATTAAATGCAGTGGCTGCAGGGGGAGGGGCCCAGGGCCGTGGGGCCATACAAACTGTCTCTTTAAGAGTTTCGTCTTCCAACCAACCAAATGTTTTCATCGGCTCACAACATACCCGAGGACCTCAACGCTCGCTCTGGTGTACTCAGAGGTCAGCGATGTCACTCGGAGCGAGGCCACGAAGAGTCTTAGAAGTAATCAGGAAAATCTTAAATCCTTTTCTGAAGGAGGAGCTGCTCTGACGAGCTGCTGCCGCTGAGGTTTTATTCAGAGTGCTTCTGCAGGGAGCATCTGAAATTAAAACACGAAATCCATGATTCCTTTTATTTTCTGTGCTGTTGCTATGAAATGAGACACCAGTGCTCCCAGTTACTGATAACCACAATGAAAACTAAACAGATACACAAACATCAGAAAGAAGAAACAAACTGTAACAAACAAAAGTAAAAGAAAGTGTTTAAAGTAAAAATACTGAGAAAGAAAAAGACGTGTAATTAAATCATGTAATTAAATGGCCCTTTAGCTGTGTTTGTGGCTCTTTAGTTAAACTCATTTTTATGTGTTTTTATGGTCATCACATATATTTATATCACGTCCAGAGTATTTCTGCACTTTATAACCAGCAGAGGGCAGCAGAGTACATCCGTAGTGTGCATTCATGCTCCTGCTGAGCTGATGTCACAATAAGGTACTGAACTCTAATCACGTGACAGCTGAACGAAAACTTTAAAGATAAACAATATTAGGAGCGAATTTATAAGAATAATAAAAGTACGACTGAGGAGAGGATAAAAAAAACAGAGTCTCGATTTAGCAAACTAAATATGTAAGTTTATAAAAATAAAAAAGTGTGATTTCAGTGTAACATAAAAATGTTTGTCTCTAACAGCAGGTTATGGTCACAGGCATGAAAGCATCAAAGTGACAGAAGCCATTCAGAGCGACTGATTGGCTGTTTAAACTGTAAATATAAACACAAGGAGAAAAAACTTATCAAAAACAGACAAAATAATGTAAATATGACTTTTGTACATGTTTCTCAGCACATTTATCAAAAGAAGAGAAAGTACAAACATTTAACAATCACGTTTGATAATTGTTAAAGTTTCATTAATAATGCATAAAATAAATACAAAGACTTTATTATAGTTTTACTGGTTTTGCATCAGGAGGATTAAACATGTATTACACGTGGTTTTAATCACACAGTCTGAAACAATGATCGTTCAGCTTAAACAGTTTTAAACTTTTGGAGCTGATCAGGTGGAGAAGTGGAGTCAGTGCTGCAGCTTCCTCAAACAGCTGTTTGCTGTTTACTGATGTGTGTCTGTCTGCTGCCAGCAGATGGAGGCAGAGACTTTAACATGAGTGACACACACAGCAGCGATGGAGCACATGCTGAACACAGAGACATGGACACAGGGACGTGGACACAGGGACGTGAACACAGGGACATGGAGACAGAGATGTGGATACAGGGATGTGGACACAGAGACATGGACACAGGGACGTAGACACAGGGACGTGGACACAGGGACATGGAGACAGAGAAGTGGATGCAGGGATGTGGACACAGGGACGTGGACAAAGGGACATGGAGACAGAGAGGTGGACACAGGGACATGGAGACAGAGATGTGGACACATGGACATGGAGACAGGGACATGAATACAGGGACGTGGACACAGGGACATGTAGACAGGGACATGAACACAGGGATGTGGACAAGGGGACGTGGACACAGGAATGTGAACACAGGAACATGGAGACAGAGACGTGGACACAGGGACGTGGACACAGGGACGTGGAGACAGAGAGGTGGACACAGGGATGTGGACACAGGGATGTGGAGACAGAGACGTGGACACAGGGACGTGGACACAGCGATGTGAACACAGGGACATGGAGACAGAGACGTGGACACGGGGACGTGGACACAGGGATGTGGACAGAGAGACATGGACACAGGGACGTGAACACAGGGAGGTGGACACAGAGACATAGACACAGGGATGTGGACACAGAAACGTGGACACAGGGACGTGGACACAAGGACATGGACACAGAGACATGAACACAGGGACGTGGACACAGAGACATAGACACAGGGATGTGGAAACAGGGACGTGGACACAGAGACATGGACACAGGGACGTGGACACAAGGACATGGACACAGAGACGTGAACACAGGGACGTGGACACAGGGACGTAGACACAAGGACGTGGACACAGAGACATGGACACAGGGACATGGACACAGAGACATGGACACAGGGACGTGGACACAGAGACATGGACACAGGGACGTAGACACAAGGAAGTGGACACAGAGACATGGACACAGGGACATGGACACAGAGACATGGACACAGGGACGTGGACACAGGGACGTAGACACAAGGACGTGGACACAGAGACATGGACACAGGGACGTGGACACAGGGACGTAGACACAAGGACGTGGACACAGAGACATGGACACAGGGACATGGACACAGGGACGTAGACACAAGGAAGTGGACACAGAGACATGGACACAGGGACATGGACACAGGGCAGAGCGGGAACAACTCCAACAACAATGACGCTGTGATCACAGGACACACGGAGGAAAAACACATCAAAGTTTAACATGTAAAGTTTTCCAAATGTCTCACATGTAACAGAACGTGTGTGTGAAACAGCTGACAGTGACACAGGTGATTCTAATGAATGTAAACATCAGGTGTTCTGATTTTAATGACACAGTTACCTTATAAATATCATCGTTAGTTTCTTTGACAGAAGTCATAAATTTAATGTAAATTCTTAATATAATGTTAAAAATGCAACTAAATAAATACAAAATGATATAAAATGTATTCAATTTAAAATGCAAACTTCACTAACATATGGAACAATAAAAATACGATGTTATAAAAATCAGCTTTTTATATCAAATATATAACTGATTCCAATACTTCAGGTTACTAATGAAAAAGATTTCAAAAACACAAATTTAGTTCTTTAAAAGTCCCTGAAATGTGTTGGAAACATGGAATATTAAAAAATTAACTTGTGAAATATGTGAAAATAACAAGTTTATATGATAAAGTTTATGGATTTACTGTTTCCCTCGAAATAAAAAAGAAGATTTAGTGTGAAAACATAAAAACATGGATGACATACACAACAATAAAATGTCATCATTACATGTGATCATTGATCACATGTAGATTTTTAGATCTTATAAATAAGATTGTTAACGTTTTAAGAATATATATATGACTTATTTATAATTATTCTGTCATCAGAATAAGAAAATCATAATAATGATTAATACACATAATCATTGGGGGCGTCTGTGGTTCAGGGGGGTTGGGAAGCTCATCTTGTAACCCGAAGGTTACAAGAAGGTTCGATCCCCAGCTCTGTCTGTCCTGGTCGTTGTGTCCGTGGGCAAGACACTTCACCTACCGCCTGCTGATGATGACCAGAGTGGCCGATGGCGCGATATGGCAGCCTCACTTCTGTCAGTCTGCCCCAGGGCAGCTGTGGCTACAACCGTAGCTGCCTCCACCAGTGTGTGAATGTGAGAGTGAATGAATAGTGGGATTGTGCTTTGAGAGTCTAGAAAAGCGCTATATAAATGCAATCATCATTATTATTATTATTAGTAGTAGTAGTAGTAGTAGTATTATTAGTATTATTATTATTATAACACGGTTTTACACCTGGCGCACTGTAACATTGAAACCACGGGACTGGACACGCCCACTTTAACTAAATCTGGTGTTTTTTGTTTTCTAGCTGCTGGTGAAGTTTTGTTTACATCACTGATGTTTGTAAACAGCTGATTTGTGTTTATTTAAAGACAAAAATCTGTTTTTATTGTTTGACTTCCAACATGATTCATCATCTTAATATGAATACACACACACACCAGCTGATGACATCATAACGTGTGTGTGTGTGTGTGTGTGTGTGTGTGTGTGTGTGTGTGTGTGTGTGTGTGTGTGTGTGTGTGTGTGTGTGTGTGTGTGTGTCCATCTGCCTGCTGCGGGACTCTTCAGAGATCAATAATTAAACACGGCTAATGGGCTGTGCGCTGCAGTCCGGGACATCTGTCTGCCTCTGTGTGTGAGCGCACTGAGCATGCTCAGTTCAGCTGCATTATGACGAGGTCAGGACCTCAGTTTAACCTGCTGACCTCCAAAAGGAGAGGCAATCAGCTCAGGTCCAGTTTAAACCCCACGCAGTCCCAGTACGAGTGACACAGTGAGGCTGTTTTTGTTACTTCTTCTAAAATCATACAGAAGATGCTCTGAAACAGGAAGCAGGCTGAAATGTATGCACATGTACACACACACATGCAGCCGGACAGTAGGCCCAGATAAATAAATGAGTTAGAAGAACACAGGAAACATGGTGAGAAATACATACGATCCCCGTCAGAGTCACAAATACTATAAATGGAAATAAAGGTTTGAATCGCTGACTCAGATCTAAAGGCGCAGAAGGGCAGGAGGCTGCTGGAAATGGGACAGTAATTCAAGAAAATCTCCAGGAAGTCAGACAGATGTTATCTTCCAACGTAAACAGGAAACTCACTATCAGAAAGACTTCATAAATGTAAAGAAGTCCCCGTGTTACAGACCACCGTAGTGTTCGTTAATACAGACTGAAGAAATGATCAAACTGGTTGCTTCGGGCTTAAAATGAGAGCGTTACTCTGAGTTACTCTGAGTTACTCTGAGTTACTCTGAGTTTATAATAAACGACCGAGCTCTCATTGAGAGACAGATTATAATCCTAATCCTGTGTAAACACAGTCGTCAACCACTGCAGGGCTCTTAGTCGCTAAAAGCTGTCTCACAAACACTGGAGACGCATCAGCTCCACACACGAACGTCAGCATTAAAAGTTCAGCATTTAAAGTTCAGCGTTCATGAATGAGAACAAACTTCTCAGCGCGTGGACAGAAAGTGGAAATGA
This sequence comes from Simochromis diagramma, assembly GCF_900408965.1. NCBI lineage: Eukaryota > Metazoa > Chordata > Actinopteri > Cichliformes > Cichlidae > Simochromis > Simochromis diagramma. The sequence goes on from NW_024387174.1 coordinate 2,753,633, forward strand.
TTCAGTAAAAGTAAATAAAAGCTTCTCGTACGAGCTCGTTCTGACGCGTGCAGGTTAGTTTCCAGTTCATCCCGCACCGTACGGACGCGAGTCGCGTTTTAACATACGGATGCTCGTTATTTAACGTACCGGGTCTCGCTTTAGGCCTCACTCTGACTGAAGCTTCACTGCAACATAAAAAGTACAATCTCTTAAGTGCGATCACGTTCAGCTTCACATTTCATTGTTTTATTTACATCAAATTTAAACTCAGGGGCAAAATATACAACAGAGTGAAACAGAGCAGCTCTCTCTCTCTGCAGGATTTCAAATAAATTTCTACACAAGCCCAAAACGTCTGAAACAGACGCCTGAGACGGGCGCGAGCTGTCCCTGTGCTCGCTGTTACACATGTGACCTGTCTGTCCCCGTAGGTCTGACACTTTGGTTTAGTGGAGTCCTCATGAATCATAGTCTTAGTTTCACTCATCAGCACCATCAGCACCAACAGCTCAGGGACTAAAGTTAGCAGAGGTGAAGCCTAGCAGACAGCAAGCACCTGCAGTAGCCTGTGTTACCATTCACCTGTCAGTCAAAGAGGCCACGCCCCTAATAATGCAAACTTGGAGCCAAGTTAAACAGGTGAGGCATAAAAACATCACCTGTTCTTTTTTGCATCAGGCCGTAAACGTGTTTATTTGAGCTGCGCTCCGACTCCCGGCTGTGTTTGGACGTTGCTGCTTAGTTTGCACGTAATTAAGACTCATTATTGAGCATTATTGGACGCCATGTTTGCCAAACTCCTGCAGCAGCTACCTCAGGCCGTCACAGGCTGAGCCTCACTGCCAGTTGGTCCTAGTGGCTGCTTGTGGGACTGCAGCACAGTGGTCCCTCTGCAGCTGCACGTTACTCAGATAAGATAAGATAAACCTTTATTAGGATTGTCCAGTATCTGCAGGATGTGCACAATCTATGCTTCCCTCACTACACAGGAAGCACTGACACCTTTTCAGGGGCTTGGATTAAAGTATCAGGTGTCTTTATGCTTCTGACCTGTGAGTCAGTCAAAGTGCTGCAAAACAGGAAACGCAGGCCTGAATTTCTCAGTTGTGAAGCTAATATTTGTTTAGTGGAAATGGAATGTAATCACCAGGCAGAACAGTGTTTGTGTTGGTGCGTTTCTCTCACAGTTAACCTGTTGCTCAACAAACGGCGAGCTAAATTTGGCGCGCCGTTGGTGCTGCCGCTCAGGTCGGTTTGAGACATTGCAGACGGGGAACAGAGTTCATTATTCTCACTGCAGCCTGAACAGGAAGTTACACTCGAGCCTCTTCCTGTTTCAAATCTAATTTTCATTTCTTCACTTTTACTTTGTAGGACGCGGCGCAGCTCTGTCAGGCGCGTTTTTATGTGTCCATTCAGGCATTTCCTGCTCCGCAGCTCCCTCAGACTTTCCCTGACCTCACAGGGAGCTGTTAGTCGGGACTTTTCCCTCTTTATCTGCTCGCTGTTATCAGCTGGCTGTCTGAGGAAATCCCCTCTGTACCTGCCGCAGCTTTGAGTTTCCCTGAAAACATATTCAGGCTTTTTACTGTGAACCTTTTAAAGTGAGAGAAGAGGATTTTGACTTTGCTGGTTTGATTCGTAGAAAATTCCCTCGTTCTGTCTTTGCCGTCCACCTAAACCTGGGCTCAGCTGCTCCGCAGGGCCACAGAGCAGACTGCACTTTACTTACGGACGGTTATAATGTAGAAGTGAGCTTCCAGGATCATCAGAGGTTCACATTTATAGTGCTGAACTTGGCGTTTTGCTGTTAATTGTGCCGTAAACACTGAATAAAGTCGTACTTAGCAGCTGGCATATCAGCTGCTAACAGTGTTTATTTATTTGGAAAGCCAGGAGCGACTCAGTGCTCAGTGTAAAACTGTGTTTTATTTAAGGTGGACAGGACACATTATTTACACTGAACACGGGTCAGAGGCTCACTCTCCTCTGCAGGTTTACAGGCAGTAAAAATCACATCAAATGAAAACGAGGCAGAAAGATGAAATATCAGAAACATCAGCACGTCAGTGACTCACAGCGACGCCCGACAGCGTGTCTGATTATCAGGAACTGTTTTGGGACAAAGAGCTCAGAGGCGTTTCCCTCCTTTGTTTGTGGGCGGAGCCTTCCAGGTATGTGCTGCTCACCTTCTTCACTGTGAGCAGATTATCTGGATTTACCAACAACGACAAAGTTCTGCATCAGAAACTGTGATAAACGAACAGAAGTGCTTCAGATATCAGACTATTTTTATTTACTCGCATCAGTAACTAAACAGCTCTGAGTCTGCTTATTATTATTATTATTATTATTATTATTGTTATTATTATTATTATTATTGTTATTATTACCTCTATTTAACCTGAAAGTCTCTCTGAGAAGCAGCAGAATGAACTCAAAACATCCCAAAATGCTGCAAATGCAACATAAAAGATCAAATCCATGACACAATATACAAAAGTCATAACTTAAAACATTACTGACATCAACATGTGTCCTTCACTGGATTCCTTATTGGCTTTTACATTCACGGGTCTGAGCATCAAGTGCTCAGTGATGTGAGCAGGGAACCAGCAGGAGTTCATCAAAAGTCGTGGGACCAAATCAGGATGATGCCGGGGCCGAGCCGGCGAGTGGCCACAGTCACCGACTCAACCAAGCCTCCACAAACTGATGATTTAAGAACACAGGTATCAGTGTCTGACTAATAGCACTGCTCTTCATGCTAATACAACAGCTGGATTCTGCCTGTGTGGACATATATCTGCTGTTATCCCCACGTTCACAAGTCTGACAGTCCGTGTCCAGACTCAGAGCTGGTCTGAGTTCAGTGTTTCATTAAAAGTCCTTTGATTCAAGATTTGTTTGCTCCCCGTCTCATGTGATGGGCTCAGTTTCCCTGGTGATGGCAGCTGTCCTGGTCACTCATATAAAACCAAAGAGAAAAGTCATAAAATCACCAAAATTAGAGGAATGCATCCTGTGACAATGATGAATAATCATGAGTCATAAAATCACGCCCTCAGTTACAAACGATCATCTTAAGCCTTTGTTGCGTTCGTCCAGTCTGTGAGCCTTAAAGCGTCTGTGGTGAAACTGAGGCTTTAACCACAGTGGTCCTGTTCTGCTTCCCCCCACGTGACCTGAACGCACCGTCGGCCCCGCAGCGGCTCTGGGAACCTCGGCGCAGACCTCCCCGCTCACATGCATGAGTAGCTGCTGCTCGGCTCCACAACGGCGCTACAGTTCATCAGTAATTGTGCAGAGAAGGGCGCATTATCTTTTCCCATCATTCCCACTCAGTAACTGGGCCTTTCAGCTGGGAGATAAAGGCTTGTTGTGTCTCTGGGAGAGGAGCAGATTCACCACACAAGCTGAGACTGATGGGTTCCTCCAGGAAGGTCTCAGAGCTGAACACGGATTCATCGTCATACGCTGTGATTTCAGACACGGGACGGACAAACAGAACCTCGTGCACCTTCACAGCAGAACCAACATGTCTACTCCATAAAGCAGTGGATGATGTCATGGTGGTTATGTCCATCTTTTACATACAGTCTGATCAGAACTTTGGTGCTCGTGCAGTTTTACGTCTTTTATCTGAAAAATTGGTTTTAATATAAAATCAGCCGGAAAAAACACTCATGGTAAAGACTGTATATAAAAGATGGATGCAGCCACTGTCACTTGGTATTTTTAAGCCTCAACATGAGCATTCAGGCTGCCTCCTGACCTCTGGTCACAGTTAGCGAGCAGTTCCTGGCTGTTGATAGGTGAAAGCAGTCACAAAGACGAGCACACTGCTGCAACACAAACATATCATGACATCACCTGCAGGTACAACTTTTACTTTGAAACTACAGGCCTCCATTTCCTGTGTTTGCATGTAAGTAGCATATTTCATGCAAACTATAGTCTGTGGGGACAGACTCACTGCTGAGCCTCTGGTGGACTTTAGAGGAACTAAAGGTTTTTCAGCCACACACACACACACACGCGCGCACACACACACACACACACACACACACGCACACACACACACACGCACACACACACACACACACACACACACACGCACACACACACGCACACGGACCACACACACACACGCACACACACACGCACACACGGGGGTTGTGAAAGGGACATTAACTGTAAATTGTGGTTGCAGTTCCCTCCTCTACCACTAGATGTCAGTAAGGAGACACATTTTCCTGCGTTTCTAGTGCAAATTTCCAGTTTCTACCTGTTGCCTGTTTCAGGTAGATGGAGTTCTGAAGAAGACTTCTTTGTGTGACGCCTCTGAGCAGAGGCAGCGCTCCCAGCCCCCGTCCCTGCCCGGTCTCCACCTCCCCCGGCTCTCCCACCAGCAGCCCCCAGCAGGGGTTTGGACCAAACACCTCCTATTGTTATGAGCAGAGCCACAGACCCGCCTCACAGTCCTCACACTGGTCCTCTTTTAATGCTAATGCATCCAGCACAAAGGCAGGTAATGCCTTAATATGAGTGTAAATGGGTCACGTCAGACTGTGGGAGTGCACGTGTTAAAGAGGGAAAGGAGCATTTGTAGAAGTGAGGCTGCTTATATGTCTTTTTAAATTTTAAGTCTATATTTAATATCTCTAACAACAAGCTTTACTCTTTAAAGGGACAGTTTGAGGAGAAGCCGTGAGAACAGTGTGTGGATCGCTCTTAAATCGAGATTTAATTACAGCTTCACAGTTCTGTGATTTCTCGAGGACTTCTGCGTGATGCCTTTTAACGTGGATATTCATTTATTTTGTGGCAAGTCACACTAATACAAAATAAAGCAGTCTGCCCCTTTTTAGACTGAACGTGTGATAAACTCTGCCCTAAATAACCTTATAGGAAATACAAGGTAGTTTCATCGCCGTACGACCTCAGCTGTTTATTCCTGGGAGATTACAGCAGCTCTGCTGTGGAAGGAGAGCATGTTTCTGCTTCCAGTGTCTGCAGAGGGAGCTGCGTGAGGTGTAATAAATACCTTCGAGTGATATTTCCTGAGTCAACATTAGTTGAGGCTAAAGGCACGAAAAGAAAAAAAACAGTTGGTGCGATACCATCAAGCCCCGGTCTTAAAAAGGAAGAACACACTCTTTGTTGTGCAGCGAGTCCTCTGTAATTTCCTGCTAATGAATAAAAACAATAAGGGCAGTGCAGGGCTGACCACACGCTCTCACCTCAGCTTCCCTTCAGCAGCTGCTCTGCGGCTCCTGATTGGACCGTTTTCAGTTTAAGCCCAGCCTTTGTTATAAAGTGACTTTTCAAATTCACCAAAATCTGGGGAAACAACCTCAATTCAAACTCGAGCTTTCACTTAAACTCCACCTTTGATGTGATAATGAGCCAACAAACTGAGCAGCAGTAATTAAAGAAAAGCTGCTTTCACACATGCGCCGCAGCCGCGAGCTGCTGTGGACGGAGGCGCTCCTCCGGCTCCCACGAGCGCTCCAATCAGCCAGCGTCAAAACCACACCGAGCGTCTCCAGCAGTGTGAAGCAGACTATTTCCTGCTGCATGCTACATGTGAGAAAGGATAACTCTGAACAATGACTTGACCTGATTCTTCCACCGACGTCTGGAGTTCATGTGTGAAAAAGGCTGAAGATAAAAAAAAGACTCTGTAAACAGGAAGTAATGATGTTACGTGATGCTCTTCATCACTTCCAGCAGAGGCTCTGACGGGGCCTTCACCAATCAGAGGTCCAGACAATGCATTCTCATCCAGACAGTCTGTGGTTGGAGGCTGGAGGCGAGGAGGTGGATGAAGCTGCAGGTTTTCAGGCTGGAGATGATCCTCTTGTGCTTTCAGCTTTATGCTGCGGGTTAGAGTTAAGCACTAAAATAACTTGGTTAGTGTTAGAGTAACATCATAGGCCCGGGCTAAAACACGCACAGTAACACGGCGAGACTGACTCGTGTCTGTAACGCAGTAACGCCGAGCATCATGCACCAAAGGACACCTTGTGCATAGATGAGCCACACCAGCAGTTTTGATATGAGTGGAGTGGGCTGGGCCGCTGAGGGTCTGTGGAGCTCGTGTGTTTGCTGATGGGGATGTTGGTATTTTTGCAGGTGATTCATTCACCTGCAAAACTACTAAACTAAGACTGATTAACATTCACAAAAAAGGTTAATCCTGTGGAGACAACGAACCATTTCCAACGCCGGCGAGAGACTCCAGCTTCTTCCCTGCTGGTGTGTCTGAAAATCAAAATATTTGACACAAATTCTGGAAAAAAGAAACCCTGCTTCTCTCTGACTCGTACTTTTGGATTTAACATGAAATGATCTGAGTCACCAGTAAAGCACTGAGGGTTTGGGCTCGCTGGCGTTTAAGCCACGCGGTGAAAAAGCAGAGTTTCACAAACAACATGGCGTCCTTCTGTTATCAGATTTCCTTCTGATGATGTCATATAGGTAACATTTCCAGATGAAGGTGTAGATATGAATGTAGAGATGTTTAAGCGTGTGAAAAGGAAATCAGCAAGAAGTGAATCACGTCTCCTGACTGATAAACGTCTTAATGTAGTTGGTCTGCAGAAGCGTTATCTGTCAGCAGCTACACCTTACAACAACAACAACAACAACAACAACAACCGCAAACTTTATTTATATAGCACATTTAAAAACCAGTGGTGAAGTAAGATGAAGTAACAGGGAGGACGAAGGCTGTGGCAAAGTACCAGCATGGAGGTTAACTGGCATTAAAACACAGAAGCAAAAGAAATGCATATAAAAGCATAAAAGAACAATATGTGTAAAGGATAAAACAGTCAAAAACTTTAAAAATGATTCAAAGTAGTTAAGAACAGATCGAAGATAGAAATAAGCATTAAACTAACAAACATGCACTAACTGGTAGAAAAGACGAGGCTAACTAGGTGGGTTTTTAACCGCGATTTGAAGGATTGAATGGAATCAGATGCAGGTCGGCAAGGACGGGTGATAGAGACACGTCGCCCGGTACCAGCGAGGAGACGAGCAGCCGCGCTCTGAACAATTTGCAGCCTATGGAGACGAGTCGGGTTAAGACCAAAGTAAAAGGAGTTTCAATAATCCAACCTAGCCGTGGAGAAACTTTTCCAGGTCTTTATGCAGGACTTAATGTCTGGCTTTGCTAATAAGACGCAAGATCTCTGACTGATAAACTCTAACTTCTTAATGTAGTTGGTCTGCAGAAGCGTTATCTGTCAGCAGCTACAGCTTATTCACATCTGTGAGCCTGACAAGACACATTTAGAGGCCACATTAGTGTTGGGTGTTGCTGCCTTGCACTGAGGCACTGTGGAAGCAGAAGTGTTTCCTTGGTGAAGGAGGAGGAGAGCTGTTGAAGGAGCTGAGGAGGAGCTGAGGAGGAGCAGCAGGGCCTGCCAGCCCCTCATTGTCTCAGCTTGTTCTTACAAAGAGAATTCCTGCAGTAAACGTGGAGCCCCGGGCTACGGCCTCGTAAAGCTGCAGAGCGAAGGCTGAGCCTCTGTGAGATGCACACACAGAACACGCTTCACATGCAGCGTAACTGTTAAACATCAGGACTCGCGGAGCCGACCACAAACTGCAGGCGCTAACATCCAGCAGGTTCACGCCCATCAACCAAAGAGAAAACAGTGAGAAGCAGTAATAGGCTGTGGAGTGTGCCAGTTGTGGTTATTTTCATAAGTCGGTTACTAAAGCTGAAGGTGTCTCTCCTCCCACACAGGAAGTGATGAGTTTAACACTTCAGGTTCATTCAGGATGCAGAGCAGCAGAGCAGCGAGGACGGGTCGAGAGGCTGCACCGTGTAACCGCGGTTATTTTGAGCCGCGTGCTCCTCTACGAACCGGAGTGAAAATGGAGCTGGAAGCAGCTTCAGTCGGATTCTGGTTTTCCAGGATTCTCACACGCCGACACGCTCCGTCTGCAGCTGCAAACATGCATCTGTTTTTATTTTAAACAGTTGGCTGTTTGCAACAAAAAGCCTTCACGCAGTAGAAGCAGTGACGGCGCGTCAAACCCAGCTCAGCGTCACACACGCAATCATCCAGATTCATGAAGCAATAAAACAACAAGTTAGTTAAGAACAAACGTTTGGCTCAGCTTGAAAATTAAAGCGACAAAAAGAAGTAAAAGTGTAACAAAAAAAGAAAGTTCTCATTAATTTCCAGGAAAAGGTTACAAATCTAAGTCGTGTCATCTCCACAGTAGAGCCCTGCTCTGTGTGCTCATCCACACAGTTACTCTTTAAAATACTGCTGTGTTTACTGCGCTCTTTACAGTACGAGCGTCCTCTCTGAAGTACGAGCCGTTTGTTGTGACTCAGAGCTCCAAGCTTTGAAAGTGAAAAAGACTGAAGAGATTATTTTTGACCCAAACAATGTTGGTGTTTGTGTCCTGTGGTCACAACCATCCAGCTGTGTACCTGCAGTCCTGCAAACATCTGAGTGGCTCACTGTGATGACTGTGACACCCACAGAGTAAGAGGATTTCCTACTCAGACTGAATCTGAATGGACCGCAGTATGTTTGTGTTATTGGTCTGTTTTAGAGTCTGATCGGGAAACATCAGGGAACATCAGGGGACATCAGGGGACATCAGGGGACATCAGGGGACATCAGGGGACATCAGGGGAACATCAGGGGAACATCAGGGAACCTTTGTTTGTCACTAAGTTAAGATACTCGGTTCAAACATGATCGTACAGTCTGGGGTCGCTGGTGTGTTTTTAAAGAGGGAATCCCGTATGATCAACAGACTAATCTGTCTATCTGTATGAAGCGAGTGACAGAGCTCATAAAGTCATTATGAAAGAGTTTAATGAGCTCATTATCTCCGCTGAGAATATGTTTCCTCACAGACGTCTGAACAATCAGCAGCCAGACATGTTTGGGGATCTTCTACACGGACCCTGTACGTCCATCCTTCAGTCCACTGTTTGCTCGTCACCTTATTCTCAAATGAAAGACTTCAGTCTGACTCGTTTCAGCGTAAACACAGTTGAACCTTCAGGATCCGGCGTCCAGACGCGGTTGGCGAGCTCTTTGGTGTGGTGCCGGTCGGTCGGTCCCCTTCATCGTCCGCGGGGAGAGTCTGATATTTCCACCACCAAAGGCAGGATCTAACAGGCTGAACAATTCTTTTATCTCTCGGGCCACCAGGCTGTTAAATATTAATGAACACTCAGCTCACGATGTGTTTCCCTCGTAGCCGAACACATGCTCGCTTTTACAGTTTATTGTTGGTGGATGTGAGCAAGCTTCATGGATTATTTAATGTTTTTTGAATGTTTTATGGACTTTAGTCTGTGTGCTCAGATCTTTGTACGTTTAATATTTGACCTGGCTTTGAAGCGGCGCGCTCCTGTTCAGTTTGTTTCCTCGCTGGTAACTGACAGGTCAGCGAATCAGTGTGCAGCTCGCCGTCGCTCTGCATCATGAAGCGAATGAAAGAGCGGCGTTACTGCAAGGATGAGAAAGCCCCTCGGGGCCGAGCATGTGTGCGCTGTAGTGCAGCCGATATCAACAGGTAATTTGAAGCTCAGCTGTAAACCAAACCTACCCTGAGTGCGGGACTCCCGTTAACCCTTCGTGTCCACGGGAGCTTCCAGAACCATTTGAGGTGCTCGCCTAATAAAGGAAACAGAGTCTAAATGAAGTTCTTCTACTTCCAAAACCTCCCGGGGGGGGGTCGATACTTCCTAAGGGTTTGGGAACTTAGGGACCCGATTTTTAGTTCCTCCATCTATTTCTCACTGAATTACAGAGCTCATTATTTAACGTTTCCCACAGATTAGGCAGATTAAATTCATACTTCCTGGTCCCTGGAGGAAGTTCCTGCAGTTAATGTTTCTGATTGGAGGAGAACTGCAGTGTTTTTCCTGCAGTTGTAATCCAACCAAGTTTATTTCTTTAGTCCAGTGTGCTGTTAATGAAGGTGGACCGCACATGCAGGAGCGTTTCCACAGCTGAAGAAATGATCCCCCCTTTTCTTCTTTGTCCCCACTGCTGGTGACCACTCATAAAGGTCAGTTTTAGGGTCTTTTTAAGGTCTTACTATTTTAGAAAGGTCAGCATAAAAAGGATCTGTGAGCGATGAGGTTGAAACACACCAACACATCAGTCCGGTAACAACGACCACTGAAGTGTGAACACTTAAAAATGAAGAACCAAAACATTTTACTGAGCATGTTTGCAAAAGACTGAAATCTTGTCCATCCATCCATCGTCTCATTCACTTCTCCTATCCAGGGTCGTTGGGGGGGTGGAGTCCATCCCAGTTACCATAGTTATGCAGGTCACCAGTTTATTTTCAGCAGTGTCACAAGGAATTCCTTCAAATTGCTAAAAGGTATCGACCACACGTGGAAATAATGTAGGGAGAAAATAAAGGGGCGGAATCAGGATTAAACGACCAACAACAACAACAAGAGGCTGACGTATCAGTGAAACGTCACAAAACTTCAAAGTTCCCAGTAGACAAAAGCGACTCAGCTGTGACATCCACACCAGACCGCTTCATTAAGGGACGAACACTATCATTTTTGTTGTATTTGCACTGAGCTTCTCACAGCATCAGCAGCCCTGTTTCTGCAGCTTCACGTTTATTCTGACATTTGTTTGATTTTTTCTTGGTCTCTGTTGTTTCATCTTCATGTTCCACCTGAAACGTGTTTAAAATGATCCTGATTCACGAACATGAGAACAAACTGTCCGGTGTGCAGGGTTAGTTATTGTTATTAAATCCTTTGTGTAGATGAGGCCGTGCACACAGGGTCAACCGCTCACACTGAACTGATTTTTGCCCCTTTTTTAAAAATTGTTTGTGCAAAGACGTGAAAGAAAGAAAGACTGCACAATGTGCTCTGCACAAAGGGAGCCTCCAACACCTCGAGGTGATAATCACTTATCTCTCTGCCCTCCATTGTCTCTGCTCCATGTAATGTCATACGTCAGGCATAATGTCCTTGTCGGGGTAATCGATAAAGAGAGAGACAGAGAGAGCGGGAGAGCGAAAGAGGCGATGGTGAACGGGGAAATCAAGCTGTGGGCGAGCGAGAAGGATGGCAGAGTCATGTGACCCTGTGGAGAGCGAGGGGAAAGCTTTCATTGGCTGCTGGCTACTAAAGATGACAAGCGGATGCAGAGAATCATCCTTTATCAGTGTCAGTGAGACATTTAGAAGAAGCACTCAGAGTAACATGTGACTGGGACTCCGTGTTCATTACTGCGCCGCCGCGACGGCCTCGGCTCAGCTGCTGAACACCAGATGTTGAACCTGCTGCAGAGATTTGCTCCCGTTCACACTGACTCTGTGTTTGCTTTTCATTCATTCAGGTTTCACTTTGTTTTGGCTTCAGCGCGCGAATCAGATTCCATCCAGGCTGTCGCTCGTATGAATTAGGCGGTAACTGTTGCTGTTCGCGGAGCGTGACCTAATAACCCTCATAGGCCTGTCACTGTTCGTGCCCTCAGCACTTCCTCTTGT